>NC_069371.1:55635000-55972500 GCF_021730395.1 Mercenaria mercenaria
ATGTTTAATTCTAAATAAAAATTTAAATATTTCATAAAAGAACAATTATGATCACTCATCCTTATAACAGTGGATTAAAAAACGCAGCAAAATGTTTAAGTCTGTTATCATCATTGTATGAATGCCCGATGCATTTGGAAATATCCCGTTTCTAATGTGGATTGTTTTGCCTTTTCAATCAATAGCTTATGTAAACCTGTGTTTGTTAAAAATAATATAGAAGTTCACTCGAATGGTTTTTAAAATGTAAATCTTAAGAACGAAATGATACGAAATAAAAAGAAAATTTGTTCTATGTTTGCTCTTACAAACGGTAGTTAATCAAGATAAATTAGTTATTATGTTCTGATTCCATTCAGTAAACTTTTGAAATGAAAGCAATGTTTAAAACAATTCCACATGGCGTCATGCAGACGACGCACGCTGCGCACGCGCTTTACCATTTCCAACATTTCTCACTAATATGATTTGTTGCACGATTAACCAAATGTGTAATGTGCAACGTGTACGAATAGTACAATGCAAAGTGTTTAAGGCTCATCACTACCAAATAGAATGTAAGTAGTCGCCTCCCCAATAATTCGGCCAGTAAAGACGGTGTTTCAAATATTTTGAAAATGTCCAGATTTTTTCATCAACTTTCTACGCTCATGCAAAATTGGAGAGGTGAAACGGCGGTAATCGACAGAGCGTTACTAGGGACACGTGTATTGTCTTTCTTTTTCTTTTTTTTTTTCTTGACACGTGTATTGTCAATTAGCGGAATCGCCAAGTGTCAAAGATCAATAAATTAATTTGGGGGGGGGGGGGGGGGAATTATCTTTTTGGTGGTGCGGCGGACGCTCGTCATTTAATGGAGCAAAGAGCAGTAAAAATTATAGCTCTTTGAACAGAACAAAAGTGTAGAGTTTTCGATATAATCTTCTATACTTAAACTTTATTAAAGGGTGCAGTTGTGCCTTAGTTGAGCGCCGATATTGTTTTACATTTTGAAGCAGGTGTTATACCAAAAGCAGGTAAAGGCTTAATAAGAATATTTTAATTGTTGATTATCTGTAGAATATAGATGCAGAATGTATATGCAATAACATCTGATAAAGAAACAAGCAACATTCGTCTTTCACATCACTCTTTCTTGTGTTTTACCCTTTTATAAATGAATGGTTCGTTGCTTCAATATTTTCTGACGATGATTGATACCCGACGAGAAAAGCTCATTAAATATGTTATAAGCTTCCAACACATTGCGCCGTTTTATAGTTTCTACAGTTTCTAGACAATGAAACGTTTTTAAATTTCAGTGTCTTTCAGAATTATTTCAAGCATTGCTTAAACAGAGCTTCTTGATAAAGTTGGCACAAATAACGTCTTGATATAATTGGTTATAAGGTATTTAAATGCAAGTAAATCGTGTCAATTATGGTGCAATTTGCAAAAAAAATTCCCACAACCTCGGAGGGGACACCCCTCCCATACCCACCCTGTCAATGTCTCATGCCGCCCTAATACTAGATGCCTCGCCACGCGCCTGTTTCGTCATAGATAACACTGCCTATTTAGTAGTCTACTATTTTCGCCTGAGAATCGTTTGGACAAAATATTGTCCGTTGTAAAATATTTGTAGTACTACTTTTCAAAAATCATATATGAAATACTATTAGGTTATTTAACATTGTTCTATACAATACGGTGATATATTTGGACGAGTACCCAGCTGAGAAAACCATATTGGACGAGCCGCTAGGCGAGTTCAATATGGTTTTCTCAGCTGGGTACGAGTCCAAATATATCTCGTATTGTACAGTACAATGTTAAATAACCTTCTTATTCTATATCTATTTTATCTTACTATAATAATAGTTTAAATTAAAAATGTTTTACTGAATATTGTATTCCTGTCTTTTTTTACCCAGCTTGGTATGAGTACAAATATATAATTATTATACAGAACAATGTTAGACCTTAAATAACCTTTTTATTCTATATTTATTTCACTTCATACGTAATATACGTAATTTATTGAATGTTGTTTTTTCTGCGTATCATCATTAAAAAAAGTATATGGTGCAACCTCTCTACAACAGCCATTTGGCGATTTGGGTGGTAATAATACTTGGCTCAGATATTATGCCCACAAACATTGTCAGCAAGTTTGGTGAAGATCGGATGAAAACTGTTAGACTTAAAAGAGCGAACAAGGCTAAATTCCCCGTTTTTCGAGTAATTCAAGGACTATAATCAAAGAGTGCCTGGTACAATTTGGCTGGTTATCGAAATTGGCCGAGATGTAATGCCCACTAACATTCTCAGCAAGTTTGGTGAAGAGCCGACGAAAACTGAATTATAGAGCAGACATGTTTTGGATGCTGACCGCCCGTCCGCTGCCATTTATAGTCTTCTCCATTTTGTTTCTAACCGTTAAACAAAAAATGCTTAGGTAGCTATTCAGACACCAATTTCTAGGTTTCCTCCGGAACGGCTTCTTTTAGCGACTTTTCAAATATTCCAACATCTGATGATCCTTTTTACTGTATTTCTTAACGAATGTTTTAATATCTAAATCAGATAGCGTTGTTATCCCTTGAATCGTTTTTGTGTGTTGTAAACAAAACAAAACAAAAAAAAAAAAACTAAAATTAAATCCAGATTTTAAGACGCATAATCAAACTCTGTACACAGAGCGTCTACTTATCCGATTTACATTCGGAACATTTTCACGCGTTTCTGGCTTTATCATATGTTTAACATGGGACTGTCGAATCGTCCAAATACAGAAAATACAGGATTTTTTATACGCGCGTGCGTCCAAATACAGAAAATACAGGATTTTTGTACGCACGTGCATCCAAATACCGTAATATATTGTACGGTCACGTGTTGCAAATGAACGTTCGCGATTGGATAGATAAAATAGGTATAGAATAAAAGCTATTTACTTTAAGTCAGCATTACTGAAATATTGAAAATACATGTTTATTGTTTATGGAAAACGTTTTATCCATCTTTTCTATTTCAACATTACACTGCTGACGTATCATGTTAATAAATAAAAATGGCTATATTTCATAACATACAATGTACTTTGCAAGTAGATAGTTACTTGATAATCAGCTTTGCTACACATAGTGAATTATAATATCTGTTTCTTTCCATATAGCCAAACTAGTCTGTTATATCCATTATAGATTATATTTGTTTCTTCTTAAATAAAGATACGATATAGCTGTCTCGTATTTTGAAGACTCACACAATTATATATATATACCTAATTTTTTAGCCATATATGCAATAAAGAGTTGATATAATGCAACATTTTGAGTAAATGGTTTTCAGAGCGCCTGAGACAGCCGTAGAAAGCAGAGAATTTTATTACCAATCAATATCTTTTTGCATGTTTATCGCTTATTAACACCTTTTTATTAGGGGACTAGGGTGTTGGTGATAGCAGCGGAAGCACTGCGTCTATGTTAACAGCCAGATTCCCGAATATTTTTAATTATTATAATAAATACAATTGTTGTCAGATACAGTCAGTACGAAAATAGAAATATTTTATTGAAAAATGCTTACTCTCTACGTTATTTGTATACAATCACACGGCAACATTTAAATGTATAATTATGTTTATATTGTTTGAAAAAAAACAACAAAAAAACACAGTTTACCTCAATAATTTGTCTGCCCGTCCGTTCGTCCGTCCGTCTGTCTGTCTGCATTTATTAGCGTTAAGTTCAGAAAAATGTAACCGTGGTTTAGTATATTCGTAGAGCTAAACTCAAGCAGTTCTAGCACACGTTAAAAGAAAAGAATAATCTGTAATCCCTTATACTTTTGATAATAATATTAATAATAACAACAATAATAATTATGATAAACGCGATATTTTCTTTCCACATTATAAAAGGAAAAAGTGATTGAGCGGTTAAAGAGTAATATGTAAATAGAACAAGTATTAAAGAATCAATCATGTAACATTCGTATCAACCTTTGTTTCGAAAATGTCGGTGCAACAACATCATTTCACTTGAAATAAATCAAGTTTTGTAGATTTTTTTTCTAGGATAAGATAATCCTTGTTTTAACATCTAACATCTGTTAAATACATACCTAGTTACAACACAGTATTTACCCTAAGGGGTATCAAATGTTTAAAGACTCTATAGTTCTCACTCAGTTTTATTAACGTTTCGGCCATAAGGCCTTTATCAAAATGACAAATTCCGAGAATTACTCTACATCATGGCGTCTCATAATATAACAACATTTTCGTTAATAAAACTGAGTGGGAACTATAGAGTCTTTATACATACCTATTTAGTTCTTAATGAGTGACTGGCTCGGGGGCAAGTAGGTCACACTTCCATGTCTGGTGTTGGCTATGTACCAATAAAAATGTTCTTTTTTTCATATAAAATTCAGCTACCTCAAAACAATTTTGATACAGTTTTTAGATTTTCACTCTGTCGTTGACCTATTTTTCCACAAAAATCCATACATTTGCCTCAACAAAACAGAAAAAGAGGGTGTTGAATAGTATGCAGTAAAATGCACGTTAAATGAAGTCGGGTACCCTCATATTGCCGCATTTCAGAAAGTGGTCCGCAGAATAAACACCCTACTTTCGTTTATAGGCATACAGACACTAAATAGAAAAATGGCGCGAAAACAAATGGTAATGGCGGATGCAAATAGTCCTCATTTTTGTGCTCTGTAGAGCTATGTTTCCTATTCTCTTTGCATTTTTTGGAGTAAAATCACATGGCAGATCTATGCTTGACACGTAGGTAGCATTTCGATAATGAAATAACAACATGACAAAATTTTTGATGGAAACTTAAATTATACACCACCAGTATAATTTGGGGTCTCCTTTTCAGCTACTAGTATTTTTTCAGTTGGTATGCTTGACTGATACTATTTTTCTTGCATCAAACATGACCCCCACTTTTTTTTTTAAATTTATTTAGCACTGATAATATTCTTCAAGAAAATGTAGGTTACAGACATTTAAAATGGGTCCTGATTTGTGCTGCGGCCATTTGAAATAGATCAATTTTATATAGAATAAAGAAAAACAACTATTTAGTGTGTTATAACCTTTTAAAGTAAACAACTCGAAGGCATGTGAAGTATCTTATTGTATGTAAAATACATTGCACGAGTGAAATAATGCTCATTTGGCCCTTGTTTTACATGCAAATGTGCGAAAGATGCTTGTGAAGTTTGATGGTCCTGGGTGCAGTGGTTCGCTAGTAAAGTGCCTTCATGCAAAACGTTAACGTTGTGACGAACGAACGAACTAACTAACTAACGAACGAACGGACGGACAGTTGAAAACTAATATTGCTTCTTTCGGGGGCATAAAAAGAAAGAAACTTGAATATTTTTTTCTGATATATATCTCTTCATAAAATTGATTGAGCCTGTTCTTGGACGGTAGTGGAAATGGATGCTACCATCCACGCCGTCTAGTTAAACTCACTCATACACTATCACTTCGTAATATGACGCGAAATATGGCGTCACAAATGCTAACTTGTAGCTTTTCTCTCTTGGAAACATGAAGGCGATCTACTACCTGCATAATATCTTTACCAGCTAGGTAGGGAATAATCAGTCCACTTTCTAACGTGACTATTCCTTTCATTTTTATTTCAGTCTGATAGTCCAACTTGTGACGTAATTATAACCTTCGTTTTATTTCAGTCTGGAATTATGTCCAGCTCTAGGCGGACCGGTGGTCTAGCGGTAACATGCTTGACTGTCAATCAGGAGGTCCAGGGTTCGAGTTCTGGTCCAGGCATTGGAAGTTTCTGGATGCTCTGGAATGTCTTCCACCTAACTAAGAGGCCTGTACTGGTTCTTCCCGGGAGAGACGGCTTTGCGTGAATCAGTGCTATGCACTGGACACCTTAAATAGCAGAATTTTTAATCGCAAAGAGATAGGTTAATTTAGCCGGACATACCTTATCTAAATATGTTCTCTCTAACTCTTCTCGGGCCTTATCTCATTCTGTCCCTGTGGTCAGGCCGCTCAGAGTCTGAAGTAGAGGATGAATTTCGCGCCCTGTGTGGCTGCATTTCTATATGTAAAGCGCATTTGAACTTGTTTACAAAAATGATGATAAAAATGATAATAATGATAATAATAATAATAATGATAATAACCCGGCCATATCTAGAATCTGATTAATTATTTGTGATTAAAATTGAGGAGCTCTATCTTTCGCATACCCGCCCACTTAGCTTAGTCAGTAGGGAGAGCTTCGGTCTACGAATCGCGGGGTCGTAGGTTCGATCCTCGGGCTGGACGAATGTTCTCCGTAACGATTTGATAAAAGAAGTTGTATCTGAAATCATTAGTCCTCCACCTCCTTTTCATGTGGGGAAGTTGGCAGGTACTTGCGGAGAACAGGTTTGTACCGGTACAGAATCCAGCAACACTGGCTAGGTTAACTGCCAGCCGTTGCATGATTGAAATACTGTTGAAAACGGCGTTTAACCCAAAACAAACAAATCTATCTTTCCGCAAAATAGTTTCTGTGTTTAGATATTGTCATTTCATAATATTTTTATATAAATAAAACTGCCTTTGTACCGATGCACTTAAAATTCGCCTGCCTAACATGTTTTGATTCCCAATAAATGCTAGCTATCTGACACCGGTGCGTATCTCTGAATTAAGTGTATGTTCAGGTTTAACATCTTTTTCAAAAGTTTTACAGTTATATAAACTACGGTGTTTACTTGTAGCAGTGAGCACAATGCCCAACTTTATGGTGCTGCCTAACTAGAATATTACGCCGTAAGAACGTGATATGATACCCCACCCAGTAACATTATACTGACACCGGACTGACAAGTCCTAAGACTACCGTCTTGAGCGCCGATTGAGGAAGCGTCTAGTACCATTTTTACGTCTTTGGTATGACGTGACCGGGCATCGAACCTATAACCGGTTCCGCTGGTGTGTGACTTTCTACGGGTTTTGCAAAATGCTTATTTTTGTAACATAGCATATGTCGTTGCACAAACCTATGTGCAAGGGAAAATCTGATACACATTTTTCCTATTCGTCATTAAAATCGCTGTATGATGTCTTGAATGCTTAAGTACATCAATGCAGATCAAGAATATAAAAAAACTTTAAAGCGCTAAACATTTTTGTTCGGATATTTTTTTTTTCTATTTTTGCGCGGCTTAGATTATCCAAGCCTGCTAAAATTCTCGAGTCATATATAACATCAAAGATCAAGATACTATGATAATAACTAATATCGTATTTCATAAACGAAAGAAACTTACTTGTTTGGTGAATAGATATGTTCTGTAATTTAAGTAATATTTGTATTGTTCTAAATAGAAAAATAATAATGGCACACGATGACCGTTATGTAATATTACAAATACATTTCATACATTTTCATTCATTAAAACAAGGATGTAAAAACTATTTCTTGCCACTGAAAATCAATCAGCATTTATCCCAGTAATGGTGAAACAATCTATGTAGCAAGATTCTGTGCTTGCTGATTTAAATGTGCCAACACAAGAAATCTAAAATCTTCTCTTTTCCTGCCAGTATTGTATTTCATAATCACTAGAATTATCAAACTTCCTTTAAAATATTTGAAAAAATAAATTAAATGCCATGGCAAAATCTTGCCATGGCAAACTTACCATGGTAAAATCTTGCCATGGCAAAGTTGCAGAATCAGAAACTGGCCATGGCAAAGATGCCATGGCAGAATCTTGCCATGGCAAAGTTGCCATGGCCAGTTTTTGCCATGGCAAAATAAGAAAACTGAGTTATCGATATGAAACAACATATTTCTACCAAATTGGTAGAATACATTCGTTTGGAAATAGTTAAAATCAATTTTTAAGAAAAATGAAAAAAAAATTGCCATGGCAATTTTGCCATGGCAAAATCACGAATTTTCTTGCCTTTGCCATGACAACACATTTTGCCATGGCAAAAGACCGATTTGCCATGGCAAAACCGATTTTGCCATGGCAAATGTTATTTTCTCGTACTGATTTACAAAAAACTAGTAATGATATCATATCAAAACATACTAACTTTAAAATAGGTGGGTAAATGTAACAATTTAAGGCAATTTTCATTTTTGTGAAGCGCGTATAAATATGGGCTGAATTTGCCAAACACCGGCGTGGCAAAAAAGAAACCGGCGGCTATTATATATGAAAATTATATAAGCCGCGTGATATTGAGCGATACCGTAGCCAGACATCGTCGAGATATTTCACATGATATCGTTGAGACATGACTTACGTTGGAACGTATTTCTCCCGGAGTGTTAATGGCTGGTAGCCTGTGAAGACGTTTTTTTGTGTGCTCCGATATTACTGAAAATTACAGAAAATTAAGTTTTCTGGCATGGACATGTTACATATTGTTAGAAAGCTGGAATTGTGTAGAATTTGATGGACGTATTAAGTTTCTAAAATAGTCTAGGACTTTGGGCAAATTATGAGTGAAACATTCATTTATAATTCTCAAAAATTGATCGCTTTACACATAATTCTTTCACTAACTTTACGCTCCAATAACCTTGTATAAATCACAGATGTAAATGTTAGCTGCTGATAACATAAAGAAGTGATGTCCAGTTTTCAAAAGTACGGAAGCAAATTCGTGACAATACTGTAATTGTAAACATTTGTTTTGCGCTTGAATATAAAACTTATAATACTACAACTCTACAAGCAATATATATATTATGTTATATCGGAATGTATATACATAGGACTGCAAAGATGAGCAACAAGGGTGAAAGTTACACTCCTTATACTTCTAGCAAGAGAAATGATATTCACGATAGAGTGTCCGCTTCTTGTTTTATCATTATGTATTGTCTTTTTGTTTTGTACTTTACATCTTCAAGACAAACCTACACACAGGAGAAAACTGTGCCCTTTGTAATGATCATATTATGGTGGGTTTACTCCGATTAGCTGATCCAATGTCTAAAAATATAAACAATGGTTTCTTTCTCCAGTCCTTTTACATACTGGACTTACTGGCCAACTCTGCAACAGAAGCTGTTGTTGCTGTCGGGTGATATTGAAGAAAACCCAGGTCCGGTAACAGAGGATAGTGAAAATAGAATTCTGGCAGCAATCAGCTCCCTCGAGCACCGGCTGATGTCAGAAATTAAAGATGTAAAACTAGATATTTCTACCATGAAAACGGATATAACAAAAACAAAGTTAGAAAGTTACAAAATAAACAAGAAATGAGTAAAATTAAGCAAGATCAACAAAAATTAGCTTCGGAAATTTCTAGCATAACGAGCTGGAAGAGTTGCGGGAGTACAAGGAAAGGCTACAGTTAGACTTAAAATATTTAAGCGATAGGTCTGATTTGAAACAAACCACCATCAGGATATACATTTCTAAGAACGTGGAGTGTGGAAGGGTACATACAAGAAGACGACAACGAATCAATTCAAAAGTTAAAGTCTAAAGTACCGAAAGAAGTTCTTATGGTGACTAGCCAGAAAAATGGCAAAGTGACGATATTAAGTTTTTATCACAAATTGGAGGTCAGTCTGAAATTTACGCGAGGATGGTTTTGTTAACATTGAGATTTGGCGACGATAAATTTAAAGTATACAGCGGAAGAGATATTCTAAGAGAAAATGGAATTCGGGTTAATGACGATTTGACTAGGAGGCAGAGAGTCGAGCTATCTAAGTTGAAAAGTCAGGGTAAAAATCGTTATTTTTACAAAGGAAAACTACATGTTTATGAACCAACTAATAAAGCAGATTCACGAGTTATAATGAAAGCAAAACGGAAAACTGTTACGAGTAGTTGCAATCTTGATGTAAAGGGAAACTTTTGAAGTCAATCGAGATCTTCACTTTCCAGATAATACAGGTTTGAATTTAGACGGCAATGAAATGATGGTGGCGGATGTACAGGATATGAATATATAGGAGTTAGGCCGAGGCCCTACCGACACTAACACTTTAAATTGCCTAAGCTGGAATAATGAAGGGCTGAAGAACAGACTTTGTGATTTAGACTGAATATATATCTGTTCGTTTTTTACCCGAGTATATTAGTATTTTTGTTTTACGCGTATTACCAGAATGTGATTTTGGTGCGGATTTCTTTATTTACCGCCTTATTCTTCACCTTTCTGTGATACTAAATATCTAAAGGGTCTAAAATGTTAGAAGAGTCATTCATAAATTTAAACATAGGCAATCGAGCTGATTGTATTATTACTGGCGATTTAAATGTCCGTACTGCTGATAAGAGCGACTGTGTTTTTATGAACCATGTTTCGAATGAACTTGAAGCCTATCGTGATATTTTTGATGATGACTTATTACCGCCTAGAGTATCGTGCGATAAAAAAGTAAATAGTTTTGGTAATGATTTATTAGAATTTTGTAAGTCATATATTATTCGGATAGCAAACAAGCGGTTTTGTGGTGACAAAGGTATGGGTGTTGTTACATATACAAGTCACCTCGGCTTATGTGTTATATTCTGAGAGTATAAGAGGTCTTATAAAAGATTTCAAGGAAGAAAGTATAACCGAATCATCCCATTTACCATTGACATTTAACCTTGATGTGAGAACTGTAAACAATGAAAATGACAAAAAATGCGAGCGAGTCAGTAGCGACAGATACATATCTAATGAAAATAATATAGGGGCCTCCATGGCCGAGCGGTTAAGGTCGCTGGCTTCAAATCACTTGCCTCTCATCGATGGGTTACAGCCTCACTCGGGGCGTTGAATTCTTCATGTGAGGAAGCCATCCAGCTGACTAACGGAAGGTCGGTGGTTCGACCCAGGTGCCCGCTCGTGATGAAATAATGCACGGAGGGGCACCTGGGGTCTTCCTCCACCATCAAAGCCCGAAAGTCGCCATATGATCTAAAATTGTGTCGATGCGACGTTAAACCCAACAAAATAAATAAATAAAAGAAAATAATATCGACAAGTCTCGGGGAAATCTTGATATAACTTTGACTGCATCTTTCATCAATAAATTTACCATCGAAATTGCTAAATTTCGAAAAGTTTATCTGATATTGTAAATATATTTAATGATCTTTTGTATTCAAGCGGATAATGCTGCCTGAAAAATTCGAAAAATAAAACTGAGTCTCAATCACAATGGTTTGATAACGTATGTAGAGAGCTTAAATATTTTAAATATAAGTATCTTCGCATTTTTAGACGCTCTAGAAGTGAGGACAACCTAAATGCTTAAATATCGGCCAGAAACGAGTTTAGAAAATACTGTGATTCAAAACGTACAGTCAGAGTATTTTAATAAGCAATTAAATGAGCTAATTGACTATGCTAGCAGTCCTAAATCGTTTTGGAGGAAACTCAAATACATGTGTTCGAAAACAATGACGAACTCGAATTCTATATCTCCGGATAATTGGAAGATATATTTTGAAAACCTTTTTGATTTGAACGCTGAAGATGATTTAAATGACTCAAATATACATGCAGGAAATTCGGAAAATGAAATCGAAGAATATATTTTTAATTCTGAAATTACAGACGACGAAATACTTAGGGCAGTTAAGGGTCTTAAAACTGGTACTAGCAGCGGAGAAGATAACATTATTCCAGATTTTTTTATACACGGAATCGGCATTTTAATGCCTATAATATAAACTATTTAATAGACTATATGATACTGGGACTTCACATAACAGTGGAGCAAAGCGGTTATAGTTACCCTGTTTATAAAAGGTGATAAAAGGTGATGTAAATCTACCTGAAAATTATAGAGCTATATCACTTCTAGACATATGTGGTAGAATATATACTAGTATATTAACAAGGAGGCTGACATTCTTTGTCAATAGTTCTCAAAATTTGCAAAGTGCAAGCGTGATATCGCGAGGGCTACTCAACTATTGATAATGTATTTATTTTAGAAGCAATCATTAACAAACAACTATCAAAACCAGGCGGTAAAGTTTATGTAGCTTTTATAGACTTTATGAAATGCTTTGATATGATAAATAGAAGCAAATTATGGAATGCGTTAAGACTGAAGGGAATCAAAGGGAAATTATATACAGCAGTTATTGGTATGTATAAGATTGTGCAAGCTGAGGGTCTAACAGAAAATTTTAACTGTCCGGTAGGCTTAAAACAGGTTCACCGATTTTATTTTTAGTATTTATTGATGAATTAGTCACATACATAGAAGAAAGCTGTGTAAGAGGCATTCAACTATTTCCCGATAAGACTGAAATATCATCTCTGTTGTTTGCAGACGATCTTGCACTTACGGCAGATACAGTCATAGGCCTACAAAGATTGTTAAATGTATTACATAAATTTTGTAACGAGAAGGGTGTTAGAATTAACACACAAAAATAAAAAATAATGGTATTTAAAAAAAGAGGGATATTATCGAAATATGAAACATGGACTTATGATAGGGAAGTTATTGAAACGGTTAACAATTTCTGCTATGTAGGTGTGACTGTACTCGACAAGTCTCGCATGCTGGAATGGCGAGCGATCAGGCTTTAAAGGCTAAACGAGTCCTTGCATCAGTATTATCGAAATTATTAGAGTACGATCAGCTACCGTGAAATGTCTTTTTTTAATATTTTCGATACAAAAAATAAGCCCTATATTACTGTACGGGTTGGAAATTTTGGGTATACAGAGGCAAAACTCAACGGTATTAATTCATAATTACGCTTGTAAACGTTATGTGTATAAGTCAAAATGCTGTAATGCAGCTGTTTTAGGTGATTGTGGAAGATTCCTATTGTATATAAATGAGGCTAAAAGAAGCGTTAAATATTTTTGTCAAATTTTGAAAATGAATGAAGATAGTCTTGTTAAGAAATGTTATTTGATGATGAAAAATTTGGATAACTGTGGTCAAATCAATTGTGTTTCTGGTGTAAGGAAATTATTATGTAATATAGTTTGTTTTTTTTTGGTATGTTTGGTTTGATCAATGTATAAAGCAAGAAAATGTATTTATGACAAAATTTGTACAACGTTTAAAGGATCAATACTCTCAAGAATGGCTAGGGACAATTACAGACAGCTCCAAACTGTACTCGTATCGTCAGTATAAGTTTCACTTTATTCACGTTTCATATTTGAATTACGTTAATATAAGAAAATGTAGACATTCTCTTGCTAAACTAAGGTCTTCTTCTCACAACTTTGAAATAGAGAGAGGCAGGTATCACAATACTCCGAAAGAAGACAGAATTTGTAAATTATGTAACTATGGTATAGAGATCGAGTACCACTTCTTTCTTAGTTTGCCCAAAGCTGCAATATAAATTACAAATGTCCATAAGTTTAATATGTGAATGTGCTGCAACTCTGAAAATGTCGTAACACATTTAGCTATGTATGCACATTATGCTTTTCAAGAACGTAAGGTAATTTTGGAGACTGAATGTTTAAAATATACTTTTATATATAGATAAGCTTTGAACAAATATAAAAGGCTCAACTTAAATTTGATATTTATGTATATGTTTATTATCATTAGTACCAGTCTATGTGTTAATTGTAAAATTGTAAAGTAATCGTGTTATGGGCCAGTGGCCATTAGCAAATAAGTACATTGTCATTGTCAAATGTGTAATTAAAAACAGTGTGTATATGTTAGGCCGCTAAAACTCTGCAATCTTGTTTGGAACAAATAGTTGTTATAATTTAGACATGTCATTGTGATTGCAGCCTACTACAAGTTAAAGATGTTTGATGAGGATTTTCTAGATTTAAATCAATATGTAATGACGAGATATTTATGTAAAAGGTGAGCATAGTACATCTTTAAAGGAACGTGGAATAAAACAAATGCTTTCATGAAGTCATTTCTATACTGCATAATAATTAATTATAAATCAAATAGAACCCAATTGATATCCAGTAATGATAATCTTACATATTGGTAATTGAAAACAATATTAATAGATCAAAAATCTTAAAACCGAAAACACCATCACCTCGCCGGAACTTGAACTCACGACCAATCAAAAATGAATATTAAAATACTGTAATTTTATTCCACATGTGGACTATTTCACGAATCTTTCGGAATAAATGAACTCTCAATTTCTCTCCAGTGAACTCTGGTCTTTTTATTTAACACAAATGGACAAAACTATAACATGTATTGAATAAGATAAAATGATAAACATAACTATATCTTATTTCCCTTTAACATTTAGCATTTACTTTCTACATTCGTTTGCTGGTGTTGTGACATTCATATTGTAACGCCTCGATCAATGGGGACTTACCATTTTCTTGTTTTATGAAATTAGTCATCGATCTTGACTGTGATTTTGAACTGTTTAAGTGACATTTCCTTGCAAGCTGACAGTAAGGAAACACATAATTGTACACGTATGTGTTGATCTACATGATATGAAGACCAATCACATATTATACTTGTTCGTTTTAACCTTATCCGAACTCTGTTTACTTTTACCGAGAGACATCCGTTTCGGCTGGTGCACATATAATCCTGATTTTGTAACATTTTCCAGCATGTGAATCACTATTGTCTTTGCACAATTAATTTAACGTATTGAAATGTTTGTTTAAGGTAAGTGTCATCCTTTTGAACAATCTGAGGTTTGTATAAATCACCCTTATTTTCCAAATAGCTCACTGAAATTGTCACATTTCCTGACAGGATATACATCTTTCGCGTTGCATTGTTGGACTATTTACCGTTACTTAGCAACATGAATTATCGTTGTAATCTACAACAATCTTCAAAGATGTTTAAATCACTTGAACATGTTAGAGTTAACCCAATGGTGCATATTTTGCTGTTCGTTTCATCTTTACACTTCATAAAAGAGTTTAACGTTTTAGGTCACTGTGCCCTTTCGGTCACTGTGACCCGTCTGTCACAAACCATTTGGTCAATTTACCCAAAATAACCCATTTTGACTGTTTTCAAATTGGTAACTTTTTTTGGGTCATTTTCTCCAGAAAACTATAAAAGGGGCCGATTTTGGCCATCAGCAATGACGTCAGTTTAAGTTTTCAGACCTGTTTTAATAGATTTTCACTAAAATGAACACTATGCTGAACATAGATGTAAGAAAGTTGCTCCGCAATCAGAAGTTATAGTAATTAAAAGCTATAATAGGTCTATAAAAGCCCTTTTGATACAACATTTTAATAACATTTTTACAATGTTTTATTTGCACGGATGTATTTACGTATTCATTACTTATTTAAAGTAAAGGAAACTAATGGATGTGTCTAAAATATTGAGATTATAAATTGTAATATCTTATAGAAGGATTTTTTGTTGCTGAACATTGTCTTTTGTATCCGCGTCAATATTTACAACTTATGGAACGCCGGATCAGTCATAAATAGATTAATCTAAAAGGAGATGTGTATTAAATCTTGCATTTTGTACTTGTGAGAGAGCCCAGTATTGTTTTGTGATACATTTTAAAATTCATTGAAACTCGCTTCGCTACCTGTAAACTATGGAAAGCCGGAACGGTCTTAATCTTGTTTAATAAGTTTGTACTTATACTGACAGATTTTAGCCAACAATAGATGAACACACTTATTATCAAGAAGAAAGAAATTTGTGATTACATTTGGTATCAATGAGATGCATTTGTCTAATGTGTTGACTTCACCTGTATTTTCTGGAGCATGATATATTAACATTAATAAACTTCATTAACTGTTATTCAGAGTCTTATAGTTTCTCTGGTTTAGTTAGTTTTACGGTACACTGAATCAAGACTATACCCTATTTACCTTTTCGACTACTTAAGTAAAGTTTTCCCAGAGTTCCTCAATGCGCCTAGCCTACCCACCTCCGCAACACCCCTGAGACGTAACAATATATCGGCGTTATTGACCCATTTAAATTGAATGTGTCGCGAAACCCATAAACCATAAAATATCGCTGTTCCGTACAGTATATATTGTATCTACTGAAAACTGTCATGATGTCTGTGGAGCATTTACAATCGTTTTAGAAATGTTTTAGCCTCTATGTGAAACACATCGATATTTTTTTTAATGGAAAATGTTTTATCACTAAGCCCCAGTAACAAAACTTTGCACGATATGGAAACTATGTATGATATGTTAAACGTACGGTGGTAAAATGTGTCCAAGCGCTTATACCACGTTGATTCTTTCCTGCTACATGTATTCGAAAACGAATTTAAAACGATAATCGTGGACAAACTTTGCATCTTAGTAAAGAGTTTGTAAGTAAGGACACAGTGTGTCGCGCTAAAATCAGATACGAAACGATTATTGTTGCTAAAGCAATAGAGTCAAATGTGACTGAAAATAGATCAACGCCCCTAGTACTAACTAAATTCTAACTACATGTAAAAGTTATCTAAATCCTTTAAGATAAAAAAAGTTTGTTTTTTTTTTGTCAAAAAAGACAGTCGTAAATATTAGTAGTTCAAAAAGGCAAATGCTCTTTGTGTAAAAAATTACAGACGGCAATTCGAAAGTCCTACAATCTTAATATTTCAAATAATATATCTAAATCCGGCAATAAACACAAAATATGCCAAATGCAAATATATCGATATTGTCATAACTATCGTGGAAAATATGTCACTTACTACATAATTTGACAAATAAAAAATGACCACATATAGTCCAGAAAAAGAGTTATTGTCAATGCAACGAATACATAACAATGGACGGAAAGGCTTTCCTTGACAGCTAAATTCTTCAGACAAAAATGATAATCAGCCCTCGTACTTACAAACAATCTGACTAAAGTTATCGATCTTCCTGAAACGTAGATATGATGATAGCCCATTCAAATTCTGTATAATCGGATTTCCAATATTGTTTTTTTTTTATTCCCACCAATCTATTTTTATTTGAACCATCAGACGACTCGTTTCAACAAGGCTGGACTTAGATTTTGGATAAAATAATTTTCTTTAGAATGAAAGTTTTATTATATTATGAACATTAGGACATGAGAAGTGAAATCAAGAGAAAATCTCGGCCGAGTCGGGAATCAAACCAGGGCCGCCGCGGCAATAAATATTTTCCTGCCTTACACGTACGTATCGGTGGTTAGATATGAAGATTTATAATTAATGCAGTTTACCTCCGGTATCCCTTACAAACGCTTTTCAATTTTGAATGGAAAAATAAGAAAAACAACTAATTCTCATGTGTTTCTATAAGCTTTCTTATTAGATTTATAAACTCATACGTGATATTCACATATATCGAAAAACTGGAATCCCATGTTTAATATAGATTTTTTAAACTTCTACTTTCACTTTCAAAATGTTGAAAGCAAGGATCTGATCAGTGAAGGAGAGTCTCAATAGCCGGTCGTCAGATCCAATGCGTAGCGCTAATTGGAGATGATTTTAGTCAGATTGTACTTACAAGATAAGAAACAGTTTCTACAGATATAGAAAGATCTTCTTTGGAAGTCCATACCTATTTCATTGCACGTTTTCTACGTTGGTTGAAATGAAAGCGAGAGTGATAATTTGAACATGTCGGCCGCGTTCTCAACCCGTTACAGAATCTTATGTACTCGACCCTTACATGTGCGCAAACATCCACAAACCTACGGCAGCTATTAGTGGTCATAGCTGATAGCTATTATCATTTACATGTTGCAGTCGGTGTATTAAATGATACATTCGACATTAAGAAGTACATATCTAAAGGACTTCTTACACGGGTTATATATTTAAGTAGACTACTTTTTGCCAATCAGAATCAGATAGCTAATAAAGATATACAGTAATCGTTCTCTAATTAGGGTGTCTATATTCCAACAAACTTTGTGAATGGTCGTCATAGAACTGTTATGAAAATTCTCAAAAAATGTTACCAAATGGTGTTTGACAACCCTTGACCATTGATAAAATTATTCCAGAACTTTCAAGAGTTAGACGATGGCTAATGTTTCATCAACCAGTCGTGATATCAATTATGAAAAGTTTCTTTCCCAGAGACTGGGCTAAATGGCTAAAATGACGGTATCAATGAAAACTATGGACTATGGATAATTTATTATTCAAAGACTCCAATATTATTCAATAAAGTTTTGAGATTCTATGGAAACTATTAATCCTTAACTTTTGAAAGGCTTCTATTAAAATAAAATTATCTATCGGGAACGAAACATTAGAAAAAGATAAGGGCTTAATGACAGGAATGCTAATCATTACATTTAAATAAGTGCGGTTGTTTAAAATGATTGTGGTGTTCAACGCAATACGAATATTGTGCCAGCAAATTGGTACAGAATAATGTCCATGTGTAGCAGAGAATGAGCTTTGTTCAGTAACAGGCTATATAGATATCGAAATTGACATGTATACATCACTTTGAGATAGTTCATAGCACACATAAAAAGCTACAAAAATATTGAAATATGATTATATTCGTATATTTCAATGGTACATATATAGCTTATACAAGTATGAAACAAATATTTTTTAACATGAAAATAATCTGTTGAAATAAAATGGGTGGGGTAAGATATATTCTTATTATTTCACATCATTTAATTGTTCATATACTTCAGTATCGTTATTACATTAACAACAAATATTCCATGATGGAAAATCGTCGATACTATTCTAAAATATTGCTGTGAAACTTAAGTAAATTTTAAGATACGTAAAGTAATATTTTCAAATTTTGATGACGTCATAGATTGGTTCAGTCGCGAAACTAGGATTGGCGACATGTGTTTTTTGCGACGCTCAGACATTGTCTGACAATTTGATATATGTCGCCTTTAATCTTTTTTTCCGATCGCACGGAATTCTCGTTCTGCATACACTAAAAGCATTTTAGCTCGACTATTCAAAGAATTTGGTTAAGTTTTTGTATGTAAGCTGGTATCTCAGTAACCACTTGCGGGAATGGATTGAAACTTCACAAACTATTTAATGTGATAAACTGACTTACATAGCACAGGTTTCTTAACTCTCCTTTGCATTGTTTTCAAAATTATGCCCCTTTTTCGACTTAGCAGCTTTTGGTTAAGTTTTTGTATGTAAGCTGGTATCTCATTATCCACCAATGGGAATGGATTGAAACTTCACACACACTTGTTTACTGTCATGATCTGACATGCTAGGCGAGTCCAATATGGTTTTCTCAGTTGGGTAACCAAAAATATCTCGTATTGTACAGTACAATGTTAAATAACCTTTTTATTCTAAATCTATTTTATTTTAGTTTAAATTAAAAATGATTCACTGGATATTGTTTTTTTTTTCTTTTGCCTTTTCTGATTTCAAGACGCATAATCAAACTGTGTACATAGAGCGCCTACTTCATCCAATTTACATTCGGAACATTTCGGGTTTTATCGTATGTTTAACATGGAACTGTTGAACCGTCCAAATAGGGAATAATACAGTTTTTCTGTACGCACGTGCGTCCAATACGGTAACATATTGTACGGTCACGCGTTGCAAATAAACGTTCACGATTGGATAAATAAAATAAATATAGAATTAAAGCTGGTATCTCAGTATCCACTAATGGGAATGGATTGAAACTTCACACATGTACCGACTGTCATGAGCTGATAAGCACCGTGCAGGTTCCATAACCCTGTTTTGCATTTTTACAAAATTATGCCCCTTTTTCGACTTTTGTATTCATCCAATTGACAAGGCGTTTGAATAGTCGAGCGTTGCTGTCCTCCGACAGCTCTTGTTCTGGCTTTAAATGATAGTGGTGTTATTGTTATTTTCATGATTTTATTTATAGTAAAAATCAAATTTAGTTGTTTAAAAAATATTATTACGTTTATGTCTTTTTGTGGCATATCAATAAAAATGCGGCGTGGTCCCTCTGGTAAATTGAATATAATTATAACACGATATGATTTATTGTATGGAAATGTCTTTTATTATAGACTAAGTCGACAAAAATTATTACTAACACTCTTCCATCGCAACACGCTACCTACAGTTCATAGTGTTAATTTTTGGCAAACTTACTTGGTCTATAATTATAGGTAAAGAACGGAGGTATTTAGATGCTTCACGTGTGATAAAAGGCTATTATATTTGTGTCTTTCCACATTGAATTTAGCCTCGAATTTTATCAATTTCATTTGATTCATTTAATAAATTCAATGTGAAAAGACAGTCATGTAATATCCTCTAATTTATACTCATAGAAGAGACATAAAACGACCTTATTAGCACTGTATCCATGTGTTTCAGCTATCGCTTTATGGTGAGTGACAGCTTCCCATTGCCAACTTGTCCAACGATAATTGGGTCCGCTAGGAATTGTCACGATTATATATAATCTAGACTCATTACCAAAGATAAATTGCGTTTCATGTCTTCCAGGAATCGACAGAATAGGATGAACGTGTTTAGATTTATATGGCACATTGCATATTCTAAGAGATATCTTGAAGGTGACAAATAAAGACACATGAATCTTTTAAAAAAGACTACACATTTTGAAATATTCTACTAAACATCATGATAGCCGTGCAATATTTCCTTGAAGTCAAAACTTGTCAGAGAAACGAATGATTTTTCTTGTATTTTCTTAGACTGACATGGGTGGTCATTTTGTCCTACTTTCGTGTTTATCGTTTTTCCGTAATCGGTCGTAAATTCTTCGGGATCACGTGATTTTAGAATTAATTCAAACGAATATCCGTTTAAAGACGCGCCACAAAGTACTGTATTGCCATGATGGTGATTATACATGATTTGCATAAAAAATATGAGATATACAAGATTTTAGTTTCAAATTTACAGTGACATATATTAGGCCAAGACAATGTGTTTAATGTCTAAACTTTTATCGAATTAATGCAGCAATATGTACAGAAATCAGTATATTTAGTTAAATTTCAATCACATTTTGTTTCTAGTGTAAGAGAGTTATTCATCTATATTCTTAAAACTATGCTGAAAAGAGATTGACTAAATAAGTTTGCAGATGAAGTTGTGAAAACACATTTATTCGGGAAGGGCCTAAATTGTCCTTCTGAAAACTTATAGTATAGCTGTATATTACCAGTATAATAAGAATTATTTTCATGAAGTTTTTGTGCGTGAAATTAACTGCCATGAGTTTCTAACCCACACTGCAAAAGATTTGACCAGTTACAAAAATGTTGAATTTCCTATGCTATGTTTGTAAACATTACGTTATCGTTGAGGCATATTAATATATTTTGCATCTATTTATAAATCATAGCCTCGTTTCGGAGCATTCTTCCGAAACAAACCCGAAGATGGGTTCGTAAGCAGTCGGAAAACATACTTTCGGTCTGAAATAGGCAAAAGGTTTTTGTTTGTTTGTTGGTTATTCTTGAACATATTCATGATTATTTGGTCAAATCCGATGCAGTGGGTCATATTTTCAGTAAATATGAAGTCTCAGCTACTAACTCTGGTTTTCATAAAATACTCGTTTGGGCGTAAGTAGTGGACCTTTAAAAGGTTCTCGACAAAAGAAACAATATTAAAAAAATGAAAGTCTCATTAGATTTGTAAACAAAACTATATATGTCTTCTCAGCTTAAAAATTCTTAATCGCACATACGATGAATTCATTCACCAAACTATGGTGGCTACTTTGTGCCAAACGTCATTCTTGCATAAAAACTTTTTTTTCTCTCTGGATATATTAACGGGAGAAAAATCGCGAGCAAACAAGGCAATTCACGTGCTTTTAATACATGATTTTTATTTTTGAAATGCTTTCATAGGGACGTATATGTATTTCCGCGCAGATTGACATCTGGTATCTGCGTCTTGTTTCTTCCATAATAACCTCTTCTTGCAGCATAAAAGATGCAATCTAATCCATAGTATGTTTTGCTGTATCAACCCCAACAATGTTCGTATTCGCTTCTTCCCTTGTTTACTCCCCTTTTAGAAGTCAGAGTCGATTCATTTTTTGTCGATAACCGTGAATGTATAAGAATCGCGTTTAACTTGTGCGATTGTTTGTATTAGGAATCATATTAATGATTTTGGTGAGTATCAGTCAATATGTTTTTATCTAATTTCGCGAAGAAATTGGATAATTTATTTTATTTTATTTTGTTGGGTTTAACGTCGGACCGACACATCTGTAGGTCATATGGCGACTTTCCAGCTTTGATGGTGGAGGAAGACCCCAGGTGCCCCTCCGTGCATTATCTCAACACAAGCGGATACCAGGGTAGAACCACCGACCTTCTGTAAGCCAGCTTGATGGCTTCCTCACATGAAGAATTCAACGCCCCGAGTGAGGCTCGAACCTACATCGATGAGAGGCAAGTCATTTGAAGTCAGCAACCTTAACCACTCGGCCACGGAGGCCCCTGAATTTGGATAAAGAAACTGAAAGCTTGTCACTACGTTCGTACTCATCCTCACTCTTAATGTGTTTGTACTCAAAATAATTCGAATTTAAATTTATCATTCTTGAAATTGTGTTCCTGATTACCAAATTTATATGCAAAGTTATGGGTAATGTCATGTTTGTAATAATGACAGATAAAAAATCGTTTAAAAACCAGTATATGCTTTTGGTTGTGTTGTTGATTTCTGAGCCCTGGTTATGGATATTTAAAACATGTTTACCGTTTCTAAAAACAACAGAATGATAATTTACAATGTTAAGCCATCCAATATGAAAACAAAACATTTAGTCGTCATGTAATGTTTTATGCAAGAAGAGGGACTATACAAGGCCTTCGGTCACGGTCACAAACATTCCCGCGGGTTTCTGCAGACGAATACACAAAAAACGTGTATGGTTCCTACATTCTGGCGCCCCGTCGAACACCGCTCCGCCAAACGCCACAAGTCGCCCCGCAAAACGTCGTTATGGCGTTCAACCGAACGCCGCCCTGACAAAGGCCAGCCGCCTAGTGTCACCTAACGCTTCCTCCCCTCTCCAATTTTTACTATCTTGCAGAAATGTCTGCCTCAGCCATACGTCTGGTGCCATGCGAAGTTCGGCTCCATATGTCAAATTCGTCATGTCAGATATTTTGTATGGCTGAAAAATTTGCCCCATTAAGACGGCATGCAACAGGCAAGATCTGTGCACTTGAATTGTCAATGTAAAGTTAAAGAACCATATATCATAGCCTTTTCTGGACGATAAAATTGATTTTTGGAAAAAAAAGATGACCCTGCGATAACTAAAAGCAACGAGAGCTTTTTTCTTGGACTTAAGAAGTTTTGAAAATAAAAACGTGATCTGATTTGCTTGTTTGTCCAACTATTTGTAATCTCAGACTTTTTCACTGGTTGTATGTGCAGATGGGAATATCCAGTGGGTAACTGTTAAGAAAATACGTACGCAAGCATAAGAGAACTTACAGAAAAGCAAGAAAAACAAATTCACCATACCAATGGCATCAATCTAGACAACTCCGTAATGAAACTGTCTTGCTGATTCGTGATGCTAGATCGAATTACTTCACAAAACTTTCAGACACTTAAAAATGGCTCATTTTCTTTCAAAGACTTTAAAATCTTTCATATCTAAATCAACCGACAACACTATTCCTCCACTTTATGATTCCAATACGCATCTCACCATTTTCTCTGACTTTGAAAAAGCTAACATTCTCAACGTGTACTTTCAGAAGAAGACATATATTGATGATAGAAACCAAGACGTCCCAGACCTCTATCCTTTAAACCAAGTCTTAAGTAAAATATGTCTTTATCCAACATAATCTTTAGTCCTTAAAAATTAACATTTAAGGATGTAGGAACGAATTTTTCCTAACGTTTAGATTTTTTTCATACTCTGTGAGCTTGAAGAACATTAGGTTCCAAGACAAACAAGAGAATAAAAATCGCAGGTCACCGAACTCGTTTTAGTTTTACAGGGCATTTTCTTCACCCACTGTTTATGCATTTCTGAAATTTTGTAAAATTGAAAAAATGGTGATACTTTATAAAACATATAATATCCCACTTAATATTATATGGATTTCAGGTCTTACAGGTTAATATGAATATAAGATGATGTCAGTATTATATAAGCATAAATGTCACTAACAAATCTCTTTCATTTTTACATGTTGACATAATTACCCCACCCATTTTATTTTCAATGGAAAAAACGTATTTAGATCTACAAAAAAAATCTGACGTTAGGATTTTCAAAATATTTTGCAGCTTTAATGACACACAAAAATGCTTCAAAATGGAAAGAAAAAAAGTTGGAATCACCGTGCATCTAAGAGATTTATTAAGAAAAAACTGTTAAAAACTGGTGAATTTTGATATTTTTTGTTCTTTTTGTTTTAATTTATATTTTCTAGATAAGTGCTATCTTGACATTTTCTATTTAAATTATAGCTTATCATGATATGTTACAGTCAGGAAAATATCAAAACCAAACCTTGATCTACTTTAATAGATATTTGAAATTACCTACCCCTACCCCATTGTAAATCTTACGTCAATTTTAGGCAAATGCCAGCCAAAAATAAGGGTAAGAAATTTGTTTTCGCAAAAAGTAGAATATATTTTGTTAAATGGTACATTATTAGCCATATTTTAATTATTTAGTTATAATTTTTGGCAAAACTTTTGTTTGGAAGCAATATTCGAAGAAACATTTTTCAAAATGGCGGATATCCTGAAAAAAACGCTCGTACATCCTTAAGCTAGTATTAGATGAAAGTGTCCAGTGTTCTGTCATTAGACAGTTCTTTTTAAACGTTAATTGGATACGTTGAAGTCGGATTAATTTCCCACTGAGGCAGTGCTTACCTGTTCTCCGCAAGTAACTGCCAACTTCCCCACATGAATTATCAGAGGTGGAGGATTAATGATTTCAGACACAATGTCGTTTATCAAATAGTCACGGAGAACATACGCCCCGCCCGAGGATCGAACTCGCGACCCCGCGATCCGTAGACCAACGCTCTTACCTACTGAGCTAAGCGGGCGGGCTTACTGTATGTTTGTGTTGACTCTTGGCATAATGAGCAATTACGAAAATAAAGATGACTGCAACTCACTTGTATTTCCTTAACTGTTTTGTTAATGCTCAAATCTAGAATCAGCAATACTAAGGAATCGAAAACAAACTTTACATCTTTTTCTTTACCTCATGAATAGCCTGAAGTACAAGAAAAAGAAATTTTAATTATTAGATTCTTTGATCATAAATGTGTACTTTAACCTTCCAAATACAAATAAGTCGAACCATCATCAAGTGAATGATGCTCTGTACAATAACGCCTTCCCGATGTCTTTTAGTTTTTTCTAGTGAAATTTACTAACACTTTCAAGGATGCATACAGACTTGCATCTGTGGGATTGTCGTTTCGAAAAGTGTCCGCCAAGCTCCTCGGCCATTGCTAGTTGACCTTTATAACTTGATAAGAGAAATATAGCAATGAGAGGTAATGCTAACCACAAGAACCATAACTCCGTCTTAGATAGTTTTAGAAACTTGATATTTTTGCTGTTTTGCACATGTTTGATAAAGGTTTCCATTTAAAAATTAATCATACACACATACGCATAACTTATAATGGGATCTAAACCCACAAACCTGTTGGTGCTGTTTTAAACAATCTTTTTTGTCCAAAAACATCTGATAAGAATGCCATTTAAACATAGTTTTGTGGAAAGATGTTTGATAAAATTGTTGTAGGGAACATGTTTAGGCTATGTAGAACCCATTTAAGTAAAAATCAAAGGTTCACTTCGTAATTACCTGATGCTTCATCCTTTTGTTCATTTTCCGTAAAACTGAATAAAATAAATACAAATTTGTTCAGCAAACCAACAGAAATCATGTTTTATACTAAAAAGTTTTTAAAAAAAATATAGTGTCGCATTCGGGTTTGAACTCGCGACAAAAAAAAAACAACAAAAAAACAAGGCATACGCTGTATCCATTGCACCACTGAAAGTTGATATTAAATCCTGTTTTGCAATACAGTTATATAACATAATAAACAATTTGAAGAGAGGATTTTAATGGATAGTAAACATAGCCGCCAGGAAAAAGGTCGATGGATGTTATAACTATTTACCGGACGCCTAAACAAATCAAACAGGTTACGTCCGGTCACCGGACGCATAGTCACAATACGCAGTGTCGTCTTTTTCTCCGTGGTTTAGCGGAAACTTCCGAGCACAAAAGTAAAAACTCCTTCTGTTGTCATAATGAGTTATGTTTAGTGCTATGCTACATTCTGCATGGTAGCAAGGGAAAGTGTGTGTGCTCGCATGTCTTAAACTTGGGAGAATATTTCTGTCAACTGTTCATGCGTACGAGTGAGCACATTCACCCGTCCAGGAATCACTTCTATTTATATCATCAGTATATATACAACCAAGACATATGGAGAAGGAACGTGCAAGTTTACCACAAGCCAATACACCGAATGTAGCATGTCACATTGCAGTATGACCGAAAACAAGATAAATATCATAGAAGCAGGCCCGATGTAACCATTTGGATATAATTTAGAGTCGTGGGCATGTAAGAATGCAAGATGTATTTTCAGTTGTCAAAATGTTGATGTCAGTTTGTCCGATAGTGGCTTTGCATGTGTGTCAAAGCAATATTTTGAATATGCATCTTTTTCTACCCTGGTTTCGTGTACGGAAGCTTATGTAAAATAAAATGTGACTTTCACTTCAATGATTTTGAAGTGTCGCTTGAATAAGAAGCACAAAAAGATTGAGGTAAATAACAAAATTATAATTTGTTTAATTAGACAAAGAATAAACATAATTATTATTATCTTAATGATTCTTATTTTTCAGCTACAATTAAATGTTTCATTTTCTCAACGAAACAGGTTTATTTTGTACAATGTCTACATGCTATCAGTCCCCATTATTACTGTTTATTACTAAACCGACTAGTATGGTTTAAGGATCATTTGCCATAAATGATAGTAAATTAACAAGCAAGGGATTACTAGATTTAGTAATAGTTACAGTATACCAAAAAGGAATTGTCTGTGATTGGTGATTCGCAATCTTTCTACTAACAGCACTGCAAATTTGACGCGATTATGATCATACAGTCTGGAGTTACGTCTCCTCGAAAACAGTTACTTACACGAACCCGGCGCACGATGATCATATTTCAATCAGGTTAACAACATCATGCCTTCTTCGAGATGCTTTCATTAAGTTTGCATTAATTACTATGTGTACATTTTTTATATTTTTATGAACAGTTCCTAAAATATTATAATGATTTGTATGGTTAGAATACTGAAAAAAAAGTATGAAAACTTATGCCAAGCATCTCAGACAGGGTGCGCATCGTGAGTACTTGGTCTTTATCCAAGGTGTCATACATTGACGTTAACATCGAAACACGGATGTTTTGTTTTCTCAATCAACCTTCGCTGTCTTCGAGCAATTCTGAGCCATTTGCGTATCGTTTGTACCACTCGAACACCAAGACACAGTTTACCGAGCATAGTTGTTGCGTCTATTTCATCAGTTTATAAAATTAATTTCAGTTGCTGTTCGACAAAAGTTCTATATAGCTTAACAACTGCCTGATTATCAATGTGAGTCATGACGACATTACATGCATTATAAATTGTAATTTTCACTAGGTTTAAACGTTTACTTGCGTCTCCCAAGTCCGAATGACGCCATACTCTCAGTACATATCGCCCTGACTTGTTGCTACACTTTGACATATTTTCGGGCAAAGAAGTGTACTATCATTGCCAACATTAGCGATCGAATTAAAATCATGACAAATGAAAAAGCGACTGCGCCAGTTATGCGTAGCTATGGTAATCAAAACGTTCTACGAGCTTCGCCTATCAGCAAAACTATTACACAAAATGTATGACTAAACAACAGAAAGATTGCGATTTACAGTAATATATTTCACATTGCTCTTTACACAATCGTTGTTTTTGAACAGCCCTCGTACAACAGGATAAAACAGTGTAAGGGACAATACTAAGCATGCTCTTAATAATAAATGTTCTCTGAACTTATTTCCCTGCAAGGAACAATGTAAATAAATAGAGAGTAAATTTGGATAGACTCTTTGAAACTCAGTGAATATTTTCAAAATATTGATAATTACCATGAATAATTACGGAGGCATGAGGCATAAATTAATATACCATAAAACTTTATATGAACATGAAACATAAAATTGGTCAGAAGGAGCGTTTAGGTTAGATGAATATAAACGAACTATTGTTTATTTCTAGTTGTTTTATTTTCATTGTAATAACTATTCTAGTCGTCATTGTAACACATTGTATACTATAGAACCTTTTTATTAAGCTTAAAACTAAAATACTTAAGTGATATTGGAACTTAAAGGCTTGATATTATTACAAAGTAAACCAAAGATATTTCTTAAGTGATTTTTTTATTAAAATCTAATAAGCACTATAAAGATATACATTCTGTAGTTTAGAGTAGTTTAGATGGCTAATAGTTGATACGTAAAAATGAATGAGCCACAAGCGGCAAAATCAGCCAAGAATGGATGTTCGTGGACCGGTGGCATACTCCACCGAAAATAAAAAAGAATTCAGTGAACTGTAATTGAAATGCTGTGGTTCATTTAGACAATAATCTCCTTTTTGAAAGTTTAATATCATAAATTATACCTGTGAAAATCATAAGCGGACCCTGTCAAATGAATTCTTATGGGTAACTATGCTAGATAATGGCTACTCTGTACAGACCTGCATGGCATCTGACAAAAGTTCAAGCAAAACGGTTCATTTGTATTTTAAGTCGGCAGAGGAGCATTTTCGTCGCGGTAGATTTTTAAAAGGTATAAGTAGTATAATATTCTCTTTAGGGCAAGGACTGCGCATGCGTGAGAATGACGTCACATCAGGTGCGCGGTAGCAATTTTGATTCTTTAAATAGTAACTAATTTGCATATAAGAAAAGAATACAGTACGCGTACGTGGCGGACATGTTGAATCATTTTCTAAGAATGACATAAACTGTTTAGTTTTAGAATGAAAATACTTTAGTAAATAAACAAAAAGTATTGGATTCAATGTTGTTATATTTTCTGGTCCTTTGGGATCATGAAGTCCATTCAACAGATGTGTTATAGAGTTCCGCTTAAGCCGGTGCTAGGGTGAGGGAGAAGTGTTGCACATTTTATTACTTCTCATGAACAGACTCAGTCAAACCGAGTCTGCTATTATTTCATTTCTGAAATGATAAAACAATTCTGATCACAAATGCATTTATGTGAACTACGTTACCATATTGTGAACTACGTTACCATCTCCAGCATGCTCTCCATTTATTATACCTATGTTTGCAAGTGCCCGCCATGGGGCTGGTTGTGAACGCTTCTCAATACCTTCTCTACTTCTGAGTCCTCCAATACCCTTTTGCCGTCTTTCATCAAAACACCTGTTATGCCAATTGTGTAGCTTGCACACTGTCTTCTAAAGTTTCGTTTTTCAAATGCATTCTTCAATCGGCTTGGGTATTTTTTTTTTTTAGAATAAACGTTTTTATTTCTCCTAAACCCTCCATCGTGCTTGGAGGTGAATGTAAAACGTTTTCACTTTGGCGCGCGCTTTGGTTAAAAGAACGTCGCTTCGTAGGCGTCTTCCTTTTCGGCATCTTTTATGTGGTTCAAACTTGACTCAGACTGAAGCTTACCGACATGTCATAGGGAATTCACTATGAGCGGAGCTTATCGATAACCATGTTGCAAACACTCGGTTAGGCCTAAATCTGAGTTTTGTTTGTTGTCTCCTCTCATTCTGAAAAAGTGCCCTTAATCGACAAACGTTTTACGTGATTTCTGTTTCCTCGGTACAGATTCTGAAATAAATGTTGCAACAGAATCGTGCCATCGGTTTATTTTACTGTGTCATGCACTAATAT
Organism: Mercenaria mercenaria; assembly: GCF_021730395.1. Lineage (NCBI taxonomy): Eukaryota > Metazoa > Mollusca > Bivalvia > Venerida > Veneridae > Mercenaria > Mercenaria mercenaria. The sequence continues at coordinate 55,664,887 of NC_069371.1, forward strand.
ATTAGTCTTCTTGGTCCGTGTAATTGAGTTTGTTGGTTTAGCGTCGTACCGACACAGGCAACATTCACGGGCACGCACCTGGGCAGAAACTTCGACCTTCCGGTTGGCTTGCTAACATAAAGAATTCAACGCTCTGAGTGAGGCTCGAACCTACATCGGTGAATGGCAAGTGATTCGAAGCCAGTGACCTTAATCCCTCGGCCACGGAGGCCCTTGTATTTGTGTTTGACAGTGCGCATGTGCATATGCTGCAATCGTGCGCATGGCACGTATAGAGGAGCACTATATCTGAAACATCCGTCTAATGAAAGAATGCTATGGAATAGAAACTTAATTTTTTTTATCATTTCATTAAATTCAGCAATAGAAAAAAAACTTAATTTGAATTGATTTTAATCAGGCATGTCATATTGCGCAGTCTTGAAAAGATGACGTTAGTGGTCTTGTTTGAAAATATCACGGACATAAATAGATAAATTATTCCTGAAGATATACAGCAGAGAAACTGAGAAAAACACTCTTGGAAATATCCGTGAAAATTTAACAACAGTCCGTTAAAAATGTGGGGTGGCGCATTCTACCATAAACGAGAAAAATATAATACTTATTACACATATATTTGTTATCTATTATATGTTAGTTGTTAAGACATTGACTAGGCATCAGTGACTGATTCTTGCAACTTAGTATCACATACGTAGGGAAACATGTTTTATGAGGACTGTGAATAATGATACTTTATTATAGTAATTTTCGTGTGAATGACATGACCCCCTGTTTACATCGTTGGCAAAGCGGGAGAAATTTGTTTGATAAAACTTTTTTTCGTAACTCATAAAATGTGAAATAAAATACTATAAATGCAAAAGAAATATCAATTTTGAAAAAAATCACTTCTTGCATTTGTTTGCATGACTGACCAATCAGAACGCACAAACGTTACCTTATTCCCAGGTATACACTTACCTCATTCCCAGTAAGATTTTTTTTTGAATTGGTGGTCTCTGACCTAATGCGCGGGAACGTCAATGTTGTCTGATGACGCTGTTGTCATTTCCTTTCAAATATTTGTTTCAAATTCATGCATTCTACGGATATAGTTTTTTTTGTGTCAACCTTATTCAACAACGCAAAGAGTGAGCTAACGAGTGAGTTAATAAACCATGCAGTCTTTTTTGAAATAGATCTATTTGTTAGTTTTATATACTTGACATTCTGTCAGAGGAAGTATAAAATATGGATGTTTTGCGCAGCGGAAGTGCGCCTGATATGGTCGGAAGTGTGCTTGATATCGATATCACGCATACAAGCTCACACGAAAACCAATTTGAGCTCCTGTTGCTCATATGTATTACATTTTAAATTTAGTGCAAATTTGTATATTCAGTAACATATGCAATTTAAATGTTTTCAAACATGCTACCGTCCGTGACAGGCTCAATCAAACCGAGTCTGCAAAATTTTCGTTTATATCGTGTACAAGGGCTAATTTATACGTATTTTGGCGGGAAAGTTGCACGTGCTTTCCATGATGTGCCTTCGGTAGGCTGCGTGTACACACATGATGTTAAATGTTGACTTTATGTTTTAGTTTAAATAGAAATGTTGAATATGATAAGAAACCAACACATAATTTTTTTTATTGGCCTACAAGTGTAACTGTGACGTATATATTGCGGCAATATCAAACTATCGGTGTTTTGGTTGAAGTTTGAAACGCGGGCAAAGAATCAAACGGGAAAGATCTTAAGGTTGAGAATTAGGCCTTGAGAAACAAAAATCAAACAACACCAAATCATAGAAAGAAAGAGTTGTTTGACATGAAAATTGAACAGCATGTAAAACATGTATATTACTTTACGAAACAAGTGTCAGTATACTGATATAAACATTGAATTCCGGAAAAGAAGTGCCTAAAGGGGCCCCACTTCCGGACAGTCAAACGCCTTTAAAAACTCACCATTTTCAAAGAACTGTTACACATGTTCGTTTTGATGCATTTGCAATGGCGTGCGAGTGGTGAAATTTCGCATAACAAGGTTGAACACAGTTTTCAGCAATTATTTATCTTTATTTCTTTACAAATGGTATTCATTTTCAAAGAGAGGCAATTTTTTCCGAATATTTTATGTACAAATGACATTCATTTTCAAAGGGAGACAACTTTTCCGAATATTTTAAGTAAATTAAGAAATTATTTTTTAAGAAGCTATCCAGCATGCCTGTGAAAGTTTCTGGTTCTTTTCAGTGTGTTTCTCTACTACAGACAGACGATCTCTGATGTTTAATTTAAAGTTAGCTAACCGTTAAAAAATGACCCCATTACTGATCAAAATTTAACGATTGATCATGTCTCAACGACTTTTTGATCACAATTTAATGTTGAAATGTTCGCAGGGTCAATTCTCAACGTTGAAAAAATGACCTAGGGTCAATTCTCAACGTTGAAAAATGACCCATGGGGTCAATTTTCAACGGGGTCAAAATTTAATGTTACACTGGCAAGTGATTCTGCCTTTGCGACCAGTGCAGACCAAGATCAGCCTGCACGTCCATGGTCTGCACTGTTAGTTATTCAGTCATTAAATTTCCAGTAAACACCACTTCGATTAATAAATGGTACGGCCCAAATTGAATGACAGACCAATCCATTTCAGAAATTTAGCAGGGTAAAGGTTAAATAAAAAAACATGCCGTCTGTTTAAAAAATTGCAAACAATTGCGTTTTATCGCTGCGAAATAAAACAAAACTAACCGAAAGCTAATTTCTTCTGATTATTTGGTTATTATTTTAAGATATGATTATTAAATAATTGCTTTACATCAAACAAAATGCCGACATACATCTCAACTATGAAAAAAATATTTCAACATTTATAGCAACCTGCTAAAATTGGCCAAATGTTGGTTAGTTATCCTTGAAAAATATCACGAAACTGACTGAAAATCTTAACAGAATAATGCTTTCAAGATGTAAGAAAAACGCACTTACTGGCATCCCAAATCTTAAAATTTTCTCAGGGGAGACCCCCGATACCCCCCCCCCCACCCTTAAGAGAGAGAGAGGAAGTGGAGTGGGGGTGGGGAACGGGGGGAATCCCCGTTTTGTGCTCTTCCCCTCTCCTGCCTTCAGCACTCGCGGAACGCCGTTTGGTTATTATTTCAAGATATGATTATTTATTTTAAATAATTGCTTTAAATCAAAGAAAATGCCGACATACATCTCAGCTATAAAACAAATACATCAACATTTATAGCTATCTGCTAAAATTGGCCAAATGTTGGATAGTTATCCTTAAAGAATATCATGAAATTGACTGAAAATCTTAACAGACAATGCTTTCAAGATGCAAGAAAAACGCACTTACTGGCATCTCAAATCTTAACGTTTTCTCGGGGGTGACCTCTTTAAGAGAAAGAGCTCTCCCCGCTCTCCTGCCTTCGCCACTCGTCAAAGGCCGGCCCACTTTTTCGAAGCCGGCGAAACCAGATGTGTGCGTGACAAATATCGGTCGTAAATAATGTGGTTTTTAATACTGCGTTTTTAATAAGTTTTAAATGATTTAATGTTCTTAATATTATTATAATTAAAAGTAGAGTATAGATAGTTCATGGTTTGTGGCAGTTGTTCCCATGGATGTTTTGTGTGCAGGTCAGGAAGGGAACCGCGGGTCTCTTTATAGATGATTTTGTTAAATAACAACTATAAACAAGAGGGTCAAGATGGCGCTAGGTCGTTCACCTGAGAAACACACCATAACAGTGTAAACATGTTTGACCTAGTGTTTTCGTGGAAACAAATATTCTGGCCAATTTTCATTAGGATTGGACCAAACATGTGGTCTCTTGAGTTTAAACAAGTATATATTTTTATATGATCTAGTGACCTAGTTTTAGACTCAAGATGACTCATATTCAAACTTGACCTAGATTTCATCAAGGCAATCATTCTGACCAAATTTCATGAAGATCAATTGAAAACTACAGCCTTTATCGCATACACAACGTTTTTCTTTGATTTGACCTATGACCTCCCTGCTGGCCCATATTCAAAGGCGACCTAGATTTTATTAGGGCAATCATTCTGACTAAATTTCATGAAGATCAATTGAAAAATTCAGCCTCTATCACATACACAAGGTTTTTCTTTAATTTGACCTAGTGACCTACTTTTTGACCCCAGATGACCCATATTCGAACTCGGCCTAGATTTTATTAAGGCAATTATTCTGACAAAATTTCATGAAGATCAATACAAAAGTACAGCCTCTATCGCATACACAATGTTTTGTTTTATTTGACCTAGTGACCTAGTTTTTGACCCCAGATGACCCATATTCAAACTCGACCTAGAATTCATCAAGGCAATTATTCTGACTAAATTTCATGAAGATCAATTGAAAACTACAGCCTCTATCGCATACACAAGCTAAATGTTGACAGACGACAGACAGACGACAGACGGACAGACAGACGCCGGACATTGAGCGATCACAATAGCTCACCTGAGCATTGCTTAGGTGAGCTAAAAACACAACATCATACATTTTGTATTACTTAACTTATTCAACTTTTGGAATTTTAGACAGATGAAACGTTACAAAAACATAATAACAACTCCACCAATACCCAGACATGTTCTAAAATAATATCTGGGCCTTGAATTAAGGCCCCCTTTTACACATAATACATTATTTACAATTTGGAACACATCGAGACGTCGACCTGTATTTGATATAAGGTCTCAAAATTCAAATTTCGCTGGGCCTACGATTGATTAGTTTGGCAGGAAACGGCCAAAACTACGCAGCGCAGCGTAATCAAATAAGAATGAATAAAACAAAAAACAAAACAAAACCGCTCGATACACATGATTATTTTACTATACATGTCTATTATTAACCTGTAACTGTCTATTCTTAAAATAATGGATACTTTAAGAATGGACAATTATCAGGTTGGGTTCAGGCTGATCATGGTCTGCACTGTTTGCTGTTGTCAGTAAATTTTCAGTGAACACCCCTTCGAATAATAAATAGTATTGCCCAAATTGAATAATGGACCAGTCAGTTTTAGAAATTTAGCAGGCAAATGGTTAAAACAAGAGGGTCATTATGAACCTGGACCGCTCACCTGAGTAATATGAGCTACATGTTTCAAATGTCAAACTGATGCTAAAATAATAAGAAAGTAGGCCATAAGGTCACATTCATGGTCACTGAAAGTCAGTTTTAAGATCGGTGTGCAAAACTGTATATGTCATCCAAATTTCAAGGCTGTATCTTAAAAAACAAGAAAGTAGGTCAATAGTTGAAGGTCATAGTCAAGTGACCCCTAATCACTTGGGGTCATGAGGTAATTATAATTAAACAGTCTAGGAAATATGATCAGATAACTTTTGATCCCGAGGTGGGGCTTTAAATTGACCTTGGGTCATGATTTGAACAATCTTAGTAAAAGAACCACTAGACAATGCCACATGTAAAATATCTAAGCTCTGTACCTCTCGGTTTCAGAGAAGAACGTTTTTTGTTTTCCTATAGAACTCTATGTAAATTCACGTGGCGGGACCAATATTGACCCTGGGGTCATAACTTGAACAATCTTGGTAAAAGTCCACTAGACAATGCCACATACCAAATAACTGAGCTCTAGGTCTTCAGGTTTTAGAGAAGAAGAGTTTTAAAATTCACGAGTTTTAAAATTCACGATATAGTCATATAGCGAAAATAAGCCCCGCCCCCTGACAGCCATGTCTTTTATGCTAAGTGGTAACTTTTCAATGACTTCCAGTATACAAATTAGGTTAGAAAAAAGTTTGTTTCCGGTATCCCGACGTACCCTAAATTTCTGGCCGGACCCTAATTCTTTTTCATTGCCTTGGAGAAGTTTTTTTTCAAATGTTTTAACAAAAAGTTGAAAAACTGCACTTTTTATGCTTTAAGCATGGTCAGTGATGTTATAAATCAACTTACTCAGGCATAAATTAGCAGGAGCTAAGGGTGTAACGATATATCGAAATTCATTTTATGATGATACGTTAGTTTGGCGATACGCGTATCGTATCATAAGCCTGTTTCACGATGCAGAAACGATAAGTGAAAACTAGAAATATCGAATGATATCTTTTATACAATCAGTGTTAAAGATAGTAACTATTTAAGAAATGTATAATTTATTACAGTTTCTTAAACTTTAAAGCAAAATGTCAAGTACTTTCCAAGAGTAGAGACATTGATTATTTTTCATTTTGTCACACGAATGCTTACTTACGATACTCAATTCGTATCGCGATATGTACCGTATCGTTGCATCTATATCACGATACATATTGTATCGTGAGACTAGCGTATCGTTACACCCCTAGCAGGGGCCCAGTAGCCCATGGTTCCTAGATTTTGGGCTGGGCCCCTAAAATGCCTGTATACCTGATATATACATTTATTTTTGACAGTCTGGGCCCCTAAATAAAAATCGCTAGTTTATATCCCTGTTACTGATGCTTTAAAGAAATAACCCCCTTATTCATATTTTTTGTACACAAAAATAGTTTCCGAAAGGTCCCACTTAATAATAAAATCCAAAAAAAAATTACTGACCTACCTACCTATTCTTCTTTAGCATGTTACTGGAAACAAATTGTTTTTTAGGCCTTACTGTACATGTATACCTAAATTGTAGTCATACAGGGTATCTTAAATACTATATGATTTTTAAGACAGGAAAGTGTGCAGATTGGAAATTATACACTGTTCTTCAAAGTGAAAGTACGATGTATTTGAATGGGACTAAAATTACATTTTCATTTTTTATTGAATGGGTGCGTAACCTCTCCATAAATCTAAATCTACGGAAATATTCCCAACAATCAATTTCTGATCATAACTGGGAGGTCGGGGCAGTTGTTAAAAACTAGTAGGGAAATCCTCAAATAAATGTAACAGAAACAATGCAATTAGCTGCTGTCACTCTTGCAGAAAAAAAAAACACTGAAAAATGTGTTAGTGTCATAATCTAGGACATTGACTTTGATAGCCTATAAATCGTTATCACTTAAATTTTATGTCAAAAGCACAATTGATTTGTCATTCATACACATACATGTGTCCAAAACATCCTGTAATCAAAACTAGCAGAAAAGTAGTGGTTGTTATTTATCATCAGGAAGCATGTACCAGAAGACAGTGAGTCAAAATTTCTCACGAGGTCTCAAATCGCCCATTTGTTGTATAATGACTTTAAGAATTCATTATACTTATTAGATAAGCATTATTCATCTTGTTTTTCGGTCAGTTATAGGTCATACTTCAAAGAATTCCGGGATGCTACATAACAAAATAATTTCCACATTGGTCATAACAGAATGTGACAGGTCGTGATATCTCACTTAGGTTAACTACCCTCTGGCCGCGTTATGATTGCTGTTTTGTCATGTTCTAATTGCTTTGACAAGATAAATAAATGGAAATAATGACATGTTTACTTTATAATGGTCATTTGCGTGCCCTTTTGGGAGAAAAACAATTTAGTCACTCCAATGGAGTTTTCCTTAAATACCGCTATTTTTTAGGTAGAACTTTAGTATCAAACTTGCTCGTCCGAATGTTAGTTACGTATGCTGATACTCCATACGATATAAGTTAGTTTAGGACCGAGGCAATTAATGATGAAGTATTATTGTTTAAGTTAGAGATTATTGAAATAATAGAGTTTATGTTAGAGAATTGTGAAGAATGACATTCATGTATTATTAACTCGGAACTTAGTACAATATTAAATAGTAGTTATTATAGTGAACAGTTGTTGTTGTTGTAGTTTTCTAGAGTGAACTTTAGACCCTGCTACACCACACGGGTTGAATTGGCGCCTTAAAAGCACCAGGATTTGAACGAACCTTCGAAACAGCGCGGACACGACACAAAAGAAGTACTACCAACTACGGTCTGGCTAACGGGAGAACTTAGACGATCATATCCTCTGCACTGGTGAGTGCTTGTTTTTTGTTGGCTTAATCATGGCAGATCAAGATATTGCAGCAATTTTCGAAAATTTGGGGCGTGAATTGTCTAACGTTTCGGCTGTCGTAGGTACTCAAAGTATATCTCAGGTTATTCCACAATTTGATGGGGACCCGAAACAATTTAAATATTGGCTGAAAAATATTGAAAAATACGGCGTCCTTACGGGTTTAACTGGGGATGAATTAAAACTTGTCGCTTATCAATCGAGCAGAGCGGCAGTAAGTGATTTTATACAAAGATATTTAACGGAAAATGTTGATAAGGACTGGAACCATTTAAAAACAGAATTGTCCTCAAGGTTCGCTGAAATACAAAATCCTCAGCATGCATTTTGTTTACTAAGAACAATCAAACAGGCTCCAGGTGAGAATGTTCAAATTTATGCCGAAAGACTTCTTACTTTGGCAGAAGAAGCCTTCGTAGGTCACAATGGTGATTTAAATTTAATTGAAAGACAAATGATTGGATTTTTTGTAGACGGTTTGGCACACGATTTTCTAAAAATGAAAGTTATGAGAGATAATCCACAAACTCTTCAGGCCGCTGTACGGTCCGCCATAAATGAACAAAATTTGAGAACTAGATTTAATCTACGGCTAGGACGGAGTATGGATTCGTCCTCACATAATTCCGTTCAAGAAAATGAACCTATGGAAGTAGATCATTTAAGACCACGCAGACCTTGCGCTTACTGTAAGAAACCAGGTCACCACATAAAACAGTGACGACACAGGCTTCAATCTATTCTCTCTGTTGAGTATGGACCTTCAAACGTTGATCCACGTATTCCACCTAGATTCAAAGACCAAGGTCAAAATAATATCGAACAAGGCTATAATTCTCATAGATATCAAAACTCATTTTACTCTGATTGGAAATCTAAGATTACTTGCTGGAACTGTGGTAAGTTAGGACACCTTGCCAGAGAATGTAGAAGTAATCCAAACCGTTACGCTAATCATCAAAATCCAAATTATCAACGTACATATAGCAATCAGGGAAACTAACAACCTCTTATCACAATGAAGTCGGTGATAGGAGAAATCGTATGTCAACTTTTAATATAGCAATCTGTGGTAACCCAAACTCATGTATTATAAAAAATAGAGAAAAACGTTTAAGATGCCTTGTAGATACCGCAGCTGAGGTTTCGCTTATATCATATAGAACATATGCGTCCCTGCGACGTAAGCCAAAACTTTTAAATAATAAGGCAAATCTTCAGTCTGTAAATGGACAATCTTTGGTCGTTAAGGGTAGTGTAAATTTAACATTTAAAATAGGTTCAGTTAAAAAGACCCATTTATTTTATGTGGTAAGCAACATAAACAGAATCACAAAATGGTGTTAGATTATATTCCGATTTAAATTGTTTAAAAATAGATGATGAATATATTGCTTTAGAGGAGGACATACATGTAGCTTCCGAGGTTAGACTTCGCCAAACTACGGTCCTGAGACCTAATACTGTAAATATTATAAAGGGAAAAATCAGATATACTAATGGCTTAAAACATAACAGAGTTTATCTTATCGGGATGGACAACTCCTTTTTGAATAATGAGCCAGGCTTGCAAATTGTTGACTCTGTAATTAGATTACATGGCCACATGCAATTACCAGTTATGGTAATCAATAAAACACATAAAACCATAAAGTTAAGAGAAGGTTTTCCGATTGCTAGGTTAGGTGATTTAAGCCTAAGGGACATTTCGTCCGTAAAATTAGATACTAGTAATCCATCCAGTGAAGAGGACATCTTTTCAAAAATTAATGTGCCCGAGGAACATTACGACTTGATACATAATTTACTATAAAATAATAGAGATGTTTTCTCGAAGGATGACTCAGAACCTACATTGACTGATACTGTAACAATGACAATTGACACCGGGTCACACCTATCAATTAGGCTCAGACCTTATCGCATTCCTATAAACCACCGTCAAGCGGCGAATGACGCAATAAAAAAATGTTAGATGTAAACATTATTCGTCCCTCACACAGTCCTTGGCGGTTCCCTGTTGTATTGTCTCCAAGAAGGACAGCAGCAAAAGGCTTTGCCTGGATTTTAGACTATTACATAGGATTAGTCGGCAGACTTCATATCCGCTTCCACGTATAGATGATATCTTACCATTATTAGGAAAAAGTTGCTGGTTTTCCAGTCTAGATTTAGCCAGCGCTTTTCACCAAATACCTATTCAAGAACAAGATAAAGAAAAGACCGCCTTTGCCACGCCATTTCATGGACTAATGGAATTTAACTCCATGGCTTCCGGGATTTCGAACGCCCCAGGTTATTTCTAATCCTTAATGAGAGAAGTCTTGAAAGACTGTCAATCTTTTGCTATCGCATATATTGATGACGTCATTTTATTTAGTAAATCTTTTCAGGAACACATTGATCATATTAATATTGTTTTCCAAAGGTTAAGACAACGTAAGCTTAAACTTAAATTAAAAAAATGTCCATTCCTACAACAAGAAACAACTTATCTCCGATTCACAATTGATAAAAATGGCATCCGCCCGGATCCGAAAAAAGTAGAAGCAATCCGAAATTTGCCACGCCCACAATCTGCGCGCGACAGTTTATTAGGCATGGTCAATTTTTTCCGCCACATGATGCATAATGGTAAACAATCATACACTGAAATTGGTGTGCCGCTTATCGATCTTACAAGAAAAAACGTCAAATTTAATTGGTCAGTTGCTTGTCAGGAAAGTTTTGATAAATTAAAAGATTATTCATTTTGATAAATTAAAAGATTATTCATTATCCATTATTCCGCAGTTATCGTTCCCAGATTCAAGTCGGCCATATAGGTTATATTGTGACGCTAGCGATTCGGTGATTTCCGCCATACTCACACAAAAATACGATGATAAAGATTCAGGTCATTATGTTAACGAAAAACCAATTTATTTCATTTCACATAGACTCAGCAGGACACAAGGGAAATGGCCGATAGTAGAAAAAGAAATGTACAGTATCTATTACGCGATTTTAAAACTTTCTGTCTATCAGACGGGTGCCGAATTCGTTATATAGCGAAAACAGGACACAAAGGAAATGGCCGATAGTAGAAAAAGAAATGTACAGTATCTATTACGCGATTTTAAAACTTTCTGTCTATCAGACGGGTGCCGAATTCGTTATATATACGGACCAGAAATCACTCATTTACCTATTTAATTCTCCCATGCAAAATAGAAAGATTCAAACATGGGCACTAAGTATTTCTAGTTATAACTGCAAAATTGAGCATATACCTGGCCGACTTAATATCATAGCGGATTTTCTCAGTAGGCCGCCGGCGCTTAAAACCAACAATACAATTAATTCTGATGTCGAAAGCGACCCTGTCTCTGATGTCAAAGATGACACGTATAACTGTCAACCTAACAGCTCTAATTCTGCGGACATACCGGTCAAAACAATTAACACAATTAATTCACACCAGTAGATCTTAATGACCTGGCCGATAAACAGTTTGTCCCGCACTTAGAGCCGGTTCATTGCTTTTCGAATTTAAATTTGGTTATGGAACAAGATAAAATAGAAAAAGTGGAAACTCCACAGGTCGCTCAACACAACAAAAACGAAAATGTTGCAGGCTCGGTTTGATTGAGCCTGTTCATGGACGGTAGTTAAAATGCATGCTACCGTCCACGCCCTCTAGCCCCGGGTTGAGCAGAACTCAACATTTACACATGCTAAAAGTACAAAAAAACATATTAGAGACATCCGCAAATGTTTTCATACGGCGGTGAACATGGAAAAGATCAAACTATTCTAGAACTTAAAATGAGGTTAAGGCATGGAAAACCATCTAAAACTGAAGGTACCAATTATATTGAACTTGATCAAACAGAATATTACGTCTCAAATGTCGATGAAGAGCCGAATTTTCGATTGTACGTACCCAGTCACCTTAAACATTTGGTTATTAAACAATACCATGATGATAACGGTCATCAGGGGTGTCAAAGGTTATTCGCAACAATTAAACAACACTATTTCTGGCCCAAAATGTTCAAGGAATTGTATGATTATGTTTCTCAATGTGCTGTTTGTCAGACAAGAAATCTTACTACAATTAAAACTCCTAGTAAGGAAACAGGTATACCTCCGTTTCCATTTTCTATTGTTTCAGTTGACGTTTGTGGGCCATATCCTCAAACTTTATCGGGAAATAAGTAAATCATTTGTTTTGTAGATAATTACTCAGGTTACCCGGAGGCATTTCTTGATCCTGACAAAAGTACTAATACCGTCATACATCTGTTTTTAGAGGAAATATACAGCAGATACAGCACTTGTTTAAGAATTATAACTGATAATGGTTCGGAGTTCACTAGCGGCGCAATGCGTGATGTGCTTCAGTAATTAAACATAGAGCATATAAAAACCACACCCTACCTCCCATCTTCTAACGGAATAAACGAAAGGTCTCATAGTACTATGAACGATATTCTCTCGAAAAAGGTACAAGATGATACACGTCAATGGGACCTTCACTTAAATATGACTCTCGCCGCCATGCGATTTACAGTATCTAAATTCTAAACATTCTCCCTTTTTCCTACTTTTTAACCGTGATCCTATATTACCGATTGATAATTTACTTAAGCCTAGACGGAAATACCATGGTGAAGAGTATCATAAGATTATATTAGAGGAACAACATAGAGCCTTCTTAAATGTGCATCGTATACTGAAAAAGATAAAACGCAAGCGTGTTTTAAAGGCAAATGAGAATATTATAGAGACGACCTTTCAAGTTAATGATCCTGTATATTATAAAAATTTCAACAGAAAAAGTAAGTTAGACGGAAAATGGAAACCCTATTTCCGAATAATTGAGCAGAAAACTCCCTTAAACTTTATTATCAAAAACCAACTTGACGACTCGACGCACAAAATTCATGCTAACCAAATTCGTCTGGCAAAAATAAATGAATGGCCGATTCCCACGCCTCAGTCTGGAAGGCCGTTAAGAAAGGTTAATTATGCGGTCCCCCCGGCAAATTTAAGCTGCAGTGATTCCGACTCTGAGCCTACTTTGAACGATCCATTACCACCCATAACTAATAGAATACGCCAGGAGCGCTTAGATTCTGATGAAATGGACGATATTCCTTTAGCAGAATTACAAAAACAATTACGCAATAAAAACCATATTTCGGTTGACAATATTAAGTCCTCAGATGACGAGATGTCTATTGATAATAAATCAGATGTTTCTCTCCCTTCGGGCGGTCAATTACCTTCCGAACTGTCATCGCCCATCACGGAAACAGACGGGAACGTATTCGCAAATTATGATTCAGACTCTGACATCGCCCTTAGCTTATCCGACAGTGATAAAATGCAGCTCAGTGCCATTACTGTCAACCCGACTAAACGTCGACGCACTAGTCGTAAACGTACGGTTAAACATACAGACTCACCTATCGCTAAGTCGGGTGAAAAACATAAAACTATCAATCACATGCTTTTAAAGTGTCTTGTTACTGTGTTGTAAAACAAACACAAAGGAATGATAGTCATCTGCTCTTGACAGCTTGACCCACAGTGACTTATGAAATCTTTTTGCTAATTGATTTTTTTTATTGTTTTTGTTTCAGTAAGGATGCATTACCTGCTATTCCTGTGCTCTTTTACATTGGTCGGTGCTACGGAAACTTATGATAATGTATGTTATTTTTCAAAAGATAAATGAAGTCTCTACGTTCGCACTGGAGCGTGGCTCTAGTTTTAGACACTTCGATTTTTAGTTCCTTTTTGGATCAAATTGACCAAGAAATAGAAACAGTTAATTCCACCACAGAGAATGTGAGCAACCACCTTAAAAACAATCCTAAGACTTATTACCCTATCTTCAATCAATCTCAAATGTAAAACTGGAATTACAATACGTTCGGAACTCTTATGAGAAAATACTTAATAGTTACTCTGACTACCTATCGTTACACGTTAGAAACAAAAGAAACATCCTGGGATTAGGGTCTGTCTTTAAATTTCTTTTTGACACTGCTGATAATGATAAAGTAGCATATGTACATGTATGAGTAGTAAATTTGCGCCAAAAGTCACATGGTCTATTGTTTACATTATTCCGTCTTCAAAATTTTCACATTTTTACGCATTAAAAATATTACCTTGACTGCAACTCACCTCTATAAACTTATTACAATGCGTAACTAAGCAAAAAGTCTTCTAAAGCATGCTATTTATTTCTGTTTCCTATAATTTGATAATGTATCTATTAAAGTAGGTCATCACTTAGGGTTACTCGCTATGAGTTTGGTTTATTCTACAATTTAGATCAACGCATGTGAATTGGCACTCAAAATGCATTGTTATCAAAAACAAAATTGTTGGTAACAACTTACCTTGTTCTTGACAAAATCCACTTCAAAATATTTTAATAAAAAAGACGTTACACTGACTACACTTAAATGTACAGCAAGAATGACATAATTTTCACTGCGCATGCGCGAATAACTTGAAAGGCTGAAAATGATCAAATCCGATTCAATATAATGCAAATTCTGCTAATATTGCAAAATATAAACCAGAAGGAACAGAATCAAATAATATCAGTTGTATTATTGTTGCGATTACACGTTAGAATATTCACTTTCCGAGTGTCAAACGAAAATTTAACAGAAAATATGACTCGTACGGAAAAAATTGTCAAATCCGAACCCATGGCACATTCTTTAACCACCTCTATATGTCGGCCCTGATGGGCCGTGCAATAATGCAATAATATTAGTTTTTGAACCGTAAGCGCTTATTTGCCAATAGCTCATATGAAAGTATGCATGTTAGTTTGGATGAAAACTGTATTCGCCAGATTGTCTAAGGAATATATTTAATCAATGGGTTTTAGTCATATTGTAGGTACACGAAGATGTTAAGATCATGCAAGTTCACATCCAAAGTGAAAGTAAACTACTGTTTTATGCTCATATCGTTACCTACGGTACATAATTACAGTGAATGTTTACAACGTTGACTGTGAACAAATTGGTTTAAATTTATGTACACGAACAGAAAGGATCCAGCTATATTGTGTAAAAAGTGTCTCAGTAACTTAATTTCATGTTCCTATTTCAACCGCGACATCGTTTGAGACTTTCGGATTCTTGGTATGTTTGGCTTTTATTAGACGTGTTTTTTCACTGATCATAGGCAATACTTTACAAAGTTATTAAAAGGTCTGTCTAATCTCTTCTGAGTTTTCATGCATTTAAAATATTTGGTTTTAGAAAGACGAGTTGTGGAAAGATATTTTACACAGTAGTTGAATTTCATTTTACCGACAGGGTAATTCTAATCCATGATGGAACAACGTGTCTGAACACTTTCCCATTAGGAGAAACGGCCGCTATAGGTCTTAGGTGGCCATTATTGCACTTTATCTTGGGCCGTTATTTTTTTAGTAAAAGTGCAGCATTAAAGTTTTCGGATCTATTGAAAACTCAAGAAAGTGTCAACAAAAAGGAAAATTATTTTGAAGTTATATTGGTTTAATCCGTTGTGGTATCAACCATCATTTCTGGATACTTTTCTGAGCATTCAACAAAATATATAAATTTCTGCATTATCTTGATTGCTTCTCGGATTAATTAATTAATTATAATAACTCAATAATTACATATTGCGTTTGTCACCTTTCTATAAATGTCTCGTTTTTTCTTTTAATCGTTCTCTAAAGAATAGCAGTATATCTGCAATTATAATCTCCCGCAGTGTATGCTTCAGTAACTGTTCCCATGTTTGTGAAAATTGAGAATTGTACATTTCTCCAAGCTTCTTAAGTAGCTAATATATTATCTACATAAACTAAAAATTAGGCAGGTTGACAGCAATATACAATATGATTATTGTGTTCTCGAAATCGTATTAATATTGAAATGATACGTCCAGTTTATTTAAAAACAAGAAATATCTTTAAACAAGAAATATCCTTCAACTAGAATGTGTCTTTAGGACACAGGATGTGCCCCCACTGGTACTTTTGTCACAAATAAGGGACAATAATTCAAATGTTTGCAGTCTTAAGGGGATATAGCCTCAACAAACATTCTATATAAAGGATTCATTATTCTAGGCCATATAATATTTGAGCTATGAGCATCAAAAACAAAATCCACTAGTTTGGCTATTTCAAGGGCCGTAACTCTGTAATGAGCGCTAACATCTCAGGAAGAATGCTAAGTATGCAAGGTCATATCATGATAAAGACTCATATAAGGTTTTATGAATTTATCAAATACTTTTTGAACTAGGTATGTCATATAAATGAAAATGTGCAATTTTGACTATTTCAGGGGCCATAAATTTGGAAATAGTGGGAGGGGCCAGACGAAAGATAGGAGATGCGCAAGTTTATATCATGATAAAGACTCATGCAAGTTTTCATTAACTTATATATTTTTTGAGCTAGGCGCGTCATTAGGTGAAAATGTGCAACTTTGACTATTTTAGGGGCCATAACTATAGAAATAGTGGCGGAGGCAGATGAAAAATAAGAGGTGCGCAAGTTCATATCATGACAAAGACTCATGTAAGGTTTAACCAATTTATATGAAAAACTTATTAAGCTAGGCGCGTCACAAGGTGAAAATATGCATTTTTGCCAATTTCAGGGGCCATAACTCTAAAAATAGTGTGTGAAGCCAGACGAAAAATAGGAGGTGTGCAAGTTCATATCATGATAAAGATTCATGCAAGGTTTCATCAATATATATCAAATACTTTTTGAGCTAGGCGCGTCGCAAACGTTTTTCGGACGGATAGACGCACGGACGGACACACGCACGGGCTGAGTGGTGGGGGCACAATAAGATATTCGGCGTTGGCGGGGACTGCGTTGTTTTCCTAAAAAATGCATCATTTCTTGACAAAGTTATAACGCTTTAATTGAAATTTACGAAAGAGTTCGAATAATCCTAAGCAATCTTAAATTAATATGCATGTATTCATTTCTGTCCAGTCCCGCTGTTTTTATTAATTGAAGAATTATCAATTTACAGCTTTTATTGGCTCTTTAAGTAGGTCAAAAGTTGGTTTAGTACGCCGGAAAAGATATTCGGCGTTGTTGGGTATTTAATGTATTGAAAATGTTGGATTGCAGTATAGGTAAAGAAGTATATCATACTGTGCATTCTTTCTCGTAATGTTCGCTTTAACCATATGATATTTCAATAAAATCACTATAACTGTTCCGTGTGACACTCCAACACGCCAATGTTTACATAAGAAATACATTACTTCGTATGCAAAATTATGAGGACTTTCAAAGATTTCGAATATTCTTTTGCAATTGATTTGAATTTATACTGCATTTATTATACTTTTTGGTAGATATGAAGGGATAACGCATGTTTTTTCATGTTATAGCATCTGCAGAATACCGAAGGATTGGTTAGTGCCCGAGCCTGGTAGGGCGAGGGTACCAACGTATCCCGAGGGATTCTGAAGACGTTATAACACGAAATAAACATGCGCTAACGCTATTCTAGTACAAAACGCATAAAACCTAGTAAATGAATACATTTACACTCAACGTCAATAAATTCCATGAAATGCGCGGGAATGTCTGAGTTGACGTTGACGTCATTTCCATTTGAATTATCCGTTTTTGGGCCGTCATACGTTTACGCTTTGTCACGGAAAGCGCATATATAAAAAGGTGTTTTAACAGCACGTGAGCGCGAGAATCTCTCTGTTAACACACGTTTTCTCTCTGTTAAAACACCCCGAAAAGTGACAAGAACAGCAGTTTTATGCTAGAATACTTGCAAACAGCCTGTATTTTATGACTCAAAATCATATCATACACTTGCAGTTATTACTTAAGTTATTACATCCAGTGATTTGTCGTTGAATAAAATCATTGTTTAGAGTTCAGATGCTAAGGAATTATATCACGAGGGCATAGCTAAATGAGATATATCATTTCGATTCTAACACGTTACCAAGGATTTTAAGTACATCCTTGGTGACTCCGTCAAATATGTGCCTGTTTTTTGTTGGTTTCTTTTTCAACCCGCCGCTATGCCGTTTGGCGCTATGACGTAACAATTGTGACGTCAGAACAGTGAATTGTTGTAAAATAACACACAACTTTCAGCCTTCTTTGTTTAATAGGAAAATGAATCAAGTCGTGTTAGAATATTAGTTTAATCAAGCGGTGGAAAACAATCCGCAAGTATATTACAGAGTTTACAGAGATAGCCGAGCTCACCACTATCGTCAACCACACTACACATACGTAGTTACACAAATTTGGAATTAGAAGATTCGTGTACTAAAACCCATCATCATTCAGGTAAAACTTCAGGATTACGTGTTTAAGACCTCCTGTCTACAGAAATCGTTTGTGCTTCTTTGATAAACGTCATTAGTGACTGTTTTTTCTGTATCTAGGCCTATGTAATGCTCTGTTGAAATGAAAAGAAACTTTTGTGAAACACTATATTAATTTCAGTTTTTAATTTACCAATTAAAAGTATGCACGTATTCATTTCTGCCCAGTCCAGCAGTTTTTATTGGTTGAATAATTATGAATTTACAACTTTTATTGGTTCTTTAAGTAGGTCAAAATTTGGCTTAGACAGCTACGCCGAAAAATTGTTCCAAATTAAAATCGTCAGAATATGATTTCTTTTTACCTGATAAAAAGCCAAATGTTAGAGATTTTCACTTCGATGTACTCCACAGGGAGAGACTTGTTAATTCATACTGTGGAGTAACGTGTAATGGATTATGGTTGAAGTATTGAGACATTTCCTGATAAGTACATCTCACATACCTCCAGACGGAAACCACGGTAATTTCCAAATGTAAAGCATCATAGAATTATCATAAATAATGTACAAGTCAAACAGGTCAAGAAATACAACAAAAACAAACTTTATTTATGAGGAAATACTCCTGTTGGATTCGATGTGGCATTACCCCGTCAGTTGCCAGACTATCATGGACTCATTGTAATCAAATTATAATGAATATGTCGGAGCACTTGATTATCCCTCTGCAATGCTATTAGTTCCATAACCTTATAATTTTGTGTCATAAGAAAGGTTAGTGATTAATATGTAAGTGCAACAGATATTAAATGTCTTGCCATCATGAATTAAAGTGATCACATCTGGATATTATCAAATATGGCCACTTTGATTCTGGATGGACCTAATTGAACTTAATACTGTCGCACGTTCTCTTATACCTAAAACAAATGTATTTAAGAAAACGCTTTATGTAGGTATCTTTTCAAATCCTTCGTCTACTGTGTCTAATAAATCTGAAATAAAAGCATTCGTCTACGATTTCTGATAAGGGTTTCCCAGTTTATAAAAAACGGGATTCCATTGAAGCGAGCACCTGTCAGTGAGAAAAAATACAGTACCTAACCTTCATAAGACTTTTCCAGATTGAAAATCTTCAAAGTTTAAGATCAAGGAAAAACTTGTAACTACAATGTACGTCTTTTTGATACAAAACTAGTTCAAATCATTGCAAGACTTCTGACATACCTGATTTACGAAAACATGGTCAGAATGTTTGTCTCTATGATATCTAGACCAGCTTAGATACCATGTTATCTTGGGTTAGAATTAGGTCAGGTTAGCGATATATTGCCACATAACGCTCAAGTTACAAAAGTGCCTTATTACCAGTAGTATCCATTAGCAACACAATTATTGCGCCTTTTTTTCACGGGGCTGACAAAGTCTAATGAGTAAGTTCAATTATTTTTAATATATTCTGGAGTTTGCAATTTGTGGGTGATTATTTCAATTAATCCTGTCAATAGATAGTCTTGACTCTTGCATACTAAACAGCAATGCTTTAAATAATTTAATCAGTTCTTAGATTGTTTCTGTCGTAGCATTTTGCTCGATCTATTCAGCTGTCATAATTACGCGCCTTTTTCAGAAAAATCGTCCTTTATATATCTAAAAGCTGGACAGCCATTCTTTGATGTCCTGTATATTGATGTCTTGTATTTTTCAGTATGAATCCATTGATATGTTAATATATCAAGCAAGACATGTTTATTAAAAAAACATCAAAGACGTTCCATTCTTTAAAATAGGATATCAAAATTCATGGACTCTTAAACCTATCAGTTTAAAACACTCAGTTTTCTCATTATTGAATAAAAATGTGACATAAGAAGTCACATCAATTCCATGTTTACAGCAATCAGAGTGAATTTCAAATGTTTGAACGAAAAAAGGATTTAAAAATGTATTGGAACCCGCAATCACCATTTCAAAACAAATACGATTTGATTATGCTATAACAATGAATACGGAATATTGCATGCCATCTGTTGAAGAATTCTATGATATTTAAAAGCACTAGGGACAAATGTTCTTTCGTTTTTAATCGTACATTTGTTTTCATTTTGGCATTCTAACTTCCAAGACAACAAGGGTTATCTACTGACCTCAAGCAATCATGCTTGAAATTTGACTATAGACCAAAAGCCTTTTTTACTAGGATTCTTTCACTTTGATCCTTGGTCTACTCTACTGAACCCTTTCAACAAAGTAAAAACAACTGTTCTCATCTAATGAACAAGGAAATTATGCTTTTAGGTTTAGCATTCTCTAATTATTAATTGGAAACGAAATGTTGTACCGACCGGCTGACCAGCAGTCACACCGACCCCGAGCAAATTTTAAAGACACTTCTGCGACAAGGTATACCAAAACCTTTTATGTTAAGGACATGATGCCGGGTCCTTTGTTGTGTTAAGGTTTGCTCCGTATATACAATTAACGAGCATTCTACATATCGTGCATTTTGTTATCATTGCATGTGCTGGAGAATCATCTGACAGGAATAGGTTGTTATCATTGCGTGTGCTGGGGAATCATCTGACAGGAATAGGTTGTTATCATTGCGTGTGCTGGGGAATCATCTGACGGGAATAGGTTGTTATCACTGCGTGTGCTGGAGAATTATCTGACGGGAATAGGGTTATCATTGCGTGTGCTGGAGAATCATCTGACAGGAATAGGTTGTTATTATTGCGTGTGCTGGAGAATCATCTGACAGGAATAGGTTGTTATCATTGCGTGTGCTGGGGAATCATCTGACAGGAATAGGTTGTTACCATTGCGTGTGCTGGGAAATCATCTGACAGGAATAGGTTGTTACCATTGCGTGTGCTGGGGAATCATCTGACTAGAATAGGCTGTTATCATTGCGTGTGCTGGAGAATCATCTGACAGGAATAGGTTGTTATTATTGCGTGTGCTGGGGAATCATCTGACAGGAATAGGTTGTTATCATTGCGTGTGCTGGGGAATTATCTGACAGGAACAGGTTGTTATCATTGCGTGTGCTTGGGAATCATCTGACAGGAATAGGTTACAATCTCTTGTGATTTTGGAATATGTTGGGGATCAAAGGTTAGGCAAAATAAATGCAATATATCAATAATGTATATCGATTTTTTGCGATAATATTTTGATTTCTCGCGAAAATATATCGATACTTGCGTTTCCCAACACGACATTGCGAGGCCCATACGTTTCCGTATTTCTGCCCTGAGATAGTTTGATAACCTTGCGCGATAATTCGATTTTTTCTTGATAAAATAATCTTTTTCGTGATAATTCTAAATCTTTTCGCGAAAAATCCTTCATTTAAGATCGTAGTAATTATCATGATAGTGCCTAAAACTGCCGTCCTATATTGTGATGTTGTTTTTTTTTTTTTAATTAAAAATAACCTTCCCCGCGAAAGCTAACTTTACGCTTGCGCATAAATCATATTCATACAAAATGTAAACTGCCCTAGTTAGTTCTAAACAAAAGTGAAAATTGAATTGGGAATTTTAATTGAGAATGAATTCAAAATATTCAGCAAACAAATGTTGTACATGTATATAAATAAGAACAAACCTATCCCGATCGTAAAAATCTATCTCGCACTGAATATTTTTGCAATTGTTTTGTGGAAACATGGGTCAAGTACGAGAAGAAACGTACTATTTATCGCTACAATATATATCATGCTTGCTTTTGCCCAGTTTTCAAAAAAGATAATAGTAACTTATTGTGCTAGTAACTCCAGCTACCTACGGAAAGAAATACGCCACCATATCAGTATTTAAAAGTAATGTCGTTCACTATTACTTTAGTGATTTCGATTTTGTTATATATTATTCATTTAGTATCGACAAAGGCGGTAAGAAAATGCAAATAAAGTTGGAAAATGTCTTATTTATCTTGCAATTTTTATTACTTTTGTCATACATTACTTGCGTTTTGTCAGCGGTGTACTCTGTTTACGTCCATGCGTGCATTCTCTTTGAGTTACGTCACTAGCTAATTTGCATTTCTTTGGATGTGAAATCAAACTGTAGTAACGCAACAATAGTTTCAATTTCAGATAATAACTTGTTTCTGAACCAATTTTTACCGGTGTCCAATTTTGAACACGATAAAAACAAAATCTGAACGACTGTTCAAATCTCTGCTTTCTCTCTATAGTATATAAATTGTTTTTATCTATAGACATTAACTTCAAGGTATATTTTATTTGGTTCATAAATGAGCTTAGGTCAGACATTCATTACAATATCTAGTACTGTAAAAGTAAATGTAAATCATTAGCTGAATGTGGCGGAAAAGGACTCTGTGCTCGCTGGTTAATTAAGCATATGCTCTCTATCCTCTGAGAAATAATTATGCCATAAGAGACATCAGCGGATCGACAGATTTTTCTGAATCGTTTAAGCTAAACCTATTAATATATCTGATGTTCTCATTGAGAAGATTAGAAATTAACGCTTGACCTTATATCGGGAGAAAAAATATTAAAAAAACACCAAATCATAGAAAGAAATGTTTGTTTCACCTGAAAATTGAACATCATATAAGACATGTATATTACTCTACAAAACAATTCTACGCTTTTAAAAACCTCACCATATTTAATGAACTGTCACATATCTTCGTTTTGATGCACTTGCAATAACGTGCCAGTGCTGAAATTTCACATACATGCTAGGTGGAACATGGTTTTCAGCAATTGTTTATTTTTATTTTTTCACAAATAATATTCATGTTTAAAGGGGGACAACCTTTTCAGAATATTTTATGTATCCATCGTACTATAGTCCAGTAGAATAACAGAGAAAAGGGACTGAACCTTGCAGTAGGGTATATAAAAGGTTTTATTGCAGTTTCCTGTCATTTAGGATATATTGATCAAGAAACTGCCGGATGACAACTTGTCATCATTGGGAAATGTTTTCTCAGTAAATCTAGAACCCCGTGTAAAAGTGCTAATTTTCGTTAAAGAAAGAACAAAACGAATACCTTCTTTATCTTATATATGTTCTAAACAAACATGTAACATAACTATGAAATTTCGAACATTTAGCTGACAGTAAAAGTATAAGGAATGTATGGTTATATTTCTTTAGAACTCTTTATTTGATGATAAATTACCTTTAATAATAAGGTACCTGTAGAATTTACATCACGATAGTTTCAAAATAATTTTCCTTGCAATACTTTAATTATAAAGACGTTCCATCTGACACATAATGTTTCAATCATAATCTGATCTAAACATATAAATGTTTCTAAGTTTAAAACTCTTTCTACTACATTTAGTTGTGTTCCATTTATGTGAAAACCTTGAAAATACGTTATAAACACAATCTTTTGAAAATTTAAATTACATTTCAAGATAATATATCATGATGTAAAATGATAAAAATGTGAGCACTATGTGATATTTTCTAAATTTCATGAAAGTATGCGTTTTACTGTTTTAATTAGATTGAAAATGTCAAAGTTTTTCGTAATAATTGGCCATGTGACATACATAATACGATTTGTTACCCTTTCTCTTCCTTTTAAAATAACTTTGGCAAGAGGCAAGTTACAGAACGTTTTTTTTTTTTGTTTTTTTTTTTGTTCTTTTTTTAATTAAAACGTGATGACAGTTATACATGTTAACAAAACGTTTAGTTAAACTATTGAAATGATATAAAGATCATTACTTTGTTTTGAAAATGACCCCAAAACCTTACCAATTATGTATTTGTTACATGTTAGTTGAGTGTGTCCGCTTTTAATAGGTATGATTTCTCTTATATATATTTATAAGAGACTTTTCTTTTTCAGAAAAGCGTTTCTTTAAGTCAATATCATCGAGTTTCATGTCCTTTAAAAATGTTTCATACGTAACGGTAACGTAATATTTTTTACCAGAATTGTACTATGACATACCCTTTACATGTATGGTTTCTTATAACTTGCACACTATTAAGTCTGAAAACATGAATATATTGTGCATTAAAACAACTTTAAAGACTAATTTTAGTAATGTGAAATAAGCATGAATAATATTACATGACAGAAACTGGTAGAGTACTTCAAGGATATAATTTCTATAACAGTTTAAATGTACGATGCTGAGTTGAAATTAATAGTCGTTGCTACGGTGTCGTCTTCTGTTAACTTGTGAATAACAGCTGATGTCAGCATGTTGCTCCTTTAGGGCAGGGGAATGTATGGAATTGAATAGTCAATCTTTGATTAAATTGATTAAAATGAGGAGATATGAGTATAGGTCAAAGGTAACTTATATTACCATCATACACAATGTACACACAATTAACTTCCAGTACGTTTGTACATCAAATGATCATATGCAAACGATACAAAGGTGAATTAATAACTGTTTTACTTCAAGATGATAACCTCAAAGATGAACTTGAAATAAGATAGCTTACCCCGGTAACTTGAGATATACACCTTTATGCTTAAAATGCAAGGACTCCATTTTAGTCTGAATTCAACAATTATGGTCCATAACATGATACAGAGCTATTTGTTGTTTTCCACTTACAAATTTAATGTTTGGCAGCAAAATATTTACCAACCCCAGACCCATGCAATACTATATGATGTAAAAATGTCTTACAAATTACTTAAAATATTTTCTGCATTTCAGTAAATATATGTAATCTAGTAAACTTTATGTTTTGCTCCTTCCATGATCTAATTTCCTTTGTTCTAAATTTACGTAATAGAATTTAAACAAAGTAATGTAGTTTTGGGAGTTTTAAAGAAATTTACAAAATATAAATATTTCTTATTGTGTATCTTACCGAAAATAACTGTGTAACTTTCAATTAAGGTCACAGCATTATTTATTTTTGCGGTAGTTTCTTTCCATCGAACTAGCATTTTTCAAAATTAACTGAGAGTAGAAGTGACTTGATCGGCGTAAATTGAAAATAACAATATCTTATGTTTACAATATGCTTTTAGTTTTGTCATCATTGTCCACATATCATTGATAATACTATGTTTATCTTATATGCACAAACGGTATCTAATGTATATGATAGTACGGTCCAGTTGATGTTACCCATGGATGCCACAAACGAAAAATAAAGTGAATATAGCAAAAAGTCAACCTGCTTTTCATAATTCAGTGTTAGTTTTCATAGAAATGTTTCTTGAAACATAAATCTATGACATAACTCTTTCAAACATCAATCACATGTGGTACTCGGAAATAATCGTAACTGATGACATTATGAAAGCGCAAGTATTATGGCAGTTAACAGAAGCCATTTTGAATTCTATAAATAGAAAATTGCCAAAGGATCTCGCGAAAGTCATGAGATACTATGTGCGCTCCATTTAATGAACAACATAAAGCATTATAACCTTAAATAAACCCCGCTACAAAAGTTTCTCATTATTTTTTTTCAAGAAGAACAACATTGAAATTCGACGATGGCGGCCATTTTGAATTTTCTTCAATAAAAAATGTTCCCCAAAGATGACAAGATGTCATCCGGTGGATTCTCATTTACTGGAGTCTAAAGAACAGGAAACTCTAAAAATACCTTGTATATACCCCGATTGCAAGGTTCAGTCCAAGTTCTACTGGACTACTAGATGGAACATGGTTTTCACCTACTAGGTGGAACATGGTTTTCAGCAATTGTTTGTTTTTTATTTCTTTACAAATGACATTCATTTTTAGAAGGGGACAACCTTTTCAGAATATTCTAAGTATCCATGGTACGGGACAGTGCGGCAGAGCATGTAATGGGACACTTTTCTTCACACCATTTTTCGTCTGGTCACATGCTTTAAAAATATACATACTTTTTAAGGCCAGTCATTTGCAAATAATACGGTACAGGTCGCGCAAGGTGTGCATTTTGGGCCAATTTCGCCTCAAAATTTAGTATCCTGAAACCGGATTTTTACTCGTTTTTATCATAGAAACAACGGAATCGGCAGGCTGAAAATGTCACATAATGAAGTGCTAAGTATGTACAATATATCCGTTCAACAATGCCCTGGAATTTCTCAAAATCGGATTTTTTATGATTTATTTCGCACTAGTATCAGCAGATTGGTAGAATTTTCAAATACTGTCCCTTGCCACCTATGGTATTATGTGGCATATAAGGATGCGGCAGTTTTATGCCAAGTTTACCTAAGTTTAATTGCTTATTGTATTGAGAAAAGATCTTGACCACTTTCATCGTGAATTTGCAGGTTTTAGTTTTATTCATTGAGAAAATGAATAATACAGATTTAATTGTTTATATGAAATAAAGAAGGAACTGAAAAAGTATAAAATAACCTAAATACAGAACATTTTTCGTCACATCCTGTATTCAATTTTCACTGAAATCATGTAGAAATTGGAAACATATTGAACGTTACTTTAACATTTCGTACAAAATTTGTGATGTCTTCATCAGAAAATAAAGTAGCCATGTCGACAGACTGCAAAACATAATTATAAACATGGTCCGAGAGCTCACGGACGTTTATTGCAACAATTGAGGCCAAAAGAAGTTTATACATTTTTGGAAACAATATTTCATATCCTCAATGAAAACCCATTTCTTAAGTGTCAAAGCCGTCCCTATCTATATCTTGTTCACTTATGTTTGTGATAGGGGAGGTAAAACTCACTTGTAAAAATATTAGGTGGTAGGGTAAAGTTTACGTCTACCAGTTTTTTCACTGTTTAATTACAGTAACTGTTTGATTGTCAGTAAATGTATATATGTCAAACAATGACAGAAATAAGAAATTCATCAAAATGGAATGAAGGGCAAACTTGATATTCAAGGTAAAAGGTCAAATTTATGTGAAAATCACAAAAATTGGCATGTTTGAAATTTATTTCTATTCTTAGAAAATAGTTTGTTATCATAAGTCACTCATCTTTATCTATGTAATGTGTATATATCAGCAAAAATCAGAAATACAAATATTATTACAAAAAGTCAAGGTCAGCCCTGATAAAGAAGGTCAAAGTTCATTTTCATGCGAAAATGTGAAAACTGTTTACCTTTACTTTTTCTAATCTGTTTAATATGTCTTCACATTATTAGTCGCTGAAGTTAATTCGTTTTAATGCTTGTATGTCAGGCAAAGTCAGCAGTGCAGATGTAACCCCAAAACCGCCAAGGGTAAAGCTAATATCAAAGGTCAATGGTCAAATTTGTGTGAAAAATTGCATAAATAGCTTCCTGTTTGAAAAATAACAGATAACTTTTTTCATTATAAGTAATTGCTCGGGATTTAGTTAGATGTATATATGTCCCACAATGTCAGTTATAAAATATAGTCCGGAATGAGTCAAGTTCAAATGTAATGTCAAGGGTTAAAGGTCATTTTTAAGTAAAATAATGAAAAAATAGCTCTTTAACTTTTCTCTTTGTTGATAATATCTTGTCGATACTAGTCAATGATTTCAGTCCATTTTCATGTATAAATGTTAGGCAATGTCTGGTATGCACATACAATTGCAAAACATTCGAGGTCAACCATAATATCAAAGGTCAAAGGTAAAAAAAGTGAGTAAAATACTGCAATAGTATCACCTGTTTGTAATAATTATTATTGTTTAAAGGTATTTATTTTGTCATTTTAGCAACTGATCGTTGTTCATTTTACTGTATATATGTCAGGCAATGTCATGGAAGAGAAAATATGTCAAGATCATACCTGGTATTGAAGGTTAGGGGTCATTTTTGTATAAAATGCACAAAATGCAGCATTTTTTTGCCCAAAAATAGCTTGTTGTTATTATTCATTGTTACCAATTTACTTTAATGTATACATGTCAAGCAAGGTCAGCAATGTAGGTCTTATCCCAATAAGTCAGGGGCAAACCTATTATTAAAGGTCAAAGGTCAAATCTGTGTAAAAAATTCGCAAACAGCAGCATTTTGTCATAGTAAAACTGATCATTATTCATTTTAAAATATCTATAACAGACAATATCACTGTTGAAATAATAATGAAAAATTAGTCAAAGTGAAACCTGACATTAAAGGTCAAAGGTTGTTTTCATGTAAAAAATTCAAAATACAGCAGATTTATTGTTATATCAAAGGTAAAAGGTCAAATTTGTGTGAAAGATCGCAAAAATAGCATTTTTGCAATAATTTTCATTGTTTAAAGGTATTTTGTCATTAATATATATATTAATATATATATATATGGGTCAATGCCAACAATGAAGATATCATCAGACATGCGTCTATAGACATTGATAGATCAGCCCTGATGTTAAAGGCTAAAATTCATGATCGGGTAAAAATTCAAAAGTTAAGACTTTTATTTCTTTGTTAAAAAATATCTTGTCGTTATAACTTTATTTATTTTAATGTTAACCTTTACTTACTTACTTACTTACTTACTTACTGCGTTTCATCTTCTTATGGCCGTTTTATATTTTAAGATCAGATGTGGCAATTAAATGCACCGTATTCTGCAGGTCGCTGGCATTTCCCCACAGCTTGGTCTCAAATGAAATATCTGTGGGCCAAACTTTCTGGCGTGCTTCTTCCAGATAGGAACAGCTCTGCAGCATGTGGAATGGTGTTTGTTCCTCTAATCCGCACTGACATTTGGCTGTCTCTGCAACACCCAGCTTCTTCATATGTTTTCTCAGGCCACAGTGTCCAGTGCGCTGACGGAGGATAGTTGTTTGGCTGTGCTTGATTAGCTTGTGTAGACTGTCATGACTGGGCAGGTAGACTCCATTTATGTTCTTTCGGACTGACACAAATCTGTTCTTCAGTAAAGTCTGAGCTTCTCTGTATGAAGTTGGAGGTAAGGGCTGTATTTGCTTGGTTGCTTCCTTTGCAAGTTTGTCTGAAGCTTTATGCCCGGCTATACCCACATGTGCAGGAATCCATTGAAATGCTACATTGTTGCTCTCAGACAGGAGATTGATGTTTTAAGCAGCTGTCTCGTTAAGATGTCTGATGGACCTGCTGAGAAAGTCTGAAGAGTTGACTTGGAATCTGTTAAGAAAACAATATTCTGTCCCTTTTCTCCTCGCTCATACAGTTGGAGTGTGGCCGATGTGAGGGCTTGCATCTCGGCGTTGAAGTTTGAGCATCTCTTGCCGACTGGATAAGAGAGTGTGAGAGTGGAGCTGTCTGGAAATTTGATGTAGGCATCACTCCCAGCATTCTTGGGATCCAAGAGTGTGCTGAATAGCGGTCATTGATCATTTCTAGCGTTCGAGATTGTTGGTGAGCCTGATGCTGTTTTCCCTTTTCTTCTACTCCTGGCACCTCCAGTCTTATCTTCGAAGCACAATGTCTAGGAACCCATTGATCGGGTACAAGCTGCTCTGCCTCTGCGTCCAGTGTTGTTGCTTTCCTTTTTTGCAGTTCTTTGACGATATGGTTGAGACTCTGTCGTTTCAATCCATTCTTGGTTCTGCTCTCGAGTTTTGAGTGGAGTGGATGTGATGGTAGTCTCTTTGCCTTCTCTGCCTGCACAAGGGCTTTTGTACTGTCGTCTTGTCTCTAATGGATCAAGGTTGGCTGTCTTTTCCATTTCTTTTATTGGAGTTGTTTTCGTTGCTCAGAGAATTATCCTCAGGCCTGAATTTTGAACCTGTTTATCTTTACTGGTTTAGGACGCGGTTCCCCATGAGGTGGATGCGTACTCTGCTATTGGCCGAACAGTGTCTGTGTAGGCTTGCCGTAGGCTCTTTCCATTGGCTCCCCAACTTGTTCCAGCCAGTTTTTTCATACTGGCGAGTTTCTTGAAGACCCTCACCTTTGACCTTTAATGTCAGGTTTGACCTTGACTAATTTTTCATTATCAAGAGAGAATGATATCATTTGTTATATATACTTTAAAATGAATAATGATCAGTTACTGGTTTTGACAAAAATACCCTAAAACAATAAAGAAAAATCGTAGCAGAAATGCTGTTTTTGCTTATTTTCACACACATTTGACCCTTGACCTTTGATAATCGGTTTGGCTTTGACTTAAGACCTATATTGCTGACCTTGCTTGACAAGTATACATTAAAATAAATTGCTAACAGTGAATTATAACAAGCTATTTTTGAACATAGTAATGAGTAAGTATACTACATTTTGATCTTTTATGAAAAAAATGACCCTGACCTTTAATACCAGGTTTGACCTTGACTTATTTTCTCTTCCATGACATTGCCTGACATATATACAGTAAAATGAACAACGATCAGTTGCTAACATGACAAAACAAATACTTTTAAACAATAATAATTATTACAAACAGGTGACATTATTGCAACATTTTACTCACTCTTTTGACCTTTGACCTTTGATATTATGGTTGACCTTGAATGTTTTGAAATTGTATGTGCATACCGGACATTGCCTAACATTTATACATAAAAATGAACTGATATCATTGACTAATATCGACAAGGTATTATCAACAAAAAGAAAAATTAAAGAGCTATTTTTTTTTCATTCCTTTACTTGAAAATGACCTTTGACCCTTAACATCACATTTGAACTTGACTCATTCCAGACTATATTTTAATACTGACATTGTGGGACATATATACATTAAAGTAAATCACGAGTAGTTACTAATAATGAAAAAAAGGCATCTGTTATTTTTCAAACAGGAAGCTATTTATGCAGTTTTTCACACAAATTTGACCTTTGACCTTTGATATTAGCTTTACCCTTGGCGGTTTTGGGGTTACATTAAAACAATTAACTTCAGCGACTAATAATGTGAAGACATATTAAACAGATTAGAAAAAGTAAAGGTAACAGTTCCCACATTTTCGCATGAAAATGAACTTTGACCTTCAATTATCGGGGCTGACCTTGACTTTTTGCAATAATATTTGTATTTCTGATTTTTGCTGATACATTACATAGGTAAAGATGAATGACTTATGATGACAAACTATTTTCTAAGAATAAAAATAAGTTTCAAATATGCCATTTTTTGTGATTTTCACATAAATTTGACCTTTTACCTTGAATATCGAGTTTGACCTTCATTCCATTTGGACGAATTTCTTATTTCTGTCATTGTTTGACATATATACATTTGCTGACAATCAAATAGTTACTGTAATTAAACAGTGAAAAACTGGTAGACGTAAACTTTACCCTACCACCTAATATTTTTACAAGTGAGTTTTACCTCCCCTATCACAAACATAAGTGAATAAAATATAGATAGGCACGGCTTTGACACTTAAGAAATGGGTTTTCATGGAGGATATGAAATATGTTTTCCAAAAATGTATAAACTTCTTTAACCTCAATTGTTGCAATAAACGTCCGTGAGCTCTCGGACCAACACATTCGAAAGTCGCAAAGATGAAATTCTTTCGGCATTTCAAAAACGACACTGGTTCTCAGCTTGCTAAAGCAATCGCAATTAAGTTATAATAGTTCGCACAGAAAGTAAGGTAAAAGCTGCCTCATTGGAATTCGATAGCTTCTGTCTTTCGTAATACCGTCCCGCCGGGACGAGCCGGAATAATGTTATTAGTATATCAATATTTTTGGATGTAATTAACACAGGTCGTTGCTATCACTTTATTCGCAAAATGTTTGAAGTCACAAACTTTTTATGAAACGTTGAACGTTTACAAAAAAAAATTAAATGATAGAAGTGCTCTAGCAATATTACCCTGATTACTTGAACTTGCATTGTGTGTGCTTCGTGCACTTTTTTATTATTTACTATCGTTCAGTAAATTATTCTGGCGACAGAACATTTAGTTTATTGTTGTCTTAGTTACGTATCACAGCACATCAACTCAACCTTACGCAATATGCGAGCATTTTTGTAGACAGGACCAGGTTTTGTAGACAGGATCAGGTTTGTTTCCGTTGTCAGTTGTGTTCTACCCCTATTTCGTGACAAAATGTGTAATGCTATGCAGCTCCTTTATCAATAATTCCTACTTATTTCTATTGAATCCATGATAATATTTAATTCTGCAGCTTGATTTGCCACGACCTTTCGATTATTTACGTTTTTTGTGTTTGTGTGTGTGTTTTTAAGTCATATGACCTTCAGCGTGTGTATTTGTGTGGTAAACAAAACAAGCTTTCGGTCAGTCAACGAACTGACGGCACTGACCCAAAAATATTAAACAATACATAATAAACTATTGGTCTTTGTCGCTATGTGATACCCGCGGATCGTGTATTTTTAAAATAGAATTATCTAAATGCAGTTTAAATCCGATCATCGGTCTTATTTAGCTATCATCTAAAACATATCAGACATTTTAGCGCTGTCTGGTCAAACAATATAAAACGATAGATGTATGCATTTTATCATGAACTTATTATAAATGCGCCACAGTTGACCGCAGAAATGCCGCATGGCCGCAGAAATAGGGATGTCCTCATAAAACGCTTGGTTGAAAACAAACTGTCCATTGGATCGAGGAGTATAAATAAACTTTGATTATGTGGCAGTTGACCTCAATACAATCGACACTGTTTATTTTCCAATACAATTTAAGTAAATCAATAAGGGGGTATAGAGTTATAAATCTAATATTTGCTATAATAACGGGAAAGTCTCGATAGCACAGAGGGCTAGCACGCTTGTTTCCAGTATTTTAGTCTTGTTCGTAGGTTCGAGATTTTTATAAATACTTTTCATGTATATTTTTAATTGCATCTTTTTTCAGCAGTAGTGCCGTGCAATTATTTGGTGACCTTGCATTACGTTTTATGTGCATTACAGATTGTTTTTCTTTGGAAACGTAAGATTCAAAAACCGGTTTCTGTATTGGTATGTAACTTGGTGTATCTTGCAGAAAAAAACGTGCACTTACTATGAGTAAATGTATGAGAATCGATTGCGAACATTAGAATTGTATCATTTGACAGTCGTTGCTTTGACTAAAATATGGCATTAGAAAATAATGCTAAACTATTCTGATGAAGCAAAGTCTATTATACGGAATATAAAATCAGTCAGAAAAAAAGTAAGGTTAATCGAGGTTTCGAACCTACTGTCAGGGTGATGAACGATATATCCTTCCATGTAACCGCCTATAAATGACTATCCATAAATATCTATATTAGAAGATTTAATGTTGCACACCCCTGGACTTATTGGACTCAAATGTCACATTAGCAAAGTTTATTAGTAGCGTTGACCAACCTATAGAGTCCTAATATGTTCTTCCCTGTTTGCATTTTGTTTCCCGGCTTCTCCTATTACACTAATTCTATTAATAGATAATACCTATTCGCGTCCACGAGTCGCCTGATAAATTACTTCTGCATAAAGCTGATGATTAAAATATCGATTGGGAATAAATCAATTATAGCTCATCAACTTGTAACAATTTACATTTGTATTCCCTGCGGCAAAAATACCCAACCTCGATTTAGTAGAGCAATAAACAAAACATGGCATTGCAGAGAAATTAATCATACCGAGGGTTGAACGGAAAACTGTCTTATCTTTTCCTTTAAATTCATTGAGTTACGTTGGTGTTTCGTTCAGCAATCGATACGTACACAATACTAGTAACCTGCACTAAATTATACAGGTATTTTACGGGTATTTTTTCTCTTTTGGACTTAATGTTAGTTAACTCTGTATTGTAATTGCTTTATTTCAAGGTTCAACAATTTTATTTCACTCCTGAACAAATTCATTCATTTTCAAGGATATTTGAAATTTCAATATTTAAGGTGGTTCGGGGATTTCCTAAAATTTCGAAGTATGAGATATAAGACTGATATTAGGTCTGTATGTACTAACATATCCTGTCTTTCATTTGGAGAAAAAAGAAAATCGTTCCGAGTCAACATATCCTTTGAGGAGCGCCACCTGGCGGCACATGTATTTTTCAAGGGAAATCGCCGTTTTCCTGTAATAATCGCATTAAAATTAATGTTCTTACAATTTTTCAAACTCAGGAATATAGCTAAAATAAATGTTATTGTTTACATGTTGCGTTTTGTAAATTATTTCATTTGGAAAATGCTTAAATAAAGAGATATCCGTAGTAGGAGTGGGGAAAAATAACGAAAATATTCAATGTATTTTATGGCCGTTTAGCCGAAATAAAATAAAACGAAACAGTCAAAGTTCTTGATTTTCAAATAATATCTTCTTTAATCATTTCTGAACAAGAAAATAAAATAAAAATAGGGGGTCTTCACGGCAGATTTTTTGTAAATTTACTTTTTATTTGTTTTGGCAATCTAAATATTGTGACGTTGATACGTCATTTATGGTGTTAACGTCACACAAATGTTTTGTTCATTATGTCCTTTAAAGATACATTTTTGTATAAATTATCCAGGATGATGAAAGTGCACAAAAATGAAATATTGAAATGAAAAAATAGGGGGGATCTGTCGTGAAGACCCCCTAATTTTTACTAAATAGATTCACATTATTTACAGTGTTAAGTAATATACAATCTAAGTATATTATCTAGAAAATTTAATATACTTTAATGTCAGTTAAACGATTTCCTTGAAGACGCTAATTATTTTGTTTATATTATTATGTAAAATGTCATTTACTAATGATGACTAGCCACGGACACCCTTGCCGTTTCTGACAGGGTATTAAAATTTCAGGCTGTCTCAAATTCTATTAGACTGTCTGCAAGAACAGAGTCTACATTCACATGGATTCCTGAATACTGGCGTCGTAATTAGCATTGCGTGCAACCAATACGCAACTGCTAAACTGATTTATCCATTTTTGAAACAGTTTTAGGGCTAACTTAATGCATGACGACTTCACTCTAATCAATTCATGGTACATTTTAAGCCGTGCATCTCCAACGCAATGATCTCAGTAACTCATTAAGGAATATATCCAGTCGGTGGTTGCTTGTAGACTTCACTATAATCATTTTAATTATGATACATTTGTGATCCATGATATGCAAAGTTGTGAAAAGAAAATCAACAGAAAAATCTGACAAAGCGCATCAAAAAGCATAAATGTAAAATCCCCAATTGATGCTTCATATCGTAACTTCTGTTCACTTTGCGTTCAATGTCACGGACATTCCTTAAGCGATGTTGCTCGTTGCAGTCTGTCATAGCTGGAGGAGCGGTCTTCTGCGCATGTCCTGAAGTGATTATCAATCGGAGCGCACGGCAAAAATACGCAAATTATTGTACGACAACATGCATTTAGTGTATAAAATGTATAATATACTGACAAAAGGTTAGGGTTAGTATTACAATGGTCACAAAATATATACATTATGTAAATTTATGTTCTCTTATGAAATAAATTGTTTTAATTTTGGTGGGTATCGTCTTGTCTAACATAACGCCTCACTGCTAATCCGCACCTGTATTTGTATTTATAGTCGTATCAGTTCAAATACTAGTCTGACAAGTTTTAATCCCACGGGATTTTCATGGGCAAATTTAGTGCAGTGCTTTATCGGAAATCCGTAGAGGACAGATCGTTTACAAAAATTTAAAGAAGATTACGACGGAAAACTGCAGCGCTACTGTTTTGAGAATTCACAATTGAGATGAGTATACATTATATATTTTCTTTAGATGTCTGCGCTTATAATTTTGATTGCTGAACTTTCTGTTTATACGGCATTTGAATATGTCCTCTGGAAAGTAATGGAGTCACGTGTTCATCGTACAATCAGCAAGATATTGGTTATTTGGTTTTATTCAATCACTGACTGAATCAGTCTAAAGTGAATTTTAGTTAAAAAAATAAAATAAATAAATAAATAAATAAAATTAACAGACATAGTGAGCTGACAAACACTCACAGGTAAAACATGGGTGTGGTCGAGCGTTTTTTTGTTTGCATGTACATGCGCAAAAATGCAGTACGTTAGTTCCTGTACATTATTCTCGGTCATTATTATTTATGGACTTTAATCATATGTACAATATGCATGCACTGGTTTCACCCGAGGCGTATTGAGGTTTATGCATTTCTAACGTTCATTGTTGCGGAAATATTTTGTAACATGATTTAGTATCGCTGGGATTAATCAAAGAATTTTGCTTTGTAGCCTAATATAATTTAAAAAAAAAATTACAAACTATTATGTCATTAAATCAAATAGAAATATACATTTGGTTGTTTCTTACCAATTGTCAAAATTATACTTTATATATCTTGCTTCAAATGATAAAAAGCATGCTGCATAGTCTAGTTACAGCTTAACAGGTCCGATGAGAAAGGAGCGACATACAATTAATTAGTTCCATGCCGTTTTTAACAGTATTTCAGTCAGATGGTTGAAGTGTTCGTAGAGACTGCACATAGGAAAATTGGTATGTAATAAGGTAATGTAAGCTTACGCTTTTACGTGTCCAGGAACGAAATTGGTTATATTAACTTGATTAGCTATACTGGCAAGAGAGCGTTCCAGTTGGGTTCATACTATGGCATGAAACATTAACAGCTGACAAGAAAGATACGTGTATATTGGATGTTTTCATAATGTAACATATTGGTTAGCTGCTGTTTGTTAGATATCGAAAGAAATGTAAGATATATTTTCATTTTATACATCAGCAGGGTAACCTAGATCTCAACTGTTGTAATGTATAACAGTAAATGGTAAGTGATGCTTATGAAAATTAATAACATACTGTCACAATTCTAAGTCGTAGAAATATTTCTTAAAGCACGAAAGCGTCATGTTTAAATCAAATAATTCACGGATTTATATATATATTATTAATTCATTGTAATGAAATTACAAAGCTCTTTCAGAACTGTTAAACAATATAATGCGGACATGTTCGAAGTAAGGTAAGATGTGCTTTTCATACTTAAGTCTGGTAACTGTTTCTGAGAGTATTTTACATAAGAATAAAATCTAGCAAAACAACGAAACTTATGGAGAACGGTGCTATAGAAATAAAAACACAAACATTC
The DNA here is from genome assembly GCF_021730395.1 of Mercenaria mercenaria. Taxonomy (NCBI): domain Eukaryota; kingdom Metazoa; phylum Mollusca; class Bivalvia; order Venerida; family Veneridae; genus Mercenaria; species Mercenaria mercenaria. Next base: position 55,702,155 of record NC_069371.1, read on the forward strand.
TGAGCTAAATGAAATAAGCAGCACTATACTTGGGAGTGCCACGAGTGATTTCCCATGAGCCAAGTTAATCGAACCGAATCTGCTAATACTTTGCATGGTTCCGTTCTGCAAAAGATTATCATATACAAGGACTTATATATTAAATTAATACAGATTATTGTTATATTTTGAACAATATTCAGCTTTAAATGTATTTCTTAATGACTAAAATACGGATTTGGGTTATCAATTTTGTTACACGCTAATGAAATGCATACACATTATTTTTAGACGCAGTTCTAGCCTGTACGCTTTGATGCGGATAATCCATTACGTCAGCAACTGTAACACCAGCATTAACACGGTCAATCTCTGGTATAAGGGGCTGCAGAAAACTAATGTCGTCAACCGGCTATTCTCCTAATGTCTTTAAACAGTTTAGCTATAGGAGCGGCGTGGCATGGTCGGGATCGGCAGCTATTGGGGCACCTTGTGTTGAAAGGTAACTGCTGTACCTGGTTATTTTTATTAGATCCGATTTATCTAGGTCCGTTGCATGCATTACTTAACTGCCTGCATGTAAAAGAATAAGTTATAAAAATGCATTGATATGGAAAACGAAATAATCAAGAAATATCGAAAATAGGTGTAAAACAGAATTGAATCAATTCTGCATTAAAATGTTAATAATAATAATAATAATTATAATAACAATAATGATATGAATAATAATTTCAATAATATGAATGCAAAGAAGACGTCACAGGAAACTGTTCAAGCATATTCTGTTTATGACGTAACAAGTCAGTGGCAGTAAGCCTCTTCTAATTGAAAGTCTTATGGCTATTGGTTTCCTATTCGTCCGCCCGTCCGTCCGTTCGTCTGATGTTCGTTCAAAATAAATAGATAATACATTTTGACTGAAACCTCAGCAAAAGGTTTCATGACGACCCTGGCTTATAGTAATCGAACTATTGGATAATATGTGCATGTACCTGAATGACATTGTAACATTTAAAGATATACAATATGTAAAATATGCAGCGAGTTTCATAGATTTTGATACATCTTAAAAATTAAGGTACATAGCAAAAGGTTATTTCTAGCTCTAGACTTTAACTGTTTGTCAATGACCTGCTGTACCTATTGAGTAAACGTATATTCACTGCATACCTCGTATTGGCGAATTTTATTTTCATAAAATCTTGAGTGGCCCTCAATACACGTAATGTGCATTTCGGTATAGAATATTGTAAATCTTATTAGTACTAAAATCTAAAATGCATTACATTCGTTGAAATCTATAGTTATCATTTTATATCATAGAGATCGGTGTGAGCATCTTTGCCTCGTTTCTCATTAGTGCGAAGTACTAGAACCTACAATTTCCTATTAGGTCTGGTATGTTCTGTGCTTATTTTCATAGTTTTCTGCACCTTCGCGCTGCTATGTTGCTTCCAGGCATTTTAGCTGGAGCTTTGTCTTTCATATTTTCTCATCATTTTCATATATATCATGCTATATATTTACAATATGCCATAATTTTCATTTGAAAATTTACAATAAAGTCACGGCCTTATCCCACATAATTTTGTTTTGTTTTTGCTATATTACTTGTTTACATTCACCTTTGTCTTAGAACCGATGAACTCCCTTATGCAGTCAGACCCGTACTGTAGACAGCCTCCAAAAAATATAACCTGCTTACTATCGTCACACGTCGCCTGTCTTGTGTGTGTGTGTGTGTGTGTGTGTGTGTGTGTGTGTGTGTGTTCGGGTTTAACGTCTTTTTCAACAATTTTTCAGTCATATAAACGACGGTGTCTACTTGTAGCAGTGAGCACAATGCCCAACTTTATAGTGCTACCTCACTGGAATATCACGCCGTAGACACGTGGCATGATACCCCACCCAGTCACATTATACTGACACCGGGCTGACCAGTCCTAGCATTATCCCCTTAATGCTGAGCGCCAAGCGAAGAAGCTGCTAGTACCATTTTTTACGTCTTTGGTATGACGCGGCCGGGGAGTCACCTGTCTTGAGAAAATATATGTTTTCACAAATACCGACATTTTTCAGTCCCCAAGGGAGGTTCTGCAGCCGGGTTTGACTGTATATTTATATATATATATATATATATACCCTAGCACCCACCAATAAATTAAGTAAATTTATGTTCTCTTATGAAATAAATTGTTTTAATTTTGGTGGGTATCGTCTTGTCTAACATAAAGCCTCACTGCTAATCCGCACCTGTATTTGTATTTATAGTCGTATCAGTTCAAATACTAGTCTGACAAGTTTTAATCCCACGGGATTTTCATGGGCAAATTTAGTGCAGTGACAAGTACATTCTTTATCGGAAACCCGTAGAGGACAGATCGTTTACAAAAATTCCCTCCCACCCTTCCCATTACAGTAACTTTGTTGTTTTTTTGCATATTTCTGCCGTCAAGTTTAATCTGTTTCAGGGTCACAATGGTGAATCATACTGCTGAACCCTGCCACAAAATGTACTGCTGCACCAAACATGTCACGCCGCTTCTGTAATATATGGTATATTAGAGAACAAACTCTTTACAGTGTGTGTGTATAAACTAAATTTTGCTAGTATGCTTCTGTTGGTACATTTAATCATCATGGAACAATACGGTTGAATGAAAACCAGCTTGATTTTTAACTGCATGTATTCATTTATAAACATTCCGAATGTTACTATCTTTTTCTTTTTGGTACTTTGTTTGTTGTTTTTTGTTAAATTTGGTTTGAATTTAAGCACGAAGATATCATGAATTAGTGCGGGTTTACTACACAAAGCGATAGCATGCGGGTTCGCCAAATTCTGGCATTGTATTTGCAGAAATATGAGGAGATGGTCTTAATGTCATTTATTCTGTAAAAAAGCAAAACAAACATAATTGAAATATTTTTGTAGGACATCGTTTTGTACATCGATTTATAATTCGATGACAGCTCATGAACATTACCCAGTTTTTCGCGTTGTTTTTGTTCTGTTTGGCACATTTAATTTATCTACTAGAAACATTGATGATAGTAAATACTCGGAAAGCAGGGGTTGGAGAGAGCCTTTTCGCTGGTCAGAGCCTCGGATTCTCCCTACCTCCCCCCTCTTATATAAAAATATCATAAAAAATAGAAAAGAGTTAGGGTTGGGGCAGCCGGCTCGCAGCATACGATTAACCTGTCTTTCTGGGTAGTTTTTAGATGAAATTAAAACAAAAAATAATAATTATAATAATAATAATGCGTAAAGATTAAGATAACATGACAAGTATTTGTCATATTACATATGAATTGTCCATTCTGTATTCTGTCTTACTGCATATGTTCATAAATAGTCCGGTATATTTTATGTTTCTTTCGGCATATAGATTGCTTAAGTACATGCATATTTGGAAAGAATTATGATATTTCTGTCTATATATATTTCGAAGGCGTTCTATTGATGCATTGTGTTATTGGGATATTGATTGTTATATGAACAGTAGTTAACCATCATCTTTGAAACCAGTTTAAGTTGTTTGTTTGGTATTAGTTATAAAGTGAAGGAAAGAAATAAGGCGTGTATGCGTATATAAACTTGATTTTATTAGTAAACATACATTATTTGCATTGATCTGATTTCATCAATTTAGAATTATTTTATTGTCGTGACTTAAATGGTGCTTACAAATTGTAATCTTTATTCGGGGTACAGTAAAGAAAGTCTTCTTTATTAAAATGTTTGACTCAAGTCAATTTTAATTTCATTTTAATTTTTGTCCGTGTTGTGAGCAATATTTAGTGATTCACAAAATATTTTGCCCGCCCGCTTAGCTCAGTAGGTAAGAGCGTTGGTCTACGGATCTCGGGGTCGCGAGTTCGATCCTCGGGCGGGGCTTATGTTCTCCGTGACTATTTGATAAACGACATTGTGTCTGAAATCATTAGTCCTCCACCTCTGATTCATGTGGGGAAGTTGGCAGTTACTTGCGGAGAACAGGTTTGTACTGGTACAGAATCCAGGAATACTGGTTAGGTTAACTGCCCGCCGTTACATGACTGAAATACTGTTGAAAAACGGCGTTAAACCCAAAACAAACAAACAAACAAACACAAAATATTTTATTCTTGTATACTACAGCAGTATCAAAATAAAATCTCACTTGTCTAGGTTGACCTTCTCGTATCTGCAACCTCGCGCTCGGTTGGTCATCTCTTATTATTGGTGTTATTGGGCGGGCGCTCTTTAACCGTTAGAGGGGGCCTTGTACCATGTGGTCGGCCATTCACCTGGTCCATGGATTGACTGTGTCTTATATAAACAGGGTTGTTCAACTTATCGGCCATACGATTATTACTGATCAGCCGAAAGTTGCATTTGTTATATGTACGTGTAGGTTCGTACATATTTTTATAATTTGTGGATCACTTTGCTACAAACCTCTAACACATGGGTTATGTTGAAACAGACATGTAAATCCACCTGTTTTCTTACGTTTCCAGTCTGCTGGTTAGCTCAGTCAATCGCTTGGATGGATTATATTATTATTGTAGCATAGTTTGCTATAACCATTCCCTCGCACCGGTCCGTTTGTTCATATATTACATTGAAACAATTTTTTCAATATTTTAATATTTTTGTGCGTTTGTTTGCTGAAGACTTTCTTGACTTACATCAGATTTTATCTTGATCTTGGTGTTATGTTTCATTTCGCATTTACTTAATCTAGGAAGAATATTTCTGTTTATATATCATCTCATGTCATAGAGATCGGTGTGAGCATCTTTGCCTCGTTTCTCATTAGTGCGAAGTACTAGAACCTACTATTTCCTATTAGGTCTAGTATGTTCTGCGCTTATTTTCATAGTTTTCTGCACCTTCGCGCTGCTATGATGCTTCCAGGCATTTTAGCTGGAGCTTTGTCTTTCATATTTTCTCATCATTTTCATATATACCATGCTATATATTTATTTATTTGCTATATTATTTGGTACATTCACCTTTGTCTTAGAACCGATGAACTCCCTTATGCAGTCAGACCCGTACTGTAGACAGCCTCAAAAAATATAACCTGCTTACTATCGTCACACGTCACCTGTCTTGAGAAAATATATGTTTTCACAAATACCGGCATTTTTCAGTCCCCAAGGGAGGTTCTGCAGCCGGGTTTGACTGTATATATATATAACTACCCTAGCACCCACCAATAAATTAAAGATAATATTCATTCAAATTGCTTGAATCCGGTATGTACCGGAGTCTGTAATTTATACAGGCGTTCCAGGTCTGCAGTGAGTTGCAGTCCTGAAATATCCGAATTTATTCGCACCTGCGTCAGAATGTACTTTTACACTAAATACCAGTAAAATACTTTGTTTTCAGCATTCTGGCGAAAACATTTCAAAGCACAAATGTACGTGGTGGTTTTAATTATTTCTTAGTTTTATCCAGCTTTTAAAATTTTTGAAACACCAAAAGACATGCACGAGATGAAATCATAGTGGTTACTTTTTTTTATATTACATTCAGCACTGGAATACCATACTTCGGTTTTGGAATGGAACCTTCATCAAATAAGAATGATCCCAATTTCCCGCCGAAATTCTATAATCGAAACCTTTTGTAAGTACAACAGTGAACAATGTCGAAAGTGCGTTTCCTTGAAAACATCTGACAGAAACAGCGGGTCTGAACTATGAACGCATGCCTCTAAACTTTTCGAAAGCAGCGTCAGTTAAACCACTCTTCTTCCATCTTTCCATCCTAAAATATCGTTTGCGTCGACTGTATCTGTTTTATATTATTTTCTGAATGTTTTGAAGCGAAATGAGTTGGAGTTTTCTTTTTGTTATGTCGATTCGAAGCAAGTTTTCCCTCAATACGGTTTGCATTGTGCATTCACGTTGACGTTATAAATTTAATGCACTAAGCGGCACCAAAATGAGCTTTATTCAAGAAACCGTTTCAAGTTTCAACTGAAGTACATTTTTACCGTAAGAGGCATTATCTCATTTATCCATCATCTGCTTAAGATTCCATATAGAACATATTTAATAAATAAAACACATTGATTTTTATTTATTGAAAATATTCTATATACGTTTAAAAAGCAATAAATATAATACACAATTAGAATATAATAAAAATCAAAATTTCTAAATAAAGTTATGTATCATAACAAAAAAGAAACATATTTATGTTTTTGCCACCGTTCAAAATGTTCTTTTTCGTTAAAAATGTATTTCATTTTTGTGTGGAAAGCACACATTTCGTATCTTGTAAACAGTAGATTCGTTGTTAGCTAGTCACTTGAAATACTGAAAAGCAATAAGGAATGTCGTTCAGTTTCGCACTTAAACATTTCATACAAAAGGTAAAATGAGCGACCAGCATGGATCCGCGCAGTCTGGTCAGGATCCATGCTGTTGGTCGCAAAGCCACTATGTTGGTTTTCTCATGGCGCGGCTCAAATGTAAATTTGCAAATCACTCCTTTTATTCTATTTTCTTGTCGGGGAATAATTAAAGAAACCTTTTTTTGAAAATAAATAATTTTGACAGCTCCGTTTTATATCATAGCGGCTAAACTGATAAGATTTTTTCTACCCCCCTCCCCCCACCTCTTAACTAGCCCTTGAATACGGAGCCAGATACGCGAGTTATGCAAGATTAAACATTTTCATAAACAATTCAACCACTTATACAATATTCAGTACATGTTTTAGCGCGACATATTCACATTTTGTGCCAAACTTGGTGAACATGTACATGTTGAAAAATTTCACCCAAACTGTGGGCAAGTAGCTTTAACTGACTCTGACATATATAACTAGATAATATACTTTGACTGTAAAATACGCAACAATGTACATCATGTGAATATATTCAAATAAAAACGATTCTAAAGATTTTTTTGTGGACTCTAAAGGTCCTGTTTATATCAATAAAAGACATAATGAACTCAGCGTTTGCGCGACGTTAAAGACGTTATTGGTATATCAACGTCACAATATTTAGATTGCCAAAACAAATAAAAAGTAAATTTACAAAACATCTGCCGTGAAGACCCCCTATTTTTATTATATTTTCTTGTTCAGAAATGATTAAAGAAGAGTATATTTGAAAATCAAGAACTTTGCCCGTTCCGTTTTATTTTATTTCGGCTAAACGGCCATTGAATGTTTTCGCTATTTTTCCCCACCACTACTACGGATATCTCTTTATTTAAGCATTTTCCAAATGAAATAATTTACAAAACGCAACATGTAAACAATAACATTGAATTTAGCTACTAATAAACTTTGATAATGTGGTAGTTGACCTCAATACAGTCGACACTGTTTATTTTCAAATACAGGTAAATCTAATATTTGCTGCACAATAGATCTATGAAGGATTATCTTTGAACACTCCTAGACTTAATGGACTCATCTGCCACATTATCAAAGTTTATTAGTATATTCCTGAGTTTGAAAAATTGTAATAATATTAATTTTAATGCGATTATTACAGAAAAACGGCGATTTCCCTTGAAAAATACATGTGCCTCCAGGTGGCACTCTTCAAAGGAAATTTGGACTCGGAACGATTTTCTTTTTCCTCCAAATGAAAGACAGGAGATGTTAGTACATACAGACCTAATATCAGTCTTATATCTCATGCTTCGAAATTTTCGTAGGAAATCCCCGAACCACCTTAAATGGCATCAAAACGCAAATTATGCTTGAAGTCTCCTTACATTTCCAATTTTATGCGACTGTTTGATTACTTCAAAAATTATGGTATTGATACGAATATAAAAATATAAATCGGTCTTCTTGGCGCTACAATTTGATATAGTTACCCAGCAGACACACACAACGTTGAATCAAAGTTGAAACTTGGTCGTGACGTTGATCAACCTTATTTCAACTGAATTAGAGATGCTCTGTTGCTGTTTGGTCACTATCTGACGTTGAATCAACGTTGAATATTGGTCATGTTTCAACCTTCTTGCCGGTATGACATTAAAATACATGCTGCATGAAATATTGTTTATTGTTGCGCCTGTACATGTGACATGATACATTTTTTTTACATATCTTAATGGTATAATTCTTATTATTTTTTACACTTGATAATAAAATTCGTAATTACAGGCATATATTTCGACTTAATTACGGAAGTTACTCTATATCAGTTTCTTCGATTCTCAAAAAAATTAAGTCTCAGATAGTATCGAATTTCTAAGTTCAAAATAACACCCATAAATAGAAGGTAAATTAGAACTTAAACACAATCCAACCTGAGAAGTTGCGCGAAATAGTCCTAATAAATTGACTTCGATACATACATAAAGGGAAGCCTAGAGAAAAATCTAACATATGTCACACCTCTACCACTTCCCTATAACAGCAGTTACTGTATCTATAGCTAGGCAGTTTAAGTGCACTCCTATTCTCTACCCGACTACATTATGTGAACTGGAACAATTTTGTGACAATAATATGTTCAGTGTACTCCGGATTATCGGCGTATTGGCTTTGCTTCCTAACGGCAATTTTCGTGTAAAGAAAAAAATATAATCTAAATTTGCAAACATTTTAATCGATTAAAACTGTCCAAATTTCTCTCACGTGTTTGAACTTACTAACTAGTAGTCATATAACTTACACCGAATCTTTTACATTTTCCCTTTTAGCAGCAGGCAAACGGCAAAGACAACGAGCTTTGTTCAAATTTAAGCAATCATTTCACATATTTTGAGAGAATTTCAATTGCAAGTAACTACAGTTAGAAATTAAATACATTTCTGCACCGCACAAAGTTAATAGCATTCACTGTCAATCAGTATTATGACTAAGATCGACTGTCATTCATTCATTCCAATGATTCATAGACAGAGTCCGTTGTTTACATTTTTACTCGTAACCGATGCACTTGTAAAACCCACTTTATTTGCAAAAACCAATGTACGCGAAATCTCTTATACGCTCTCTACATAAGGACAGTAACCTAATGTTCTATTTGTCCTAAAACGGAAAAAACAAATGCATAATAAACACATTGCAATATAAACACATTGGACATGCGACAAGTCAGTTACTGTTTATTTCTTTAACTGAAGCTCTTGGTAACTACTTTCATTACATACATCGTATAAGGGATATTTCAGAATAATTTTTAATGAAACCTGCCTTCATCACAAGACAACTTGTCACTGCTATGATCCCAAGTGAAATGTTGAAGAAGTAAATGATATGATATGTGATTTTTTCATCTCTTCAACTAAGTCATATTTTTAGAGACAGCACTGAGCACAGAATGCTTCAAACTAAGTTCTGTTCATGTAACAGCCTGTTTACACAGAAATTATAGGTTTTAGCTTAATTGTCGGTATTTATGTTATTCAGTGCTTTCAAAGAGGAGCATTGGTGTCTTGTTTATTATACCGACTCGACTACACCCCTACCAAATATCTCTAAACGTGCCTCAAGCTCATTCTGGGCTTTAAAGAACGTTTTGATGGAACAGCAGCACAAAAATATTATTGAAGTCATTTTTGTCAAAATTATAAAAGTATTTGAATAGAAGAATGGGTTACCGAAGGTCGTTTTGTATCTAACAGTCTCCGGATTTAGTTTGCAAATCCGGAATTTTCGCAAACTCAGCTACCTTTTGCCTTTGACTTTTCTCTGATTTTTTTACATTTAACGATAGTTCTAATCCCATAGAGTAATAATTGGTCGTTTTCTTCTTTATATGTTAAAGAATGAATTCATGGGAGGTTTTCAAAGTGGGTCCTCTCATGGGAGTATTTTTTCCTCCCATGGGATTTTTGCTAACCCATGGGAGGTCCCACGGGTGGATTTCTCCCACTTTACCAATTACGGGAGAAAAAAACCGTGGGTTTTTTCTAAAATTTTCAAATCAAAATATTTTAACTCAAATTAATAATTTTTACAATAAAAAACTGTTGTGACATGATTTCGCGTTGAAAAACGACTTTTGAAAAAAACTCCCATTTTCTTTATGGGAGGAAACCCCCCACTGGCGACTCGATGAATTTTTGAAATTGCATTTAATGTTTCTCTTTTTGCTAATTAATTATAATTTTATCAATATCAACTCAAATTTAACTTAAAGATGTATTACTGTGCGAAATAAAAAATAATCGTAAACCCCACGGGTGAAAACCTCCCATTGTTTTAAATGGGAGCACAATCCCGTGGGAGGTTAGAAAATAAATAAAAAATAAATATTGTGACATTTTGACAGAACAAAACATCAGTTTTTTATCTTAATACTAATATTCCATCATAAAGTAACAGCTGGGTTTCTACTCAGCGAAAATATTATACATTGTATAATTACAATGCCACCGACACGATTAAACACAGGCCGCTTTGCTGATTATGACCGTAGCATTGCGATCTCAACGATGTCACATAATAAGACGGGGTCATAAAACTTACTGAAGCATAGACGATATATTTGACATGACAAATATGCACCGCGGGACTTTTTTAATCCAAAAATTTAAAAAATGCAGGAGATTAGAGGAAACTCTCCTTTTAAATCGAAGTTCACAAAGAGAAACATATCCAAATCTAACCCGATCTGCCTCTGTCATAATGCTAGTGTCAAAGACTTAAATCATTATTAAGTACTTCCTTTCTTATTTGAAATGCCTAATATATCTCCATCAAATGTACTAGTATTCTTCATATATATGTTAAAAATACGATGCGAAGAAATCAATAATTTTCAATATAATGACATTATTAACAAAATAAACTCGAATTCAAAACATAATGACCATCCTCCAACAACCTAAACATACCGCACCTTCTGGAAAAATTCTCCTCCGTAATTTGCCCAGTCAAGAACCATTATAGAAATTAAATCAGCAGAAAGGACGATATAATGATAAGACCTGAAAAATGCCCCACCCAGTTTTGATAAGAATTTGAAAAATTAATACTGTAACTTTAACTGTTAAAAACTTACGAGATCATAACTGTTTTAATATTAGGATTAAAAAACTTAAATCAAGTCAGAATGCAGTTACTAAAATAAACATTTTAAGAGAATGTTTCAGCTTACTTGAAGTAAACAGGATAACGCACTTATCTCTTCTTAAGCAACCGTACATAAAAAGATACATACTGGGTGGGTGGGGGTATAAGAAATTTTAATAGCTACGAGTTTGCTGTAAAGTGAAATTGAAAGTAACATATTGAATGTTTTACCAAAGAATCAACTGCATTTCGGCGTTATTTTCAAGTTGATAGTGTTTAAGCGGCATTTTCAAAGAAAAAAATGTTTGGTTCCTCAAATGTTAAAAAGGCATGAAAGACACCTCTGAGCAACGCAACTACTAAAAATTAATAATTTGTTTATGTAAGAATTAGTTTCTGCTTTGACGCGATCGGTACGCTCGGCAGCTCAGTGGTATTTGAGGTCAAAATCTTAAAGGCATTATTCTGTCAATTACGAACAATCATACTACTTTGATGATTAAAAACACTAGACTTTCGTACCATATTTTGTATTTTAATATCGAGTTTAAATATTCCGAACCATTTATCTATGCTATTTTCTTTCATTTACTATATGTCCGTTACATGTTATAAAATGTGTTTTGTACTAATGATGCAGAAAGCCTACAATCTGTATGTACTTAACGTACCATTCGATAAGTGCTTTTTCATTAATTGTAGAATAAATGCCATGTTTTACTAGACCGTTTAAAATATTTTCTCAGTATGAAGTTTCATAAATAAGCGGTCTGAGATTGAACCCACGACCTCACATATAAGAAGTGGGTGCGGTTTAGGCTGTCTGCTCTGTTAGTGAATACTTTTTTGAAATAAACATTCATCAATCCGAAAATGGAGGTGATGAAATTTAGAGGTGTTATGCCGTTTTTCGTTTCCTAAAATAACAGTACTAATCTTAAATATCGGGGAATATAATGATTGTTACGGTGGCACAGAGGTCACATAATATAAATATCATATGACAGCGTACGTGTTTGACATTGATATTGTCAACCCGAGGGCAGAATGTTACCCGAGGAGAAATAAAGATTATTGTATTTCATACAAATACGTGAGCAGATAATAATTATTTCGGGCGGACATATTAGATCTTAAACGCGCACATACTTGTATTGAAATAGCTGCGCACATATCAATATAAAATATATATGAGCCGCGCCATGAAAATACCAACATAGTGGCTTTGCGACCAGTATGGATCCAGACCAGCTTGCGCATCCATACAGTCTGTGCCAGATTCTATGCTGTTCGGTTTCAAACCCTATAGCAATAAGAGAAACCGTAAGCGAACAACATGGATCTTGACCAGACTGTGAGTATGCGCAGCTGGTCTGGATCCATGCTGTTCGCAAAGCCACTAAGTTGGCTTTCTCATGACGCGGCTCATATATCCTCGCACATGTAAAAATGTATCACTCGCCATGTTGGAAAGTACCGGTGTTATGACTTACTATTGTGTAAGCACTTACCAGCTATTACCTGCGAACATATTGCTTAATACGTGCGCAGATGCTATCTTTATATCAATACGCGCAGGTATTAGATGGCATGTGAGCACGAAACAAATAAAAACATAAACAGGTAATAAAACATCTATGCCACATCTGTGCTACCGTAGGTAGTACTAGCCTCGCAGTGTATATGTGGTTCCTTCAATGTGTATTATGTATACGTCATGAGCATAAACAACACATAGGTTTTGTTTTATGCAACCTTTTAAGTTAATCCTCCAGCAAAGAACCTTAAAAAATATTAACTTAATTGTTGTTTACTGTAGCTGTACCTTCTCAATCTGTGCAGAATGTTTAACTTGACTTTTGAGTATGGAAAAGTGGATTCTAGTCAAGTGCAAAGCGGTCGTCTGCTTTTCATTATGAAACCTTGGCCTTTATTTATCATACAAACAATTTATCAATTCCGTCCCGCTGAATGTAATATTCAGTATCATTTTTAGACAAGCTCATAGGCTATGATATCTTTTTGCATTTTTTTGACAATGTAGTGAATATCCTATGTTCAATATCCTCTGTAAAATCTCTCAAACAGACTGGCTTTTGTCTTTATGGAATTAAATTCGAAAAAAGGGGAATGTAGAAATATATCTATCATCAGTCTAGTGGCTAGTCTATATCATTTTAAGAACATAAAGTGATCTATGAAAATATCATTACTTTGGTATATCCCAGGCGGCCTTATAAAACGTATTACCATCTGAAGGCTATTTAACGCTTCCATAGAATCAACAGGGGCCGTATTCACGAAGCATCTTAGAAATTTTCTTAGATTTCACTAAGAAATTTCTTAACTTTAATATTTTTACTTAGTAAAGAAATTTCCTTAAATCTGTATTCACGAAACGTCTAAGAAAATTTCTTAGCGAAGAAAAATCTTAATATTTTTTCCGCTAAGTTTTTTACTTAACTTCGTTGCTAGGGGAACCGGAAGTAATCTTTGCTGCGTGCGCATACAACAGACTAAACAAAGATGGCTGCCGCTGAAATGTCCGTGTCAGTACCTCGCCGATAAATTGTTAGTTTTCTGTAGGTTATCATAATATATAGCACATATTGTGGTAGTAATTACTTTCTTACAAGATTAAACAAATTATACCGGAATGACTGGTGATATTTTCAACCCAGTGAAGCTGCGGAACCATAATTTCCTATCACCATGCTGGACTGGAGTCGGGGAAAGGAGAAATATCTGAAAAGAATTTGACGATGATTGAGGTTCGACACCTCTGGTATGGATTGAAACAGTACTAGTTTATCAGTGCTTCTGTTTCATTGTTATACCATATTTGTCGGCCTCTTGCACATCAGTATCTGTTTATACTTGACAATTACACGGGCGGATCCAGTTCCTCGGCATGGGATTTGGAGTGATGCCAATTTATCAACTGGAAAACCGGAACAGGAAGTGTGCAGCAGAAGTAAACAAACATGGAAGTAAACAAGGAATCGAAATCTTCCAGGCCCAGGAGGCCGAATTTCAGTCAGCAAGACTGTATACTTCTTGCTAATATTATGGGGGAGCCCCATGAGACTCTTGCCCCTTTGACCTACCACCAGGTAGATAAACACCGGTTTACTAGTGGTAAGTAAGGTTTCTTATGAAGAGTTGGGAGCCATAGTAAAGGTAGAGGTAAGCTTTTTGTAAAGTTGCACTTATTCAACCTTTATATAATAGAGCAGCATCTACCTCTTGCTGAACTAAGTTACACACGAGTACTGACCTGTGCTGATTTTTAGAAACAGTCCCTATCAGGCCTGGGTCCAGAAGGAAGACGCGAGGCGCATTTGGAGTGGTATGTACAGGAAGGGTTAGTAATGTCACGGAGTTAAATTTTTGGAATACAGGTATTAAATGGTCTCCTCTGGAGCATTTACTCGGTACTTTAACTTACCTCAATCATTTTAGATGGATCTGGAGGCTCTCCCCTTGAAAGTTTACAGGTATACAGCATTACACTTACAGCCAATACAGGTATGAAATGGTAACTCCCTTTTAGAAAGGGGGATATGGGGCTCTCCCCCTGGAAAATTTTGAATTGTATAGGTATGTTATGGTGGTCTTTGGTGTATTCCTGGGTCTAAAGATTGATAGAATATTAGTCCTTTGCCAAAATATTTGGGTAATTTAGTATAGATAACTTCTCATTCAACTGAGAAGGGAGGTCACAACAAGCCCCCCACCCCCCTACACACCTGCCCTATGATGGTAATACAAGAAATTAGTTTAAAAAGTAAAACTAAAAGTTTGTGTGGATGACATTTATCCGTCCTTTTAAGTAGGAAGCATTTTAGCGGTCATATGAAACTTAGGCTGATGCATGACAAATCGATGTTTATGGTTTGTTTAAGGTTCAATCATCAAAACAGTCGAGTGTGCTTCAACTCTTAGCCTGATATGTCTTGATAAAAAAAATCCGAACAAACTTAAATTTTAACCAAGAGAGACTGTGCAAACGTACATGTACAGGATAACAGTTGTACATCAGTGTAGATTATAACAACACTTTCTGATGATTCGGTATTTTTTAAAACAGTTCCTGTCAGAAATGGCAATATACTGACGATTCAACAAAATTTAATTTCAGTATGTGAATTTAGAGGATGACACACCTTTTGAACAATCATTTGTTCAATTGCAATGGCACTTTAAACACGCACAGAATACACAAATTATTGGATTTTTACATAAAGTAACGAAGATTAATGTCACTTGAAAACTGAAAATGATTTCGGATAGTTGATATGAAGTCTGTTGTAATACCGTGTCATAATTGCCAGAATTAACTTGGTAAGTTTTATTATTTTGATCAACCCATATGACTTTGAATATATGATAATGAGCCTCAATACTTTCAGTCTGCAAAGAAATATCATTTATAATTTACTATTGTAACAGACTAAAAATACTTCAGGCCTGACGAGGAATCAAACCTGGTACCCTACTACATACATCCCTCCAGGAGTTTGAACCTCTGTGGGATGTTCCAAGGTATTCATTAATATCTACCCACTAGCGGATCTGGGGGGTGCGCATCCGGCACACGTCCCCGTAAAATAGCGGGAGCATAGGTAATTTGTGTTATGTTCTGGGTAAAATAAGTGCAAAATATACATTTTTCTCGCTCACTGCGCGCACGCATACATAATTTGTCTTTTGTTTTGATTGAGGAATATAAAATAAACATTTTTTTCTCACTCGCTATGCTCGCATTGCTAATTGTCTCCCACCACATAGTGGTGTGGGAGACATTGATTTACTCCAGTCTGTCTGTGTGTGTGTGTGTCTGTCTGTGTGTGTGTCTGTCTGTCACAAAGCTTGTCTGCACTCTAACTTGAACATTTCTCATCTGATTTTCACCAAACTTAAACAAAATGTGTTTGACCATAAGACCTCGGCCAAGTTCGATAACTAGCCAAATCGGTCCAGGTGTATTGGAGTTATGGCCCTTGAATTACCAAAAATCAGCCTTTTTAATCTTGTCCGCATTCTAAGTCGAACATTTCTCATCCGATCTTCACCAAACTTGAACAAAATGTGTTTGACCAAGAGACCTCGGCCAAATTTGATAACTAGCTAAATCGGTCTAGGCATTTTGGAGTTACGGCCCTTGAATTATCAAAAAATCGGCCTTTTTACTCGTCTGCTCTCTCAGTCGAACATTTCTCATCCAATCTTCACCAAACTTGAATAAAATGTATTTGGCCATAAGACTTTGGCCAAGTTCGATAACTAGCCAAATCCGCCCATGCACTTTTGATTTATGGCCCTTGAATTACTGATTGGATCCACTCGTCCAGACCACCTAATTGGATCTACTCGTCTAAACCATCAAGAGAAACTAGACATTTTTGATAGGGGCAGTTGTGGGAGACATGCGCTTTTCTCAAAAGCATCTCTAGTTTATCTTTTGTTCTGGGTGAAAAATATGTATTTTTAGTCGCTCGCAACGCTCGAATTCCTTATTTTATCTTCTGATATGGGTGAAAAATATAAACTATGCATCTTTTCTCTATCGCAAGTGTAATTTTTCTATTGTTTTTTGGTGAAAAAATATGCTTTTTTCTTGCTCGCACATTTAAAATCTGACAAAGTTTGCATGTGCTCCATTAAAGTTCTTTACAATTTTTATGTTAAATAACCCTCCCCATAAAAATGCTCAGAAATTGAGCTAAGAAATTCCAAGATAGGCTACTTACGCAAGAATAAGACTGACAATGCATGAAACGTGACTACAATTAGCATGTTATTTGGGTTTATTTTGTCACAAAACCTGTCCTTTGTCAGTACCAAATAAAGTACCTCAGAACGCCCAGAATGCACCAAATGGATCCATTGTTTTCAAAATTTTCAGGTGGGGGGGGGGGGGTGCATGACCCGGACCCCCCTACTTCCTCTACTTTACAAATATTTTACGCCCCTCTAACACAAAATCCTGTATCCGCCTGTGCTACCCGTAAGTTATTCATGTTGGATGCCAATGTAACAGGCTAAAAATACTTCAGCTTTGACCAGTAATTGAACCCGAGACCTCTCACAACTATGGCAGACACTGTCACATCACTATAAAAGCTATCTCAATAGCAAAGAAATGTACCCGTAAACAATACTACACAATATGAATTAAAGCAGTTCCATTTACACCTAAACTGTTGAAATAATATACCGGTACTCAAATAATACCCATGCTAGAGTAAATAAATATGGTAAATTTCCACTACTTTTGATTATATTCTGACTTTCAAAACAAACCCAAATTATACAGATGAACTTGTGCGAAACTCTTTAT
Source organism: Mercenaria mercenaria (assembly GCF_021730395.1). Lineage (NCBI taxonomy): Eukaryota > Metazoa > Mollusca > Bivalvia > Venerida > Veneridae > Mercenaria > Mercenaria mercenaria. The sequence goes on from NC_069371.1 coordinate 55,719,483, forward strand.
TTTGTCCAAGAATTGTGAGAGTTCTTCTAATCGTCCATAGTGATATGTCACGATTGTTGACGCCATCAAATATGGGTTAAAAAAATATGCACAAGTTCATATCTTAATAACACTGCCACATACTGGGCTTCATACTAACAATAAAGTAGATCTATTGAATTTCTTGCATATGTTACCACTTGCAATTGCGTAAGCAATAGAAGGAACAAGCCCAATTTGTTTATAACATCCTTTTATTCACATTTGATTATTCTAAAATTTATAATTTTATGTAACAATGTTATAACATAAATCTAGTGGTTTCCCCTTCAACTGTCAGGGGTGTAACTGTTTCAAGTAATCACATTTTATAACCCGTCTGAGTTATTGCTTATACTTTTATAACTCTTGTTTCAGTTATCATAAATTATTACAAAGCCCTCCTGTGCCAATTCCTAATTTTGAATGAGAGTAATGCAATTATTTTCTGATTTCATGAACTCTTTACCTTTCCAGGTATGCAGTAAAAAATTTTAAGCAAGGCTTATAACAGTTTACGCAAATGTTTTAAAGCTATAAAACTCTTAACATCCCATTTATTATGCTTTTCAGGTCATGATCAGACTAAAAGAGAATTTGATTAACCACAGTTTGCTACTAATTTCAGGTTAACGGTCACTTTGTTAGAACAGCAAAAAGACTTTTTTTTAATAACTTACCTGAGTTAACTATATTTTATAACTAATACAGGTTATAAAATGCTTGATAAAGTAACTGAAATAGATTACATAACTTAAAACAGTTACACCCCTGACTGTTCAATATGTACTTATAATAAATTATTAACAGTAACACTGTTTTTTTCATACCACTTTCAAATATAAACATTATTTAAAGTGACATTAACATACAATATATATTTATACCATAATCATTATTATTAATGAGTTACAATAACTATAATAAATGGATCAATAAATTTATTGTTGTAATTGATTATGTTGTCATCTGGTAAATAGAGGATATTACATGAGTGTCTTTTCATATTGAATTTATTAAATGAGTTGAATAAAATGATAAAATGCGAGGCTCTGCTGAGCATTTTATCAATTTTATTCAACAAGTTTAATACATTCAATGCGGAAAGTAACAAATAAAATATTCTTTTTATCACATGTTAGCCTTTTCTGTTGAAACATAAAAAATTCTACCTTCTTTTACTATATAAACAAGTTGACTTGACCAACCTCAATGTTTTATTACACTAGTGTACAATCATTTTTATTTAATGGTTTTATTACATTCCGGAGACCCTAAACATTTGATAAATTACTTTTCTGAACATTGTCATTACATCCACCTTGCCAGTGAATTATTCTTGCAAATTACAGGAATTACAAGTTCAGTAAAGAAAGACTCATGGAGGACGATTACTGAGAAGTATAATGCGTCTGCTACTATGTCCCGAGACACTGTCACTCTACAGAAGAAGTGGGACAATTTAATTGCCAAGCATCGTTCTATCTGGAGTGACTACAAAAGGGAGCTCACATTGACAGGTTATTTAAACAAACTGATGTATCAAACAGTTTTCTTATAAACCAGGGTTGGCAAAATGCCAGCATTTAAGATTATTTGATTATTATGTGGTATGTACTGGTAATTACTGGAATTTAATAAGTTAAATATACAGAGGGCCTAAAACTGTTCCTTACCCCATTACCAATATTAGATAAAATTGTATTTTAATATTAATGGTGTCAGTGGATATATCAACATGTCAATGAGTATATTTAATAGTTTGTTATTTTGAAATAAGCCACTCTTTGATCATCAATACATATTTGGTTAAATTGCTTTAGGCCACAGTTTCACTATTGTGCAAACACCATGTTGAGATAGTACCTAATTATTTTCAAATAATAGGTATGAGTAGAAAAGATTTGAAAGAATCCATTGTACATTCAACAGTACTCTGGGATTACTACAAAATGATCCATTACACTCTCCATTAAAAATTGGGCATTCTGATAACGTGCATAGGCTTGCTGTAACAGAATGAGAGTTTTTTAAAGTCTTGACTGGGACTCGAACATAGAACCTCTCACATCTAATGCAGGCACTTTACCACTGTGCTAGAACATTAGTTGCTAAAGGTAGGCAGTGTATGTGCACCCCTGTTCTTACCTGACTACATTACATGAACTGGAAAAATTTGTGAGACTAACATCATATTCAGTTTAATCTATTGTTATTTATTATATAGGAGGTGGTCAATGTGCAGCCAAATATGACTTAGTTACAGAGTCAGTAATGGATGTAATTGGGACAGACACTGCCGCAGTAGTTGGCATTGGAGAAGCTGGTCTGGATACTACTTTTAATTTATTGAAAAGGTAACATAATCTGTTATTTTGGCTTCTTAGAACTTTTTCCAAATATTAAAGATACTGGTAATCAATTTCTGTGCTTCATTTATGCATAGATACAAGAAAGAAGAAAATTTTTAAATAATAATGAGAGCTATTCTATCAAATATTATGTGAGTCGTGCCATGAGAAAACCAACATAGTTGGTTTGCGATAAGCAATGATCTAGACCAGCCTGCGCATCCGCGCAGTCTGGTCAGGATCCACGCTGTTTGCTTTCAAGGCCTACTGCCATTAGAGAAACTGTTAGCAAACAGCATGGATCCTGACCAGACTGCGCGGATGGTTTTCTCATGGCACGGCTCATGTTGTTCTGGCAGACTGTTTTATTAATAATGTCTAGCATGTAAGGTTATTTCAAGGTACTGAACTGAAACTTAACACATGGCTCCTTTGTAATAAAGAATGCTAAAATAACTAAGTTAGATAACTTTTGGTTCAATGTTATACAATTTATGTTCTTCTTCTCAATCTTTCTCTCAAGAACAATTCTTTATAACGGATGTACAATTCATGCAATGTGCTCCTTTCATCAGGCATACAGCCGTAACAAAAAGGTTAAAAAATTTGCAAGCATTCAAATGAAGCTATGAAGTTAGAAATTACAAAAATGTTTGCCTAAAATTTTGTTGAAAGTTTACATGAAACTTACTGTATCTTAATAAAACTTCACATAATGCATCTTTATAATCAGGTTCACTGAGATAAAAACATATTAATTGCATATAACTTTTGCCTTCATTAACATTATAGGCATAAAAAATTTAAGTGATTTTTTTATCAATTCACACCTCAGTAACAGCTTAATACAGGCCTAATTATAGTAAAGGAACCACCATGGGAGCCATCTGGACTAGTCGAATAATGGCTGCCAGGAATCTGAACACTAATTTTTCACCTGGCATGGCCAGGGAGGTCTAAATTAAAGCTTGTTTCTGTTTAAATTTCATTTTGGGTCTATTTTTGACATTTTGGTAGAAAAAAATTGGAGAGGAGGTTGCATTTTGATGAAGTGAAACTCATTTTAGTATGAGTGGTATTTTCAGGTCACAGCAGTGTGATATTGTTGTGATTTTACAGTAATCAAATGTGACAAGAGAAATATCTCCTAGAAAATTCATAACCCCTACTTTTGTCATTAATTGATGTCAGTTTTATCATAACTCTGTAAAATGAAGTAAGCATTTGTTATATAAAATGGGTCTAGCTATGTTTGGTACTCATTAAAATTCCCTATTTATGCTATTGTGACCTATTATAATGGATTAAAGCTTCAAACTTTTCTGCTAAATCATTAAACATACTGAAAGAACAAAATTATGTATTTTTTGTGTTTAGTTTTAATATTTGTATGTCTGAACTGATAGACAGATCTAAATGTTACAGTGATGTCTTAAACTAAACTTTCAGTGTATGGTTAATTTGGTCAACATGGAATGCATGCACTTTGCACTTGGTGTAAATATCACAGTATTTATCGGTATTATGTTAAACTACCTGTTTATTCTTTGTATTTTTAGCTCGACTATTCGAAGAATAAGTAGAGCTATCCTACTTGCCACTGCGTCCGTGTCGGCGTCACATCTCGGTTAAGTTTTTCATCCGACATCTCTTGTTTATTATATTTGGAAAAATAGCACTATGTTCACTGCCTGTCTATGTTTTCAGTCAGACAGTACAGGCCACTCAACCATTGCCCATTACATGCACAGACAAGTCAAACAACAGGTACATGTTATCTTATTTACTGAGGGACTTTCATTAAAAAAATTGAAGTCTTAACAATGATCTATTCAGCAACAAATCACTAAATGAGATACATTATTTCTTAAATATATGTATAATTTTAACTTTGTGTAATTTTTTTCCAGTCCCACATTCTTCAGTGAAATGGATACAGCTCAATCTATGACAGACAAAGAATATGCTGGGTATAGTAAAATTTAAATATTTGGTCTGTGAAACACAACTGGCATAAAAGAGGACATTTCTTGTACACTATGGATAGAGAAGTGAATGTTTGAAAAATCTATAATGAAGCACAACAGCAGTGTAAAATAAATTTGTAAATATATATGGATTCTTAATGTAGTCACTGCTGGCTGCTCAGGTACTCGATGGTGGCAATTAAAGCTAATTACATTTGTGTTGCTTCATTGTTTAGATTTATCAATTGATTTTAAAAGAAGAATTGCTTTCATTAAGAATGTGTTATGAATTAAGTCATGATGAAAATAACGAATATACAACAAGTCACAGTTAATTCACAGCATTATAGATTAATTGCTTTCCATACATGCCTTTCAGGAAGAGGTGCACCTGCACCTGTCATTCTGAAATTCAGAGACTGAAAATAAAAAAACTGAAGCTACAGATAAAACTAATGGAGGTTCAGCTTAAACAGCATGAAGAGGAATAAGAAATATGCCTGCATCCTCTTGGACATTTATCAATTGTACCCCCCGACAACAAAGTTGTAAGGGGGGTATACTGGTTTCAGGTTGTCTGTCTGTCTGTCTGTCTGTCCGTCTGTCTGTCTGTCTGTCCGTAGACGCAATCTTGTGCGCACCATCTCTCCTTATCCCCTTGACACAATTTAATGAAACTTCACACAAGTGATCAGTACCAACAGTAGTTGTGCATGGGGCATGTTAGGTTCTTTTAGAAAAAAAATTTGCAGAGTTATGGGACTTTGTTTTTTTGTTACTGTACTATATACATAGACACAATCTTGTGCACACCATCTCTCCTCATCCCCTTGACACAGTTTAATGAAACTTCACACAAGTGATCAGTACCAACAGTAGTTGTGCATGGGGCATGTTAGGTTATTTTATAAAGAAAAATTGCGGAGTTATGGGACTTTGTTTCTTGTTAACATACTATGTACATACAGTCTGCATATGCAATCTTGTGTGTGCCTAATCTACCAAACCCTTGCACACAATTTAATGAAACTTCACACAAGTGATCAGTACCAACCCTAGTTGGGCATGGTGCATGTTACATTCTTTTAGATAAATATTCTGCATAGTTATGGGACTTTGTTTTTTGTTACTATACTGTATACATACAGTCTATATACATACAGTCCACATAATTATGCAATCTTGTGTGCGTCAAATTGCAATGTACTGTGTCAGTGCATGCGGGGGGTATATTCATCACCTTTAGTGATAGCTCTAGTTAAATTTGCTTATGGTCAACGTCAAATCTTTATTACTTAAGAAATAATATATCACATCCAGTGATTTGTCGTTGAATAAATCATTGTTTGGAGTTCAGATGCGAAGGAATTATATCACGACGGCGCAGCCCGAGTGATACAATAATACGCATCTGAACGACAAACAATGATTTACTTATCAAATAATCAAGGCCTTCGAGTGGTTTATCATCTGATTTACAACGGTTCAGAGTTCAGATGCGTAGGAATTGAACCACGAGGGCGTTAGCCCGAGTGGTTAAATACTGAAGCAACTGAACAATGAACCGTGGTAAATTAGACGATAAATAGCAAGAAGGCCTTGATTGTTTTCATTCTGACATGCTCATTGACATGTATCTTCTATTGTAATAAATATTATGCTGGATTACATTTTTCCAATGAGTAATGTATCAGACGTCATGTGTCAATTTGACGTCATAATGCTCTCTTACCGGTCCGCGCGTCAACCGTTGTTTATCGCAGAATATACAGAGCTTGATTTCCTTCTTTGTTTAACTGGAAATCAAACCGAGTCATGTAATCAAGATTCTAACATGGCTCGAATTGATTTCCAGTTAAATAAAGAAGAAAATCAAACGCAATATATCCTGCGATATAAACAACGGTTGACGCACGGACCAGTAAGAGAGCATCATGACGTAAATTTTGACGTCATGTAGCCGCCTGACATCCGATACATTACTCCTCGCGTAAATGAATTCCAGCATAATATTTATTGAAATATATTAACGTGCATGTCAGAATGAAAACAATCAAGACCTTCTTGCGATTTATCGTCTAATTTACCACGGTTCATCGTTCAGATGCTTCAGTATTTAACCACTCGGGCTTACGCCCTCGTGGTTCAATTCCTATGCATCTGAACTCTGAACCGTGGTAAATTAGACATAAACAACACGAAGGCCTTGATTATTTGTTACGCAAATCACTAAATGAGATATATTATTTCGATTCTAACACATTACCAAGGATTTTAAGTATATCCTTGACGACATTCATTAAATATTTGCCCGTTTTCAATCAGTTTCTTTTCCAGCGCGCCGCTAGGCTGTTTGATGCCATGACGTAATAATTGTGACGTCAGAAGAGTGATTTGTTGTATAATAATTCACTGTTTTCTGCCTTCTTTGTTTAATATGAAAATGAATCGGATCGTGTTAGAATTTAGTATATTATCATTTTTATGTAATGGCTTTATTACACTCATGACATCAAACATGTGATAAAATTACTAAGCATAAATTTTCTCTATAATGAGTTGATGTGTAATAGGCAGGACACAAACCCCTGGCTCCAAGGTCAATGTAATCTTCAATGATAGAACACCCATGTTGTCTGATTTGTTCATTTTTATACATTGGTATATTTTCAAATAACTTTGCATAAATATTCACCTTTTCAAGACATTGTATCATGTGCAGAGGTCAAGGTCACAGGCATCAAAGTTAACATTCTCTGTATGCCCATTTTATATGAATGAATAAAATACATGTTTCTTTATATCAGTTTTCAACTATTTTAAAAACAAAATTATGTTTAAAGTAAGAAGATTGGTATAGATAATTGTAAAAAGCTATTAACAAACGAGAATGCAAACCCAGGCATAAGTTCTAAGTAAATAGCATATATTTATAGGTAAATGCAAAATTACTATGGTTGCAACACATTAAGTTGATATGTACCGCAGCACTGCAACAGCAGTAGAAATAACTTTGTATGGTGTGTAATTGAAAACAAGTCATTTAAGTACCATACCAGTGTCATGCATTTTGTTTGTTAATTAATTAGCTCCCTTTAATATGACAAAACATTTAGATATATTTTCATTTATTTTTCCCTATCAAATTAAAACTAAAATTGCCGTATCTTTTACTATTCGAAAGCGTTCACCAATTATATATTTCCAGACATTTTCAAATTCGTATTGTCTTTACGAATCATAAGATATATAGTTATGACCTAGTATACTTTGTTATTATGTAGCATTTTTACTTAAAATATGTAGTACTGTCATGCAATATGTTGGGTTTTATTTTGGAATATTTCCCTATGTGGGGACATTGGTAACTCTTTTTACAAATTCTTATATTAAGTAACATTTCCATAATATTACTCTTATCATTGTGTTCACAAAAAAGAAAAAAGTCATTACTTGATAATTAAGCATAAAACAGGAAGTGCTGGACAATATAAATTCATGTTTGCACTGTTTGCAACATTTGTAGGAAGTATTATGTTTAATATACTACTATATACATACACTATTGTATAAAATATAAACTATTTATTTAGTGCAAGATAAATTGAGATTGAATATTTTCAAACAATTTTAACTAATAGAAACATTTAAATAACATCACAACTAATGTCTGACAACCAGTTTGAAACTGACGATTTCATTTAAACATACAAGAATATGACAACACTTACAAATTTCGTGGTGAAAACACTTGTTACCTTTTCCCATAATATCTCATATTTCACAGGCATACAAAAACAAGTTTATGATTAATCAAAAATATGTATTTGCTATGTAATCCCGGTATCTAAGTCCTTCCTGTGGTCCGTTGTAACCATTTTGGTTGATATTGACCTGATTTCCATCTGGTACTATATCCAGCAAAGGAATATTCCTGGCTTTGCAGATGTTATGCAGTACCCCACAAGAAATTATCACCCTGAAATGGTAAAAGGTAACACATGTTTATAAAGAGGCAAATCACATTTGAGCAACATTTTATGGCATTTAACAGTTTTCATATATGTTTGTAATTTTGTAATTACCTCCCTTTAACATAAACTGATTTAAACTGTGGACTATCTATTTAAATTCATTAAAATATGATTTTAACAGTTGAATTAGTAATAGTTAGTTATTGGATTTTCCAACTACCATATGCATTTTTTTATAAAAAGTGTGAACTGCTTTCAAGCTATTCTGGTTCCTCAACATAGATGGATAAAGGGAGGTTATAGTAATTGTATTATCATAAATTTCAAATAAATTTTGGTAAAAATACATACTTGTCAGTGGAAGTTTTTGACAAACTTAATACAACATTGTTTACATTCATTGGGCAAAATATATTTTTAAAATTTATACTTCTACCTATATAATACTATCTTTACTGGAAAACCAAATGTTAGAAAAACTTCCAGTGAAAAAGTAAAAACTGTATCTATGAAACTTTGTACACTTGTTTATTACCATTAGATTCATATGCAGGTCAGCTACCATAAGTGTCTCGTGCATTTTTTTAGAACAATGTCAGAATTTTTTTTTTTTTAACTATGGCTACCATTAAAACAAACACTGTTTTGAAAGTTATTGTTTCATTTTCTGTGTCAATTGCTGTCTTCACTTGGTAAAATGTCATGACTCTTGATATGTATTTTTGAAAAAGTCAAATATCACTGTTACTATCTAAGATCTTGACTTGAAAATTAACATGGTTATAAACTGTAAAAGTTTACACACAGAAAAACAATTCCCATAATTCTACTTTGAATTCTGAAAGAGTTATGCCCCTTTTTAACTATATATTTTTTTATTAAAGTTTTTGATAAAGTCAAAATCTAAGTTACTATCAAAGTATGCACTGGGAGAAACAATTCCAATAACTCTGGTTTGAATTCTGACATGTTAGGCTTTTTTACTTTGAATTTTTTAGATTGATTTAAAAAGTTTTTACTGGCACAGCTCTATTTCAGAGTCAAGCACTTATGAAAGGTGAGCGAGCTGTCTTGTGGGCATCTCTTGCTAGCTCGACTATTCGAGTAATAGGGGAACTATCCTACTTGCCCCGGCGTTAGCGTTAGCGTCAGACAAATGTTAAAGTTTGCGTACCACCCCAAATATTTTCAAAGTCCATTGAGATATTGCTTTTTTGCATAATTGTTAACCATCATGACCTCAGTATGTAAAAAGGAGGAGGCAACTCTATCAAGCATTTTGACTGAATTATGGCCCTTTTTTGACCCAGAATAATGGTAAAATTTGCGTACCACCACAAATATTTTCAAAGTCCATTGAGATATTGCTTTGATATTTTGCATACTTGTTTACCATCATGATCCCAGTCTGTAAAAAGGAGGAGACAACTCTTTTGACTGAATTATGGCCCATTTTCGACTTAAAATATGATTATTGTAATGTTAAAGTTTTACTCATAGCTTATATTATACTACCAAGCACTGAGAATAGTTGAGTGCGCTGTCCACTGACAGCTCTTGTTTTTATAATATGAACTATATCTTTGATGCATGATACATTTTTATGTCATCAATTAATAAGAGTAAAATGGACAAAAGCCATAACTCTATTTTAACATTTGGCTAGCACTTGCAGAAAACCAATGTCAAACACAGCCTAAGCTATTGTTATAAACTGACACTGAAAATAAGCAGATGTCACATATTGCAAAAGCTCTAACCAAATGCATTTGTTCCTATTTAACTTTATGACTCACTTGCATGCTTTAACAGGCTCTAGTGTAATTTCGCCATGTAACACTCCCCATCGCCTCTTCAGCTGACCTATGCCTCGTTCTACTACAGTCCTTGTTTGCTTGTGAGCTCTAAAATTTATTAATGTAAAATTCTTGTTATTATAAAACTATTTATCCATTGCAATGTTCCGCCAATATATAAGCTTTTGTTTCATTAACCACTCTTGAATTTGGTTTGAAAAATCACACACCTGTTAGCTACACTATTATAAGAATATGGAGGGCTATATTGCTCACCCCGTTGTCAGCTTCGATTAAAGTTTATATGAAATGTTAATATCTCTTATACCATTACAGATATTTATTTCAAACTTGGAATGCTTGTTAATTATAGCAGTATCTACATATAGGCAGGAGTACAGAACTCTGTCAAGTATTTTGGCTGAATTAAGGCTTTGTTTGGACTGAATACCTTGGTAATTGGTACTAATTTTGTACAAATGATCCGTGTTTATAGAAACTATTTGACAAGGAAGGGGCTTTAGTACTTTGAACACTGTTTATTACTACAGGAGCCTCCATGGCCAAGTGGCCTAATGTTGCTGACTTCAAATCACTTGCTCCTCACCGGTGTGGGTTCGAACCTCACTGAGGGCATTAAAGTCATCATGTGAGGAAGCCACCCAGCTGGCTTACGGAAGTTTGGTGGTTCTACCAAAGTGCCCATGGACATTGGTTCAGATGTTGTGCAAGTCCATGTTTCCTTGTCGAAAAATGGTATTTTCAGCACATTTTTTTTCTCTCCAAATTTTCTGTTCTGTATAGAAATGAACATTTTTCAACTTAATAGATTAAGTAAAATTCATTTTCAATTCAAGGTATTATGTACTTGTGAAACTATTTGTATATTATTCAAAATAATATAATGTAGAACGTTATATATTACGACTTTACTCCATGAGAAGATAATGTATTACTGATTTCACTATTAAGCAATATAACTTACTTATTGTAATCAGTCTGTGACCCTGCCTGTGGGTGCAAGTAGGGTGTTAACAGCCACCGCTTGCAAGGGTAGCCGCTGTCCCCTATTAGATAGTTATGTCCAGCAACTGGTAGATGTCCTCCTTCCATGAGGACCCACAGGCCACTCTCCCTCAATATCCGGCTATCGTGCGTAGCTCCAGGCCATCTGGCCGCAATGTCTAAAATGCGGTACTCCGCATCAAAGACAACCTATATAGCAAATTAGAAAATATCTTAATAAAAAGAAATATAATTATTACATGTTTGAATTTGCTTTTTACAAAACTTTGACATTGACATTGTTTCAACTTACTTAGTTGTTCTTAATGTTGACTTAGTATAAATTGGTTGTTGAATAGAAAGAATAAAATGTTAAAACGGTGTTTGATTATAAATAATACAACATGGCAAAATATTAAAAATGAATGCCATTTTAGATATGTTTTATCTTTCTTTACATGTACAGAGTTTCCATTCAATATCGTGGGGAATACATTTTATGATTTTGCTAAGAATAGCTACTTATACGGTATGACTTTGTGAATTACATAATTTTAACATAAATTTATGTGAACTCTACCTGTTGGTTCAGGTTAGGCTTTTAATTACAAAATTACAAAAAAGAGTGATTCATGAATATTAAAGATTTCACAGTATAGGTAGCTGTCTCTTAGTTTTATCTGTGACATTGTCATTATACTACTAGAGGAATAAGTGATACACTTTTCTGAAACGATTACAAACCTGTGTGTTGATAGAATGATACCCCATCCTATTAACAAAAGATGGCTCCTCATTTCTTGGGGCCTTTATTTGGACATGTGTCCCATCAATAACTCCCAGTATGTTCGGAAAGTTGGCGATTCCGTAAAACTCTTCTTTGGTCCTTTTGATCTTGTCTGGTGTTGAAGGGAACTTGATATATTGTTGACTAAATTCAGGAGTACTCATAGCATCAGTGACCTGTGCAATCACTCTTGATACCGTAGGCTGGGAAACATCATGCAAGTCACCATAATTTAACTGAGTGGATCCAGTGGCCAGGTACCGCAGCGTTATAAGTATCTTGTACAAAGATGAAAGACTCCTGCTGCGATCTGTTCTTGGACTAAGCACATTACTCAGTCTATTGTCCAAAAACTGTAAACCACCTCTGTCCAGCCTGTATCTCTCCATCAGCTCCATATTAGTTAATTCATCTAAGAAGTCTCTCCTCACTGCCATTCTGTGAAACATAAAAGTTCACATGTGGGTATCATAATATATCAACTGCAGTGTAAATCAAACGGCATATGGCTTTTTGAAGCCAAGACCAGTGTTAAAGATATAATATATCTCGTACAGTGATTTGTCATTTAAACAAGAGGGTCATGATGGCCCTATATTGCTCACCTGAGTATACTTCTTTGCTTAAAACAGATTTCTTAGCTAAAGCTTTAAAAACAAGGAAATTAGGAGAGTGGGTCAAGGTAAAGATTTAAGATTACTTTTGAAACCTGTAAAAAATATTAAAGGTGTTCCAAATATGCTGTAGCTTTGAAAACAAGAAAATAGGTTAGTAGTTCACATTGACCATCACTGAAAGTCTGTTTAAATATCGGCATGCTAAAATATAAATGTCATCTAAACTTCAAAGCTGTATCTTAAAAACAAGAAAGTAGGTCTGTAGGTCACATTCAAGGTTGCTGAAAACCAGTTTTAAAATCGGTGGGCAAAACTGTACATGTCATCCAAATTTCAAGACTTTATCTTAACAAGAGACAGCCAATGATAAACTATTTGAATTATTGTCTCAGAAGCAGAAATGTTATTCTAAATGTTAAGATATCTAGAGAGTTACAATCCTGTATATGCATTAGTTTTGGAGATAGTAACTTGTGAGCAAAACTTCAAATAATACATAATTTGACTACAATGCATGTCAGAATTATGGGACTTGATGCAATCAGCTAAGTTTATAACGCCGAAAGCACATGTGAAGTCTCAATTTAATATCTGCATTTGTTCTGCACATAGTAACTTACATGCAAAATTTTAACCAGAATTTTTATGTATAAAAAAGGGCATAATATGGCTAAAATACATGTCAGATTTATGGGACTTGACCTAGAACAAGGCAGTTTGAAAGACAGTAATCCACGCCACTGTTATGAATAGTGAAAGGGTAAACGTTTGAGCTTGACCTTGAACTGACATGGCTGACTCATGATTTCTCGCATTGTTTCAATGAGGTGATCATTTGACCCAAGTGTCATGAAAAACCCTCAAGGAGTTTAGGAGATACAGAGCTCAAACCTTTGACATTGAGTTGTGACCTTGACATGGCTGACTCATGAGTTCTGATCATTTGACCCAAATTTGACGAAATCCTTCAGGGGGTTAAGGATATATACAGTGAACTCGAAATGAAAGGCACAAACCTTTGACCCTAAGTTGTGACCTTGACCTTCAGCCGGCATGGCTGACTCATGGATTCTGCACATCATCTTGATAAAATTCCTTCAGAGTGTTTAGGAGATACAGAGCGGACACAAAATGGAAGGCTCCAACCTTTGACCTTGAGTTGTGACCTTGACCTTGAGCAGACAAGGCTGACTCATGAGTTCTGCACATCGTCTTGATGAGGTGATTATTTAACCCAAATGTTACAGACAGACGGAAGGACTGATGGAGGCCATATTTGACCATAGGGAAATATTTTGAACGACTGCCCTGGTAAAGGACCACTGAACGATACTACATACCAAATATAGAAGTGATTTTAGACAAGAATATTTTTAAAGTTTTTCCTTTCGATTGCCATGGCAACAAGCATTCTATATGGAATTGAATTCTTTGAACAATCTTTAAAGAAGACCTTCCAAGAAACATCCATGTGAAGTTTCATCAAAACTGGCCTTTTAGTTTAGTCGATGTTGTTTAATTTAAAGGAAGGTATGGACGTCGGACGGTGAGCGATCACAAGAGCTCACCCTGAGCCTTTGGCACAGGTGAGCTAAAAACATCATTGCATTGAGTTCAGATGCACAAGGTGAATAACCAAGTTACACGTGCCTGTTGTTCTTATTCAATTTTTACAATTTACATATAACTACTTTGAACAAATCTTAATTTATCATGTCTATCTGTAAACAGAATGCGTAGACTTACAACAACATTTTCTAAAAACTGAATGTGTTAATGTATCCTTCTTTTTAGGACAATTATGTATAGGTTAATAAGGCCTCAACAGATGGTAGGTTCTAGTTGTACAACACTAATTATCTCAAAGATGTACAATTTTGAAATTGTACATCTTTCACATTCAGACAGTATTCCACTCCCATATAAATTACAGAGATTTACCAAGTAAACATAGTGCATCAGGTACTGAAAAGAATGTAACCATTGATAATAAAAATATTTATGTATAAAATATATTTATGTCCCATGAATTTGATTACGCATGACACAAATGAGCCACGCCATGAGAAAACCAACATAGTGGCTTTGAGACTAGCATGGATCCAGACCAGCCTGTGCATCTGCGCAGTCTGGTCAGGATCAGTGATGTTTGCTTTCAAAGCCTACAGCAATCAGAGAAACTGTTAGCGAACAGCATGGACCAGACTGTGTGGATGCTGGTCGGAAACGCTCTATGTTGGTTTTCTCATGGCGCGGCTGAAATCATTAAATTTTCAGTGTCATCCTTTTTCCATTATGCAATGGAAGCCATTTATTTTATATTCAGATTTGTGTTTATTTTTTTTTAGCAATTGTTTCTGGAATTTCATTCACTTGACTCAACTAATTATTTACCAATTTGTTGCTTGTCAACGTGGGTGGTACGTAAGGCAAAACTTATGAAATAGAACATGTCCTAATCTGTAAATAAACGAAATAAAGGAATAGCATCATACACACGATAATGTTTGGCTGTACATCTTAAATTTAATTGGTGTTGTACAACAAAAACATAATTAACGTCTGTTGAGGGCTTAAATGGGAGAGCGGTGCCTTTGAGTGATAATAGCCCTGGCAAGGTGATAATAACCCGAGAGTTTTTATCTTCTTCCAGGGCTGTTAAAAAGTGTTATCAGTCAAAGGCATCATTCTCCCATGTATTAACCTGTTACTTGCATGTTTACCTATAATATAGAAAGAACAGTTTAGTGAGTCATTTTCATGGGTACTAGCAACTACTAATATAACAACTGTCAGCTTTTTAGTGTCTATATCATTTGTATAAAAATCTTTATACTGTATAAAATAAAATGCCTTGATAGTTGCACTATGTTACTTATAGTATAATTTAGGGTTAAAAACAAATATTTAACGAAAAATACACAACGTTACACTTGAGAGAATAAAACTAAACAAGTATATTCCAAGCTTTACCTCCGTGAAATGCCATGATGTCATTCCTGTTTACAGAGGTTAACTTCTGCAATAAAGTTAAGGCTATTATTGATAACGGCCCAACAGCTAATTAAAATAATGACTTAACGCTTGAGGCAATTCAATAAGGAGCATTATCAGCACAAATTTGTTACTATTTATACTATAGGTAATCATATAATAATAAATATTATACGAGCCGTACCATGAGAAAACAAACATAGTCTGGTCAGGATCCAGCTGTTCGCTTTCAAAGACTGTTGTAATTAGAAAAAACGTTAGAAAACAGCATGGATCCTGACTAGACGGCGCGGATATGCAGGTGGGTCTGGATCCATGCTGGTCGCAAACCCACTATGTTGGTTTTCTCATGGCGCGGATAAATTATACCCTTCTGAAATAATGCTCATTTGATTTGTAGAAAAAGGTGCATGCGCAGGTCCGCATAAAACCATATTGACCTGCAAAAGTGATAATGACTCAAGACATTATGATGTCACTTTTTTTCTTATATGTATGAAATATGGGCCAGTCAAATGAGTGCATTTGAGAATGGCATATAATATAACACTATAGACTTATGTTTTGGTCAATATGTGTTACGGGCCTTTAAAATTAATATTGACCTCGGACTGTGTCCTTGGTCAATATCATTTTTACACATATTGACCAAAACATAAATCAATAACTGTATAATACTGTCTCAGCATATTTGATTCATATATACAGCATTAACATATACATGTATAGGACAAATTGCCTAAAATAAAACACATTCAATAAAACTTACATTATAAAACAATAACAAAAAAGTACTACAGTCAAGTTTACCTGTTCATTGCGAAAATGGGCGACCACTTTCCACTCGTTAAAATCGACGATTTTTATTGACAGCAAATTACTCTCATCTCATTCCATAATTTATTATAATTTAGCCAATTTGCCTAATGCCTCATCCTTTGTGTAATAAAACAACTGGCTTTCACATTATGTAAACAATCTATGAACCAATTTCATATTTCCTCGTATATGAAAAGACGCTAGAATATCAATAAGAAATAACTGAAATTTTTGACAAAATACATAGACCATCATATATGATTACTGACTTTGTCACTTTAACATGTGAATACGTAAATTTTAAATTTGATGTTCCACTCAAGACTTATTGAACATGCGCTAATGCTTTTCTAGCATAAAATGAAAAAAAATAAATAAATGAATACATTAACCTGCAACGTCACTAAATGTCCTTGAAATTTGACATTATAATCAATATGACGTCATTTCCATTTGAATTATCCGTCTTTGGTTACATATATCCGTCTTTGGTTAGATATATACACTTTGCCACCAAAGGCTATTACATTCTATATATACAGCGTTTTAACAGCACGTGTGAGCAAGAATCACTCTGTTAACACACATTTTCTCTCTCTTTCTTTGTTTTACATTGTGTTTTAGATTAAATTAACGGGCAACTTATAATTGAAATAACTTATAGCATAACCGTGTTTTAACACTACACGTATTATACACTTGAGTGTACAAAATAACACTAAATACGTTGTTCAAATAAATTCACTATGGGGGCGTCCTCCGGAAATATTTACGCCCAAAATAGAAATAACCGCCCCATCATGCATAAATAGTGGTGAAGCACAGATTTCACCCCATATAGAGCAAATCTCGATAAACTTGGAACTTCATCGGTAAATTAATTGTCACCATATGACCATGCTTCTTTTGATGGCAAGAAACGATTACTTTGTGACTTAAGACTATTTCACATTAAACTTATGTTGTTTTAGAAGCTAATATGTATTTTAAATGTAGTTTCAAACGTACAAATTGTAACTCCATGCTCTCCGATATTTGTTATTACTAAGATAATGCCGATTCACGCTCTGACACGAGATCATGCAAGATTACAGCCAGTTGCCATTCTGTGTATTTCATACTTTTTTGGATAGTTTTTTCATGAACAGACCACTTCCAACAGCTTGAGAAATGTCGCTAAGAACGTCCAAGTACAGTTCACAAAAAATGGGTTTTAAACACCAGCAGGGACCTTAGTGGCTAGAATGCACTTCACTGGTATGCATTTCCTGCTAGGATTTTAAAATGTAGGGTGTGCTCTCTACAAACATTTAAATAAATTGTAACAATAATCTATTCATTAAAGAAAAAAGAAAAACGAGGTTGTGGGGGCAGTAGCCCCCATAAGAATAAATGGGGAGTATTTATTGAATGTGCGTACCGGTAAAGTTCAGGTGTACCACCTTGGTTTTTCCTCTATCAGGGTTTACTTTAATCAATTTATCATTTTATGTCTCAAAGTGTTGGACACAAGAGGTCCAGCCCCCAGTCGAGACCTTGCTATTTCCCCTCAGAGACAGAGGTTCGTTTAGTAGCTAAGTTATAATTTCCAAACATAAAATAAAATAGGAAAAATTCGGCTGACCTTACATTTTGTTCCCGATTCTGTATAGATCTACTGCTAAACAATATTTGCTACCAAGTGTACTTTTATCCGAAGTTCAGCTGATAGCCGGAAACCCATTCTCAACAAGCAAACGTCAGACCTGGGTTAAATATATCAACAGGCCATAACGCCACTTGAAAGTAAAATAGGTACCCGTTTCATCGACGATCTGATTCCATAACATTCCTTTCCATATAAAATAATCCATGAAGTACAGTGCAAAAGCTAGAAAACAAACGCTCTCACAACTAGATTGGGATGACTCAGCTGGCGATTCCGTTATAAAAACTTACTGTGGTAATTGCTATTATAATACCGTGAAGAATACATACCTTCAAATAAGTAACGCAACTAAGATTTGGTAAATAAAAATCGCTTATGCTCTAAAGTCTGTTTTAAGACGCCATCTTTTTCCTGATTTAAGAAATTTCTTAAAAGTTAAGATAACCCTCGAGTTATCTTAAAATTTAAGTGAAAAATGCCTGTTTTAAGAAATTTCTTAGCAAACTTAAGTTTAAAATGTTTCGTGAATAGGACTTAAGATATTTTCTTAAAACTAAGATGAAAATTGTAAAAACTAAGAAAAATCTTAGAATATAAGGAAAAACTTAATATTTAAGAAATATTTTTTATCTTAGTTGCTTCGTGAATACGGCCCCTGCAGGAAATTTCCCTTAATATAAGTTCCAAGTGCATGTATATTAATTCTTACTGATTTTAAAGTACTAGATATCGCGTGAAATGTTTATTTTTTATTTAAAAAGATCAGCTCCGCCACGTGATATATGAGCCGTGCCATGAGAAAATCAACATAGTGGCTTTGCGAGCAGCATGGATCCGGACCAGCCTGCACATCCGCGCAGTCTGGTAAGGATCCACCCTGTTCGATTTTAAAGCCTATTGCAATGAGAGAAACCATTAGTTAACAGCATGGATCCTGACCAGACTGCGCGAATGCTCCATGCTGGTCGAAAAGCCACTGTGTTGGTTTTCTCATGGTGCGGGTCATTTATTTAGGATATTTCTGAAATATGTAGGTATGCAGCGCTCAAAATATAAAGTATCTAACATCAGAGGTATATGCTAACACTTTTAGACAATATCAGAAAAGATCTTTGGAATGATTTGATGAAGTTTTGTGTTATTTCCGAGTGCAAACATTTTTTTCGGAGATGAAAAAGCTGCATGTCATACAACAGCCCAGGGTATTTTCCAAATCGTTTCGAGAAAATGAACATTGACCCCATACTTAGCAAATAAAAAAGAAGTCCACGCAGATACTTTGACGGCGTAGTAGCCCCTGCGTTAAGACAAATGCGGAGTTTCTTTTCCGATTTAAACCTAGACTTTCATTTTCACTGCATCCGCGAAAAGCTGAAGGTTCGTCTGACGTCATTTCTTGCGCGTCAAAGACGTATGCATACCTGGCGAGATTGTTTTAAAATAAAAATTGTCGGTCGTCCTAGGGAATAAAAGCCGTGAATATTGGAGGAGGTTGTTATTGTAACATTATACTGTTTTAAAACTTGTTTACAACAATACCCCCAAAAGGTCAAATAATTAAAAATCTCAATACCACAGAAATGGCCCTTTTTAGAGCACCAAACTTAGTAAAAACAGTTATCTGATTTTATCAACAATATGCAACCGCTGAAATTTGAATAAAACAAAATGGGAGAAATCAAATTGTTCACGTTATATAAATAGTCAGAATCTTTGCAAGAAATACCAATAAATGAAATTGCACTTGTTTCATATAGATTCTGCTACTTCCAGATCCAGTTTTTTGTTATTTTATTTTTTATTTAACGTTGCACCGACATATCATAGGGTCAGACGCGACTTTCATATCAATTTGATACAGTTTCTAGAAAGACCTATTTCAACAAAATAATCGATCAAACATATGCTATACAAGAAAAACGAAAAAAAAGGGTAGTGATAATACGCATGAAGAAGTCAGATATCTTCATGTTCCGCTGTCCGCAGAATAAAAAACCTTTTTTGTTTTCAAACAAACAACCGGAACGCATGGCAAAGTTCTATTTTATTTAAAAAACGTTGAATTTCCACGTGTGAAATAATACCCATTTGGCTCCGCGGTTTACGCACCAATGCGCTGAAAATGGGAACAAATAGGATCCAACTGACGAAAGTACTTGATCTTCCTAAACGAAGTTCAGAATCGACCTATTACATGCCGTCCTTCTGTATATTTTGGATTTCCATTAATGCTATTTTATGTTATCCATTCAACGACTTGTTTCGATTGTCAAAGGATTAAGAAAAATATGCGGTTTATCCAGGAACTCGAACCCGGACTCCGTGCTTACAAAGCAAGTGGCCTACCGATTGAGCTAACTCGGCTATCTCTACATTACGACATAAGAATTGTAAATATCAAAAGTCATTGCTACTTGTAGATTTGCAAGATGTTGTACAGCTAGGCTCTGATTGCTAGCGAAAGAGGAGCCGTCAGAACGAGGCAATGAATAGGTCGTTTCAGATCCTATGCGTACGATAATATAGGAGATGTACTTTAGTCAGATTGAATAGGATCTATATTATCAAAGGGTCTACTTCGAATCTACACCACGGAAGTATATTTGACTGAATTTACTTCTTTAGAACCTGCAGAAATATGGAGCATTAAGTGTTCATGCTAGTCTGGCTACAGGCTAGATAACCCATCTTTTTAGAAAAGATTATGTTGAATATGCTGACTTCATCAGACTTGTCTCTGATATCTAGCGTTTTTAGAATAAAGGGACATGATTTATAAAAATTTTGACTAACTCAGGAGTTATCTCCTGTGAAACAAAACACAGGTCCTTGAAACAAACTGTAGTTTCATACAAGCATTTCCGTGGAAAAAACTGAACGCGCGCGCCTTTCTTGTCAGTCCATTTCATAATAATTTAAACAAACGTGCATGTGTATTTAATAATTCATATTATGTTAAAGAAACGGTTTCGAGTTTTAGTCCACCAGATGTACACGAAATCACTATCGAGTCATCGAACAGCTGCGTGCACCTAATTGCTCTCAGTACCGTCCTGAGTATATCTGCGTAACAAAGGAAATACCATAACCCTCCGTTTTATACAATATGTTTTTGTTTTCTTCTGTTTTTTTTCCTTTTTTTAAGCATGTCCGACAGAATGGCAATAATAAGCTTAGATTTTGGCCACCGACCTAATCGCTATCAAATAAGGCATGCAATGTTCTACGACACTTAATTGACCAACTGGACGGTGAGGTACGCGTCCTAAAATGGGGGTGGAATGGACCTGTCGTGAAGTATTAAAAATTACTTTCAAAACTCCAAATTCATGATAAGCATAAATATTGTCTCCAGGAAAATTCTGAAAAAAAATTCATCCTCAGAAATGTTCCTGTTATGTCAGGTACTTGCACGAAAAGAGCTTAATGCTGTTAAGGTATCCAAGACTCTGTCCGAGGTAGCGAAAATTGCAATTATCAAATAAAACACAGATATGTATAACTTCATTATATTAGATTCATCTATTATATCACAAATGTAAAATAATATTCTTGACAACTATTTTAAAATATCAAGTACACATTGTATGTACATGTGATCCTCTTGACAAATTTGCACAAAACATACAGAATTTTACATTATGGTGGTATTGGGTAGGGTTGGATGTTTGTTGTTTGCTCGAATTGAGAAAATCTTTAAGTTTTCAACCCGCGAAAGATATTTTAAAGAAAATAAGGGCAAACGAAAAGAGAATCCATATGCCGAGTCCAGTTTTTGTGTTATAATTTCCGGTTAAATGACGTCATGCCTTACTTCCGGTTGGTCAGACGTGTAGAATTTCTATGTCAAATAACTCTAGTGAAACAATTTTTTATAAATCTTGATATCATTGTACTAATGTATTATGCTGCGTACTGAAATTCGGATAACAGCAAAATCCAAATTCGAGTAATCGTCGATCAACAGATTTATCAATATTTTGTCCAAAAAATGGCAATGTATCAAGTACGAGTCCGCAGAATACAGTTATAAATCGATAAATATATGAAATAAATTAAATGGCAATAGCGATCCGTATTACAGAGATGTAAATGCTGACTGAGAGTTCTTGTTTCGGGTCCGTCTGTTCAGTTTTCTCGAGCGCTTCCGTTTCTGTCTAAGTTAAATATCCATTAAATGATAGATGTATTTTCATCAACAAAGGGGAGAATTTCCAAGTCCCAAATACTAACAACAATTGTTAGATTGGGGTTCCTTTGGCTTTAAACTGTGTTGTCTTTTGAATAACCACTATATGAAAGCAAAATGCCGTGCTGTATTCGTTTAACCGCAAGGAGACGTAGATTTCTCTTCGACCTGAAATTATAAATATTTATTACCGAACCCGTATACAAATAAGAAATCATCTAGCAAAACATCTCTAATTAAAACTACACAAACACACAACACATTTTGTAGTTGTGCGCCACACGCACTGTCGCACACACATGCAACGCACATACTATAAATGAATATTTTGTATTAAATACAATTATTATTCATCAGGTGATTTTATATGACACAGACATGTACCATTTTTTGTGTTCCAATAGTATTACAACAAGTAGGATTAATATTAAAATATGATATTTTGATAGCAAACTAATACAATGTTAATTTGTAACAGTGCATCTTTAAAACATCTGAAACATGATGAAGACTCATGAAGTTCTCATTCTACAAGCAGGTTTTTGTTTGTTTTTGTTTTTTGGGTTTTACGGCCTATTTTTCAACTGTATTTCAGTCATGTAACGTCGGCAGTTAACCTAACCAGTGTTCCTGGATTTTTGTACCAGTTACAAACTTGTTCTTCCGCACGTAAACTGCAATTTCCCCACATGAAATCAGAGGTGGAGGAATAATGATTTCAGACACAATGTCGTTTATCAAATAGTCACTGGAGAACAGAATAACGGCCTAGCCAGAGATCGAACTCGCGACAAACTCGCGATCCGTAGACCGACCTCTACCTACTGAGCTGGTGGGCGGGTCTTTACAAGCAGGTATTCTAAACTACCTACCCTTTTAAACCGAATAATGTTTAAAAGGGTGATTAATACAGGAAAGACGTGTATAAAGCAGTGTCGATAAAGGATTTGGGTTAGAGGGGGACGTAAATAAATCCGTAGTGTAGGAGCAACTAGGGGGTCTTGGGTCATGCTCCCCCTGAAAATTTTTGAAAATAATTGCGCCCATCTGGGCATTCAGTGGGTGTTTTCTTATGGTACTTTATCTGTATTCACAAATCCAGGTTTGTGACAAAATCAATACAATGTACATATAATTAAAGTAATGATTTTATGAATTATCAGACTAATTCTTCGCAAGTATATAGAATTTCTTAGCCAGATTTCTGAGGATTTTTATGGGAGGGTTTACCTAGGCCTAATTCTTTTTAAATGTGCAAGTCAGAGCAGCGAGAAAACAATGCATTTTTTTCACCCAGAACAAAAAAATTACCTATGCGACAGAGAAAAAAATACATATGAGCCGCACCATGAGAAAACCAACCTATGCGGTTGCGACCTGCCATGATCAAGACCAGCCTTGCGCATTCATCCCCTAACATCTGGTAAGGATCCAGCGGTTTCGCTTTCAAGCCTACTGGGAATAACAGAAACTGTTAGCGAACACATGGATCCTGACCAGACTGCAGATGCACAGGCTGGTGCTGGGATCCATGGATGGTCGAAAGCACTATGTTGGATTTCTTCATGCGCGGCTCATATTTTAATATTTCGAACACAGAACGAAGAACAAATTACGTATCGAGTGTAGCGAGTCAAGAAAAATGCATATTTTCACCCATGCGAGCAAAGCGAGCGTGAAAAAAAACTTTTTTTTTAATTTTCAGTCAGAACAAAAGACAAATAATGTACGTGAGCGTAGCGAGCGAGAAACGTGTATATTTTTATGCAGTAATTGTACCCAAACCAAAGACAAATTACTATCTCCCGGCAATTTTAGAGGGGTGCGCGCCGGGTGCGCCCCCCTCTGGATCCGCTAGTGTAAAGCCTGGATGAAAACAACCTTATGAATTAAACGTAATCGATGAGTAAATTTAATTATAAGAGCAACGTTTTCTATGTTTCTTACACGTTATGTTCATTCCCGAAAAATGTTTAAAATCGGCAGTATGAAATTTGCGCGTCTCCAATCGTGGACAAAAGGATCGTGTGAACTAGGTCCACAACCATCCGAAAATCTTCGGAAAGCGAAAGTTGAAGATGGATCGAAACTTACTGTGTTTTACGAAGATGACGAAACGTGTCCACGTGACCCAAATTTTTTCTTATTTTTTAAAAAAAAAAAAAAAGATAAAATATTATTACAAAAATATAATATATATTCATTCATATAAAGTAATATGTATCACACATCTACGAATAAAAAAAAATCTGTACAGTATCGAAAATACCTGTCACGGACTTGCTCCACGTCCCACACGCGAAAAAAAGTTAAGCATACCAATAAAAATTAAGACTTACCCTAATTTTTAAGATTTTTGACACTTGTGGCCGAAATTAAACCATCTTCTTTACATCGTGAAGTCGGGTTTTCACCAGCTTGAAAGTAGATGTGCAAGTTTTGTCAAGCGTATGAAAGCAGACATACCTGAACAATCACAAATTCATTTATTTATCAATACTAAATCGCTTATAAGTTTCGATTCATTAATCGTAAGATTCCTTTATAAAATTTAAGCAAAACTGATCTAACAATGATGAAATTGTCTCACAAACAAACTGTTAATCGTTTCATCATTCAAAATCTACACTTCTGGAAACATTATCCCAAGCTAATTACAGAAACTGAAAACGTGGCAACATTAGGAAAGAGAAATTGTTAACTAATGTAACACAGATGAAATAAATGCCATAGCTTTGTACAGAAACTTTTAGAGCAGGCCCTTTGTCGAGAAACCGAACTTTGCGGTAACGCACATGGGTGATGGATTTTGAAAATATCCGCCGGAAGCTAACAGGCAAACCTATCGGGCGAGAACTTTTTTTTCTCTGCACAGTCGGAAGAGAGGACGATCATTCTATTGCACTAAATTATCACTCAAGCTTCTAAATGATCATATCTTCCGATGATAAACTTTTAGAAATATCCTGGAAATACTGGCATAATATACCAAAAGTCATATAACGTGGCGAATAGGAAATAAAATAACTTCACCCCGGACATCGGTTCGTTGGAAATTTACAAATTAATTTTTTTTTTTCTGGGACAGTTGTCTGAAACACGCAATGCCACAAGTTTTGCATTGATACCAGTGCAAAAAACGTCATTAAGGAGAATACTAGGGAGTCTAGAGCGGAAGTATGCATATAATTAGTACGTCCTCTGACGACATTTTAAGAAAACGTGCATTTATGTACGACGATGAAATTGTCGGTTAAGGTTCTGCTTCGATTACATTTTTTTAAAAATGGCAACTATAAACTAAGTTCTAACTCAGAAAAAATAAAGTCTATCGGTTAATGCTTAAAATCGATGCCTGTAGCATTTCCCAACCTGATCAGTGTCAAACCACAGAACAAATGTAATTTAAAAGCCAACTAACCCTTCATTCCTTTACCGTCCGTGTTATCACTTAGGTACTAGTTGGGCTGGTTGGACATTTTAAACAAGTCGGCTGATCTAAGAGATCCGCATTCACATAGAGATCTGAAAGTAAATGAAGATAATTAAAAAAAATGTATCGTTTTTGTTAATTTGGCTAAATATGGGTTTTCTGTAGCATTTTTATATAAAAATGTACCATGTATTATAGTACTTCATCATCTTACTGATTGTTCAAGTAGAGCTCTAGCAGCCATAGTTTCTGTTTTGAAATTGACTCAAATTTTGAGCCGCTAAATAAGGTCCAATTTGAATTTTTTCAGAAGTTTTACTAATAGCGAGCTCAAAGAATCCGAGCTTTACGTAACGCAAGTATAAATCTTTGTACAGAGGAGCTATTGCCCTAGCAACGGGAGCAATTTCATTCCACGCATGCGCAATCTATGTAGGGCAAAAAGACTTGACCGCACAATAAAAATTGCGTTAGAGTTACATTTATTTCAATCTATTCCATCAGTCATGAATTTATTTTATTAGTAAATATCCACCACAAGATAAAGAAAAAATATCTTTGCAAACCACACCTGTATACTTTAAATGCGTATTACCATGATGAATTTGGCTTAATAAACTATTTTTTGCAGTAAATTTTGATATCGACAAATTAGGTTAAGAAAAAAGAAAAAAAAAATGGATATTTTCATGAAATTTATAAAAGTAATTCTGAGTTTTTATGTTCATTCCTAACATGGATCCACAGAACTAACCACCTATGTAATAAAGCTTACATGATAATGCAATATAATTTAAAGATGAAGTAAAATGAAATGTTCAATTAACAAAGTCCAGTTTTTTATTTGTTTACCCAATTATACTCAAATCGAGATCAATTCATGTCCGTATTCAAAAAATATTAATCATCTTATAATTGTTAATTTTTTTTATTTCCCTACGGCTTCTTGTGCATTCGAAAGTTTTAGTTTGACAATATCAAAGTAGTTCGGATGTGAATGCAACGGGAGATTAATAGAGAGGGGGCGGGTACGGAGGGGTTTTCTACACTTAACATTCTTTTATCTTTTGTTAACCCCATGGCACTGCTAAATTTCTATAACGATCTTCTCCACTTTCAATTTGGACAGTACCATTAACTATTAAAAGTGGCTGCTTACCAAAAAGATACTGGACTGAATGGCGATTAGTGCCGAACATGATCAGACTGCACGAATATAAATTAAATTATCCATAGTTTCCAAAGTACACAAAGTACCATGTAATATAATTCTGCTAGAATTAAAATACTAGATATCGCGTGAAATTGTTATATTACAGCTCCGCCCACGTGATTATGTAAGCCGTACAATGAAAAAAACAACATAGTTGCTTTCCGACCAGCAGGGCTTTCAACACGCTGATGCGCAGACCGTCTGGATGTTGGTTTCCCAGCGCGGTTCAATATTATTAATCCGAGTGCGTTTTTATGACATTGTCACATCAAATAATCTTAATGCTTCAGTAAATTTTATGATCCGCTCTAATTAGGGGACATTCTCGAAATAAAGTTAGGGTCTTGATTAGCGAAGTGACCTATGCGTTATCAGTCAATTGCATAAATGTTACTAATGATTTCCGGTATAATTAAGTAAAACAGTAACTTTAGTGACAGAGTCCGCAACCCATGTATGTAGAGTCAGGCAAGTCGGAGTAAAAATATATACAACACCGTATTTGAAGTTGTTGATAAAATAGATAAAATGAAAGAAAATATTGAATACGGGTAAACGAATCGCGAATTCTTTTAGTGGAATATTTCTTGTGTTTACATATAAATGACATGTATATTATTTTTTAGCTACATCTGATTTCTTTCAGCTCGCTTTGTGACTTCGTCTTATTTCAATTATTCACGCTAGACCACCGTACCACACGTTATGGTACTTACCATAATATAAAGATTTTGACCCTTGCAAGACGGCATCTGTGTCCGGAAATTACGTTTACCATCTGTCTACACCACCAATATCTTGTATACGTGCCTTCACCGTCCCGACATCAGGCGTCTTTATGAACCACATACCTGAAATCATCACATTTTTATCATGAACTTAAATCATATTACTCCACTGTTCGAAATGCAATAAATTGATACATTTTGTCAAAAAGAAAGACAAAAAAAAAAAAGAACATAAAAAAAATTAAAACAAACACAACACACCCACAGTCTAGTAATCGTAAAGTAGAATGGGCGCATGTCCAACAGAAGCAAAACGTAAGAAATTACGATAGACCAAAATGAGTTTGTTTATTTATTTTTGTGGATTCTCTAATTGATAACCGCCGAAATAAATTAATAAATGACCTCAGAAAACGCCACAAGAACATTGGTGCGTTACAAAGCCGCCACAGAGCGCAGCAACGTTTATTATGTTTATCAACCAAACAAAATTAAGCAGAATTTATAGATTTCATCTTGAAATCAGTGATTTGAGCAACTGACTATTTTTAATTCATAGCTAACTTTAAACAGTTTAAACGGCAAATACTTCATTTAACTTATAAAGAAAATGACATTGAAGCCATCGAAATACCCCATTACCATAATTATATAAAAAGTAGGTGTTTTAAAAGTAAAAGAAAAATGTTACAATGGAAACACCTACCACGCTACATGTAATAGAAAATTACAATTCGCAGACTTCGGAGTTCAAAACATAAGACTGATGGTAATGTGTTACGCCTGTGATTTGCGTTAAATTCTAATATTTTCTCTTCTTTCATAAGAAATACCTTAGAGGGTTATGTACTTCAAACCTGGAGGAAAGATTTTACTTGAAGAGCCAAAAAAAAAAAGAAGAAAAAAAAACGTGCGATTTAACATATAAAACATTTAATTACACAAGTACAATGAATTGCTATGATTCAAGTATGATGAATCTACTACCATTTTGACAAGATATCATTTATCTTTAAAAATACATGTGATACAGATAAATATGTTCAATGTATATTCATGTGGTATTTATAATTAATTCTTTCAAAGCAAAGAACGAATCAACAAACATGTGCGGCGCAGGAAAAATCGAAGCTTTAAAAAGTATCAGAAAGCAACCCCCTAACCTTCTGGTGAATGTGTTTTTTCAACATGTTCATTTCTAACACAGGCACGTGTCCAGGTGGGGGGCCAGGGGGGCCGCCCCCCACCTTCAATTTACAAATTTATACACCATCGCAACTGGCTTGATTTGACAGCAATACACAGGCTAAAGAGCCAGAAAACCGTGTTCCGGTAGTGGAAATTAGCCCCAGATGTCACAGATAAAAGTGTTTATCTTCTTTGACGCTTGATCGGTACTTGATTGGGTAGTGGAGAAACTATTATGGTTTTACTCTTGAAAGTGTTATAAAATGATCATTACAATGTTGCTTTTGTTAAGTAAATCATAAAATGAATCTAAAATTGGAAACATGATGATGGTTTTATTTTTTGTTTTTGCACATTCCCCAATTTATAAATTTATAGATATTTACCAATCTTTTATTTACAATACAACAAATTATGAATTTGAAACTATGTATCAATTTTTTACTCTTTTTTGGTCCAATAACCTTTCTTAAAAACTCTCATAGTTTTTAAAAGTAGTTTCTTCAGTAAATCTTACAAAACGCATCGAAAACTCGTTACTTAATGAGGGCTTTCATACATAAAAAAAAAAATATCATTTTGAATATGTGCTGTGATGTTATGGTTTTGTACAATCCATAAGTATAACAGACACATCTATTTATTTTTATAGCTTTGGAGTACAGTTAAGATTCATTGTCATTGGTTAATCTGTGAGGTAAAATATAATTGTCATAATACTTCGTTTGTTTTGTTGAAATCTAAAAACATTTGGCAATTTGGCCAAATAGTGATACCCTTAATAATTAGACTAGCACTAGACTGATAATTACGATATTTCTATGATTTTTTTCGTTTTTATTTCATAGAGACAAAAGCCCCAGTATATTCCAAGAGATTTCTAAGAGGACCTGATGTCTAAATTTGTAATATGGGACTAGTATATAAGACTGGCTCAGTTCACTACATGAAATCATAAAAATGTGGGAAAAATCATCATAGTAATTGGAGCTAGTCTACTTAAGTAATCATCTTAATACTTCAACATTTTTTTCAACTGGGTATCATACAGAAAAATAAGTCCTTACCACTGTGACTGTACTATCATACATACATTGAAAAGGCTTGATGAAATTATTAAAAGTAGACCCTTTTCCTTATATATATAATTCATTTTATGCATCCTTAAAGTGTTTACAGGTAGCCAGGAAAATGCTTCTATTCATGTGCCATATGAAAAAAAAATCATAATCAGGAGGGGATAGCCCTCTCAAACCCCACCAAGCTTGCCCCCCCCCCCCACCCCCCCCAGCAAACAAATCCTGCACACGGGCCTGCTAACTTTTGTGTAAATAATATATATTTATTTGGTAAAATGTCTGCATCATTTTCAAGAGCTGCATCGGTTTAAGAGCAGCATACCTGCTTCACATTAGATTTTGGTTATGTGTAAGTAATG
Source organism: Mercenaria mercenaria (assembly GCF_021730395.1). NCBI lineage: Eukaryota > Metazoa > Mollusca > Bivalvia > Venerida > Veneridae > Mercenaria > Mercenaria mercenaria. Next base: position 55,749,648 of record NC_069371.1, read on the forward strand.
GCATATTCAGAGTCTGCTCACTTTTATTGTGACTGTTATAGAGACAAATTATTTTCGACATAAAATTGTCGGTAGTACGTTATGCTACAAGCACTCTTGTTTATGTACTACATTTTAAACAAAGAGATTACATCATGACTCCTATGCATAACATTCGTCGGTGCATATTATGGGTTATTGACCGGTCTATAGTTCAACATTAAAATTTGAATCTTTCTTTCTGATCTAATGGGGGTCGGGCAATAGTTTTTGAACTCTTACCTTGGTTTAAAACATATTTTATTCTCAAAAACAAGCTATATTCAGATTCAGTTTTTTCCGATCGTTAAAATGATTAGTACGAAACCACATTTTATCGTGAAGCCCGTGGAATTTCAATTTGTAAATTTTAAAAAAACATAAATCAATATTAAAAGCTAAAATTGAAATTAAAAATTTCTCCGCTAATGGGCTCGAAACCACAAATTTCCCGCATATTAGCCACTGAGCCACAAATACGTACGACGAGTATGGTTTTCAACTTGAATACTTATTATGATATTTAGACATTTAACTAAAATTTATTTCCGTAAAACCATACGACAAAGCACCGAATTGGGCCGAAAATTAAGAGTATCGAACGCATCACATTTGACGGGGTTAAAAATAGCACTACAACGATGACTTAAAATGTTAAAGTTGAATAAATACAATGTCTGTTTTGTACTGGTTCTCCGTTCTAGCTTCTCAAATACATGTATAATAAATATGCAACAAACGGTTTAAAAACTACAAACCTGAAAAAGTTCCTTTAATCAAGCCTGTATGTTCTCTCGCACTAATCCAAATTTATGGTCTCTACGGCGTGACAGCGGGGATTTTATACCTGATGCGCTTAATGGACGGGATCCATTGCAATTCGGACTGTGATAGAATGAGGCTATAAAAAAATATGAACATTTTAATTACATTGCTATGTCACATGATAGATTAGGTTTGTAAAGTTCTCATTAGACTCTTATCTAAATTATGTGTTACGGTATAAGAATTTTGTTGGTGATTCTTAATCATTTAAATGGAATTATTTCTCCATAGTGATTGACATCAGATGCAATATTTTCGCTAACAACCTTGTAAACTATGAAAAGAAGTAAAAACATGTTTGAAATTCGATCGTACTCTAATTTTCTTTTCATGTTTTAAATGGTTTTTTTTTTTTTTTTTTTTTTTTTTTTTTGTGTTGTTGTTTTTTTTTTTTGTATTTATTTTATTTGATTTACACAGCGTATACGCATTTATTTATACATTTATTTTTGGTCAATTGTAAAGCAAGTTTCTACAACTTACCTTAATCACTCGCGAACACGTCATCCTGAATTGAATCCACCGCCAAGAGGGATATGTTAAGATGAAGCCAGTTTCCCTTTAATGCTGAGGCCAAGCAAGGAACAATGTTAACTGGTGCCATTTCACGTCTTTGTATGACGTGGCCGGATCGGATCCCTCTACAGAAACATACGATATATAACGAATGAGATATACTAGCCGAAGGAATTAAGAAAATGTTTTTTTTCCACACGTGCACAGAGCGTCCTGACTTCGATTTTTGGGAAGAATACGCCTTTTCCTTGTGAGTAAGAAGCGGCCACATAACTTTCCGAACGCGCAAATGTCTTGCACCATCAGTACAAACATGGGCAGTATTTTTTTTATTACAAAATCTACCTTAAGTCCCGATTGAGCATGTGCTTGAGTCCTATTATTTTTTTTAATATTTTCTTTATTAGAATACCATGGAGCGATATTCAAATTCTATTTGCTTTTGCAACTTTACTGATTAATATTTTTTCGGAAATTCCACTTTTTTTTTTTAATTCATACTCTTCAGAATTCAAGTTTGGTCCTGTGGCAGTAAAGACCGAAAATCATTCTGGTTAGAACAGTGACGGTATATGCCGAATATTAAAGCACCCGTTGATATTCATAAATTACTAATAAAAATATTACAAAATGTAGTAATAAATTTATTTCACTAATCTTGACAACCGATCAGACACTCTCTTACAGCTCTTGTTCTTTTATTATCATTTATGTTCTGTATATTTTCTTTTTGCCTCATATTATAGCATATATTTTGGAAGAATGATAAATAATTGAGTAGTTTCAGAAGTTATCTCACTCATACGAACGAAATCCTGGGACAAGCTTCTAGAGAGTGGAATAAAACTTGCATATAAATCGCGAGTTTGGGTACGTTGGTCTTGTAGGAATTGAGACTGAGAATACTAATAATAATAATAATAAAAAGCACACCCAAAGCACGTTAGAGCAATATATTAACGTCCCTCTTATGCAAAGTAATTCTCGAAACAAGTTTAGTCAATGTATATTTGGTGGTCTTTTGTAAAAGAACGGGAAAATTTTATATATTTTTACAACGTATCAGATTTACATCTTGAAAGTTCGTTATAACTGCCATTTAATTTTTTGTTTCTTTTTTAAAATTTCAGGAACGAATGAAGAACGACAACCGAAAACCCCAGATAAATTTACTTTTGCGGAATTAAATAACGACACCGCCTTCTTAAGTATGTTCGCAATAAGCAACATCTATAACAGACGGACCTTTAGAAAAATAAGCGAATGGAGAACCAAACAATTTTTTAAAAGCAATAAAATTCCGACACACCTTGTATATATCTTTAAATAATCTGACCGCAGTGTATTTGTGTAAACGAATAACTGTTTCTTTCTTTCCTTTTTTTTTCTTAAGGAAAGCTGGATATAAACCAACATAAACAGAGCCACAAAATATTACTCCGGTACTTTGATATAAAAAATTAATTTTATTAATATTTTCGCCAAATGTGCATACTGATCCATTCTAATATAACAATTGCGTCTTGGACTACCAAAACATATTTTCGCTCAAATTTTTCAAAAATTCTCCTGGATAATATTACATAATATATGATGTTTATTGCTTATATTGTTTAATTGCCGGCATTTATATATATATTTACGTACGACAACATAACCTGACAATAAAAAACTCATTTCGAAAAAGTTTCTGTCAAAAAGAATATCCTTTATTGTATTGAAACAACGCACCAGTAAAAGAGGGTCTATTATTTACATATTACGTCATGCCTGTAGGTGTGACTTTATCTTTCACCCTGTATCTGATTGGCTGAAATAGAGGACCCCTTTTAACTTTGTGCAAATGAATGGGAGTGGTATAATAGAACGGATCAAGCTGTTGTGATATTGGCGTGGAACCAATATAGTTTTAACTATGTTTTTCTACAATCTAAATTTGAATGAACTAGCTGTGTACACATAAATATTACATTTTAAGGGATTCTGGGAATTATTTACGGCGTCAAACGCTTGGAGATGTTATATCTTTTAGTAAATAGTAAAATAGTAATGTACGCCGTTTTTATGATTTATTTACGACATGGTAACATGAAATTATTGAAAAATACATTTCCATATTCAAGGAAACAGTTTGCAGAAGAAACACATATGTCCACAAAATACATCAAAACATACTGACCGTAAAAAAGTCATATTCAGTTTTGTAAATGGTGAATGCATGAAACTGCCAAAGCAAACATTCGGTAGGCATTGTTTTCAGGTAACTCGATGTAACTGACTGTTTTCTTCTCTGCCTACCCTCGACCCTCTACTTCTCCCGTCCCAATGTACTCCGTGAACTTATTTTTTCATAAAAGAGTAACATATTCAAAAGGAGGTCAACTCAATTTTAAGAGCCTCTAAAAAATGTTAAAATACTGTTTTACCCTACTAGCCTAAATTGCTATAATAAACTTGTCCCAATTCAATTAGACGGTACTATTCACTGTTACCAGGGAACGCTGACTGTACTGCGAACAGTGCAGATCTTGAGCAAACTGCATCTGGTGTGCAGGCTGATCGTGATCTACACTGGACACAAAGGGCAAATCAAGCCGGTCCAGCATATATTGTTAAGATATATGATATATAGTTTTTCTTGTTTTCGTATAATGAATTTAAAAACTTTAGTGATGGGTATGTTTTAAAAAATTCTGAATACGTTGAAAACATAAACGTAAGGTTGTGTAAATAGACAGATTTAAAAGCGAAATATTCTATTGCCGTTATGTTTTGATATTTTTAATAATTACGTCGTATATTTGGTCGTGTGCCACACAGTCGGCCTGGTGTCGTATGATCACTAGTAAGGAACACTCATTACGTAATATCCCACAGTCACTGCGCAAGTGAAAGAATAAATTATCTAAAGAGAAATAAAGATTTTTGACGAATTTAAATTTCCGGCTCATAGTATTCCTTTCAGAAAACTAGTTACGACTGTGATTGAAAAGAAATAAATTATGTTGAAATGAAAACCAGATATATTAAATCAATAGTAAATAATTATCTGCTCACTGATACCCGGTCCCATTTTAACTTGATAAATAATACTATGTAAATGAAATAAATAAATAAATAGTTTTCGCGCGTTGACTTGTTCTCGTTTTTTTTTTGTGCTGCACAAATATTCTGTTTTGTTGAATGCGAAGCAGTAACATAGAACATGGACTAAGATATTTTTCAATTCTTCTCTCCAACAAAACAGGATTTCTTCTTTCTACGCTAACAAACATTATTTCCACAGTTCAAGGTACATATCAAAAATATAGTATAAATAAAAACATAATATTCGATAGCATTTTGGGGCCGGATTAATCCAAATACATACAATACGGATTTATCAGAATCACATCAATATATCATAAATCTGTTGTTTTTTTTTTTTTCTTACATATTTAAAAAAATAAGGACACAACAAAGAGCCGCACACATGCCATTGTGTGTTTGTGATAAAAACAACAGCTTTCGAACACACAATACTTTAGCCGCAAACAAACGGCATTAACACGTTAAATGTACGGAATTCCGTTATGGCCATCGCCTTTGAATGTGTTTCATCTGAAACGCGATACTCGATGGTACGAAGGTGAAAACCGCGAAATCACCAAACTACGATAACGAAAACACGACAACATACGGATACGAAAACACGATCATGCGATAGTACATCGTACAGTCGCGTTGTCTACACCAGCGAATATCGTATGATCGCGTTTTCCGTTACCGTAGTATCGTGATTTCGCAATTTCAGTACCGTACTATCAACGTTATCACTCCATCGTACTTTTCGCGTTACGCACTAACATATTGTCGCGGTTATCATCGATCGTACGATCGCATTATCACCATCTGAATGTCACGAGCTATCACCATCGCAATGTTGCGTTATCATCATCGTATTTGTCGCGTCATCATCCATCGACTGTCGCGTTATCACAATTCGTCAACTATTCGTACTGTCGCGTTATCATCATGGACTACTATCGCGTTATCGCCATCATACTGTCGCGCTATTACCAGCGCACTGTCTCGTTTCATCATCGTACTGTCGCATCATCATCATCGTACTGTCGCGTTACTTACCATCGTACTATCACGCCTCATCATCAGATCGCCTTCCATGGCACTATGTGCCAGTAGAGAATTCCCCGAGCAGAGTCTGGGGAATATTTTTCATGCTAATTAAGTACTGTTAAAATTCGAATGATTTCTGTTGCTTGTTCACGGTTGTATAACGGTTTTCAGGTAAAACCAAATATGTTATTTGCAAACACTCCTGCAGGTCAATTCGCTATGGAGTTTTTCTATGATGTACAAGATTAATAACACAAAAGAGAATGTCATATTGTTAACATGATCAAACAGTTTTTTTGTTGTGTCTAACTGAATAATTTCACAAATATGTCGAATGATTGTTTTCGGCACAAATATGATGGCTTTTTTATTTCTCACTGAAGAATAAAAAACGCGGATGCATGTTTAGTAAACTCAGTTATCGATGTTGATTCTATAAGACGCATACCTCGCTGAAATCGGAACATCGCAAATATTCGAAGAATTTTTTTTTTGCAGTTGCATGGCACATAGTTCTTGGTGAAGCATCAACGTCTGGGGATTTTGCTCTGACTACATAGCATTTCATTTTCAGGTTTCACAGGTCAAAAGAAAAAGTAAAGCTGTTAACAACCGAAAGGGAAGATTAATATGCCTTTAATCAGAAATTTTATTCATGATTTTACAGGAATGAGAAGCCGTCAAATTATTTTTTAAAGCATTTTTGGAAGGTTGGCGGGCGGGGGAGGGGTCTCCTAAATTCAGTCTCTGTAAAATTTCTAATTTATTGCCAATACAAAATGAATAGTTAGTTATGTTAGCTTTGGCTAACTGCACCCGTTCTATGTAGATCATCAAAAAAAATCATGATTTTCATACATGAGGACCCGGTTCGAATCAGCATATCGCCCGCTATCTGAGGGCGGGAACTGTAGTTTTCTAAAAGCATAACTTCTAATCTTGTAATTTTGAAGCATGCACATGCGCACCGGTATAGGCGATGATGCCATAAGTTATGCGACAGTATGAGGTGTTAACACCACAGTACGAAGGTAATAACGCGACAGTACGATGATGATAACGCGAAATAACGATACTATGATAACCGAAAAACGCGACAGTGCAATGGTAAAAACGCGACACGACATTATATCACATTACATCATCGTACTATCGTAATTCTTACGTTTTCGTTTATCGAGTATCGCGTATGTAACATCGTGTTTGTCCGTTTTCGTTATCGTATTTCATTATTTCGCGTTTCATCATCGTACTATCGAGTATCGCGTTTCAGAGAACACATTCCAAAGGAGGCGATGACCCTAACGGAATTCCGTATAAATGAATCTATCTGAGTAAATGTGTGATTTTTGTATCTTCGTAGATGTAGCTGCTCACAGCCCTCTCATATTTAGCCGCTCCGATAAGGCAGGTGTGGATTTTGAGTCAGTAATTCGATCAATGTAGCCGTTGTCTTCCTGCCAGTAAATGTAACACAGTGCACCCATTTCTGATGAGCACTGTACCTATGACAATATTTTGCCTGTCGTTATTATATCAAATAATTGTTGAAAAACGGGATTAAACCGAAATAATACAAAGAAAACTAGCAAAGCGTTTAATTGCGACATATACCTCTCGTAGACCGAAAACGGAAAACGACAAATAATTTTGAAAAATAGACATATATATTATTTCATTGTTTTTATCCTTAAAGTTTGTAAGGTCCACCGGAGTAAAAGGAATATCAAAGAAAAACTATTTTTTCGGAAAACATTTATCTTTTATATATTCAGTTACAGTATTTGGTCCACTTGCTGATTTTTAAATTGAATTAAAATTCAAGACTGTTCCCAAGACCTTGCCATGATCGTTTAAAAGTGCAATATCATTGTAATGCGAATAGTTATAACATGGTGAAAAAAATACACAATATGCCCTAAGCTATCACTGCAACATTTTGTACAAATCAAAAATTAAGAAGCCACAAAGAATAATAATACCGTAAACCCCGTAACTTTTTGCACATAGAAAAATCATTTAATGAATTAATGTTATGGTACAGTTTAGTTTATACAATTGTTAATGTTAGGTCTGTTTAATCAAGTTTGCTTTTGGAAATGAACATGTAAAGCAACTAAAACAAACTACAAAAGTATTTTTCATTAACAGTACAATTTACTGATGTAAAAATATAATAAAAATATAAAACTAAAAATAGAAATCAAAGCTAATCTATTTTAAAAAGGCAAAGCAAAGAAAAAAAACAGCAGGCCTGAATGAAACAAGATTCAAGCTTGAAAGCAGACTGAAAATTAAGAGCTGACTGCCAAAATACCCGCTAAATTCAGTTAGATAAAACGATGCGGCTGCACAAATTTTTCAGCAAAAGCGTAGAAACAATCTGACATAAAGGACCACTAATGCAAATCTTAATTTTGACCATACAGGTAACAAGAGAAAAACGTCACGGGTGAATTCCTGCAGAAGCCGTAAAACCCGCCCGCAGGCTATTTCGGTGCGCGTTAACATATTTATTACCTCTAATAGAAGATAGCTAGCATACATTTAATTGAGATGAGATCTCTTCTTTACACGAAAATAAACATTTAGAGTTCTTGTTATTATTATTATCATTGTTGTTGTTATTATTATTTATTTATTTATTTATTATTATTATTATTACTGTTAACTTGTTGTTGTTGTTATTATTATTGTTATTTTAAGAAAATCAGTTGCAAGTACAAATTGTTGCGTAAACTACCAAGAACTGATTCTATATATGAAAGTAAGAATAAATGGGGGAATAACCCCATTTTCAAAACAGGAGAATAACCCCATTTTCAAAACAGGAGAAATTCTCCCGCAGGTGAACTCTCCCGCTGGAGTTCGCCAGTATCACATGTGGGAGGAAACCTCCAGTGGGAGATTTTCAGAACGCTTATTTTCAGGTCTAATATAGAAACAACACAACATTAAATACTAAGAAATACTTACCAGCGATAAATAATGAATTTCAGAAATTTTGTTAAAACCCAATGGGGTATTTCTCCCGCAATTCTCAAAGTGGGAGAAACCTCCGATTGGACCTCCCATGGGATAGCGAAAACCCCGCGGGAGAAATAAATACTCCCATGGGAGGACCAACTTTGAAGCCGTCCCAAGAGTTCGATGTTTGAGATATTTGAAAGGAAATGGCCAATTATTTCTCTATGAGACCCGAACTATTGTTAGGTGTCAAAAGATCACAAAAAAGTCAAAGATAAAAGGTAGCTGAGTTTGCGAAAATTCCGGATTTGCAAACTAAATCCGGAGACTGTTAATTCTGCGATTTTAACTGCACTATTAATCCGGCGTTAGACATATAAAAATAGGTGAGATGAAGGGTATTTTGATTTTTTTTAAAAAGTATATTTTTTAAATTAAACCTTGAAGGTATCTGGCGCCGACGCAATCCACGATTTGTCCAGTCATATCCATTTAAACGTATGTCCTGGGTGGAGAACATAGCATATGCATGCGCGTATCGCTGTCACCAGAGTTTATCATTAGATGCAGAACTGACGCATTGTTTCATAGATAGTAGATCTATACATAGAGCTCTGAATTCGGCTACCCATATCGGGCCTCAGTCAGAGCTCTATTCCCTTCCATTCAAAAATATGCAATATAAGGTTTCAGCTAATGTATGTTCTATATACGCATTTTGCCAAAAATTTGTTTACTTCGCTAACTGATTGCCACTTTTTCTACATTTCGATGAAGTTGACTCTTTCCGCAATGTTCGGATGATTACTTTTAGTTGTGTTTTTCCGTATCAATCGCGCATCCAAATCGATGCAGGACGCCATGTTGAATTTGACCACAAGGTATCATGGGAAATATGCAAATTAGGTAGGTCAATGAAAATGTTAAGTAATGACATTGTCGCGGGATAATTACGGGAAATGAATCAAATTCCACGTCTCACGAGCGGCTCGAAACTAATTTTGATAGTTGCGAAATTGTCCTGTTCTGAATAAACAAAAGTCATTTTAAAAAGAAATATGAACATTTATAAGGTAAACTGACTCACTGTTAATCTTCCAAAGTTGTGATCCCTCCAAAATTTACAATTCACAAACAAATTTCATTTTAATTGTATGTCTCCTCGATGACATCATAAGTCGGACTTCGTCGATCATCTCGATGAAATCCAGGCACCGATCGCACCATGCTCTTGAAACGATGATTCATTGAATTCAACATCATTTCCAAAAGCATGGTTCAAAGATAACCTGTAGTTCAGTATCCTTATTGAATTATTTCCAGTTCCTTTAGCAATCATTTTTCCAACAGTTTTAATAAATAAATAAATAGAATATGGTTATTCTCTATGTTTGCGTCCTTGTTGTTACTGTTTCACTTCTCCGAAACGGGTGACGTATGAGACAAATGACGTAAGAAGGCCAAGAGCTTCATGCAAATTTACATGAGGCGCATTCGGGTATACTGTACCACTGAACTTCTACAATAGATTGTCAATTTGTCAGGGCTCTTTCTCCGGACAGTTTATTTGTAACATAGACATGTTACGTAGTTATCTAGAAATATATTACAACTCACTTTTTAATAGAGGAGGCGAGTTCCGTTTTGAAGAAGCAGTCCATCTTGATAAAGAAATTGTATTTTATAGTTTGGCCTTAAGAAAAATATTTGTTTCCGGTAACATGCCAAAAATATTAGGGTAGGTATTTAGATCTAGGTCGGATTTTTGTTTTGGATTTTTTTTATTAAGGGAGATTTTTCGGAAATTATTTTTTTTTTGTCAAAAAATGGATACAAATAATGGGGTTATGCCGCTAGAGTATCAGCATCAGTAAATTGATTTCTAACATTACTGACCATGTTTAAAGCATAAAAAGTGCATTCTCCAAGGCCATAAAAACATTTAGGGTCGGACCAAAAATTTAGGGTAGGTCAGGATACCGGAAACATTTTTTTATGCGTTATCATGCCTTTACTTAATTTACGAATCGTAATATTACATATTACACATTTATGCATAGTATAATAAATTATGAGTCAGTAAGGTTTAAAAAATGAAAATATGAAAATTTAGGGACAAGTAAACAAGAATGAAACTATAAAAAATAATTACTGTACAGCTGAACTTATATTCATATTGAACAGAAGTCACTTAAGTCAGTGATATTAACGACTACTCCCCTCCCCTTCCCCAACCCACACACATATACACGCCCGGACGCTCATTTTCCCTCAAAGTTAGAACTGCGTCTTTGAGGCAAGGAACCTTGCACTACTTTCACACATATATAAAAATTTTCTTCAACATGATGTTAGCCCGCCCGCCCGCCTAGCTCAATAGGGAGAAGAACGCAGATCTACTTTCCAGATTTTATTTACTTCACAACAGCGCCTGTTAAGTGCTGTGTGGCGGCCGTAAAATGTCGCCCCGACTTCATTTCAGTGTTGTTATATTTTCTGGTCCTTCGGGATCATTGATTCCAACTCATTTAGATTTGAAGATTGAATACCGCTTAAGCCGGTGCTAGGGGGCGTGGCCAGTGTTGCATTTTCCATTACTGCTCATGAACAGACTCAATCAAACCGAGTCTGCAATTTTCACTGTTTGTTTTGTTGTCTGTGCTTCCGAGGGATCTACTTTCCAGATTTTATTAGTATACAAGTATGGCTTTAAGAGAACGGAAATTTCCATAGAGATAGTGCAAGTTTATTTTAATCATATTACATATATATTATTTGCAATTTCCAGAGGGATTGTTTAGGTCCGAGTCCATGAGACATTCTGCAGATGTTAACACACGGAAACATGTGTTTTAATTTTACTCTTATTCTGGTATTGGATGAAGTATTCAAAACAATCGGCTTCTCTCAGACGAATATGCTTTAAATTAGCGTTCCTGTGTCGTAAACACAATTTACAATTAATTACGCACCAGTCTATAACGAAGACGTCACTGTCGAGGCGCATAGCGCTGACAGCCGGTAAGTATTGGAGGGGACCTCTGCCCATATAAGGGGCTTGGGGTTAGGGGGTCTCTCGCCTGGATATTTTTTATAGGGTGATCAGGGGGCTCTTCCCCTGGGAAGTTTTGAAATACAGACATGAAATGGTGGCCTTTGGTGCATTTTGAGTTAATATAATGAGTATAGGTCACTTCTCAGTCAACGAGGTTGGGGGAGGGGGGAGCACAAGCTGGATCCGGGTCTCAAGTCCGTATCTGACTGTCATTAAGACAAGTGAATGGTGAAACAAATTTTACGTCTTTGATATAAATTGGTAGGGGTGAGTTATGTCAATTTCTGTATTTACTTTATAAATAATTTATATAATATTTCTAACCGTAGACATCGATCTGGAAGAGTCCATGGTTATGAAGTTTGAGCACACAGCGCTTGCTCCGGCCCTTATCATGTTACTCAAACTCCTGATGGAAATCAACTTGATGTCAACATCTTCGTAAGGGGAGCGCTGGTCTAGTGGTTAAGGTGTCGGTCGCAGTTCATAGTTTCAAGCCCGACTGAGGTCACGACCGCATCTTCTCATATATGACACTAGTAGACTTGCTTTTTCAGGAAGCGGACTCGAGTGTTGGTCAAATAAACTTGAAGCTTTTATCACAATCGAGCTCAAATAAATTTGTTTTAACAAACACCTTAGTATATTATGAAAAAAATCAATTACATGCTTCCCTCAGTTGTTTATAAATTTACGGTACTGGTAAGATGCGTATCGTAAACAATAAACCCGTTAAGTGCCTCATTTTCTTTAGACGCATAATTATGACCCTGGCATTTTGATTTATGGTCAATCAAGAATCAAGAGCAGCCACTTTTACCATACCCGGATACGTAACACAACATATTAAAAAAAAACATTCATCACTATTTTCTGATTATCTTTAGAAATAAAGTTAAGGTTTTATGTTCTACAACAGACAGGCATTTCCCACCACAATTTCAAAGAAACCCGTGGAAAACCGCACGTTTGACCCCAGTGATTTGCATATTTGTGACGTCATTACAATGTAGAGAATTCCTAAAATGGCGCCCGCTGTTTGAAAACATGACAGAATCACAGCGGTGAAGAAAACTTTTTTCTTGCAAATTAGAAGCATCTACACTGATTCAAATGGTATTCAATATAAAAAGGACAATTTATGTTTATTTATTTCTATACAAAATTTTCCGAAATCCTTGCATGGAGTTGCATTGCGCATTCTAAATTCCCCTTCTTATATTGACATTTTTTGACAGGAGTGGCCTATGACGTCAAACGGCAGCATGTCAATACATGCGATCAGCTGTTCAGACAGCATAGAGGCTATGACTACATAGATAGTAAATCAATCAGAATGGGTCATTGTCATAGCAAAAAAGAAACAACTTTGATGTACTTTTTGCATTCAAATTGACATAATTTGAAACTTAGAAAGAAGACGGCCAGAAACCCTCTGCATAAAACATGTATGATTGGACGTGATGCTGAATCAGCTGGTCAGCTATGAATAAACAAGAAATATCTTTAAAAATGATGGTCGGCGAATTGTAATAAGGAAATAAGTTTATGAATTTTTCATCTAACATTCATCTCTTATCTAACATTTTGCAAAACTAAACACCGCACTTTAACAATTTAAATGGTTCTCTTTTAATTGTTCGCAAAGGTTTCGTAGGGTTGCAATTTTGTTTCGTTTATCCTTAGACGAATAATTACAGCAGTAGTTTGATGAAGATTCATGAAGCGGTTCATGAGAAGAGGTCATTAAACGTGTTTATATTTTTAGCTAAATTGGTCCCTATCCCCATTTGAGACAAAATAGCAAGAGACCTTACGATATTGCTACACATCGAGTTTGATAAAAATCCATTACATATTAATGGTTAATGCGAAGAAAGCATATCTACTTTTAGCTATAGTGGTCCCCCCAAGTTATATAAATAACTTTGGAAGAGGACCTTATAATGATGCTCCAGACCAAGTATGACAAAGATCCACCAAGCTGTTCATGAGACGCTGTATAAAGGCATTTCTAGTTTTAGTTCTAGCAGCCCCTAAAAGGGGTTAAATGTTCCAGCTGAACAAAGTTGGCTGCGGGCCTAATAAAACTGCTACAAATCAAGTTTGATTAGAATACATGAGAAAAAATCAATTAAAGGATTTTTTTATTTATTATTTTTATTTATTTCTAAAATAAGCCAACTGATCCCGCTTTAACAAATGCATATTCGTTATTCATGAATCTTTGGACAATGACGTCACACCTATAAAAAAGTGAAGGTCAAGCAAAACATACAATTGTAATTATTTCAATATTTCTGTTTCATAAGCAAAGTTGACCGTACTCATTTCACATAGATAAACTGTATGCAGCATACCTTCATTTTCAGTGTAATGAGATTCAGTCATTATATAGCATATATATAATAAAACAGATTTCAACTGAGTTCAATATTTGCATACCATACTAAAGAAAGATATTCATATATAATAAATCAGTTAAATAATTTATAACAAATATATCAAAGCAAACAAGTACTCATTTTAATATGCAATCTGAATAAGTCAAAAAAGCAAGAAACCTTTTCATATACAGACGACAATTGTAACAAGGAAAATCTTTTAAAAAGCACTTCTCTACATAAAAGATTCTCATCACACCCTTATTCATGTGATACCAGACCGTATTCCGCTCTTTCTTTAATTTGATATATGTTGGTATTTGAACAGGGTTTTATCATATTTATCAAACTTACTTATCATTTTGAGATATATCAATATTCTTGCTAAATATACTGAGCCAAAGTTAGCTTTAAAACTGTGAACAGCGTCGTTTAGGATAAACGCTTTGTCTACATTTCACTCAGAGTAGCACAATCAACAGAGTGAAAGAAATTGACACTCTCGTCCAATCAGGCAGAGTGTTGCATAAATCTTCCATTTTGATAAATTATCTATAATGCGTTATCAAGTTGTTTGATTTGCTAACTGAAGTCACGTGGCATAGGTAACGAAAACGAATTTAGACGGCGTCGCCGAAAAAAAAACAACATTAAGACTGCTTAAGTAACGTTAATTACCGTGTATTTTATTCGTCTTGTGTTTGTTTCAGATGAATGAATACTTGTACCATGGAAAAAATGTAATTTGTTAACTGCTGGAACCTGTGCTCCGCGCGCACATTTCTTATTCAGGAATGCATGATGGCGATCAACAGTACAGAAAGGTAAATGTCAATATTCTATATACAATATTTTTGTATGAAAAAGAAACGATGTCTGTAAGTAAGCCAAAAAATGATACCTCTGCATAGCTGAAAAGGTCAAGGGTCTGAATGAAGCATGGTCATGCACTAAAATATCAACAAATACAAATTGAATGACAATAACATATATTACACCAGATTTAATTAATGAATAGTATAATGATTATTTTTCATGGCATGCATGAAATGTTCAACTACATTTGTACATCAGCTGTGCTGTAGTTATAAAAGCTACATGAGTAGTTTTGAAATACATAAATTCACACAAGATTCCATATAATGTTAATTTCCTTATATTCGTAGTTTTTTGTCGAGCCCGCTTGCGGAAGCGAAGACATAGTTGTCCAAATGGCTGTTCGGTGTATGTGCGTGCGTGCGTCCGTGCGTGCGTGCGTCCGTCCGGATTTGTTTGTCCGGACCATAACTTTGACATGCATGGAGCAATCTCGTATATATTTGGCATAATGTTGACCTCAGCGAGACAGAGCGTCATGCGCAAACCGCAGGTTCCTATCTTAAAGGTCAAGGTCACACTTGGAGGTCAAATGTTAAATTCAATAATGACTTTGTCCGGAGCATTTCTTCTTCATGCATGGAGGGATTTTGATGTAACTTGGCACAAATGTTGACAACCATGTGACGGAGTGCCATGCGCAAGAACCAGCACCCTAGGTCTAAGGTCAAGGTCACACTTAAAGGTCAAAGGTCAGATACAAGCATTTCTTTTTCAAGCATGGAGGGATTTTGATGTAACTTGGCACAATTGTTCACCATCATGAGACGGAGTGTCATGTGCAAGAACCTAGAATAACTTCCCTTTGTTGTTACTATAAATAGCTTATATTGTAACTTTTTCATTACTGGTCGTAGGAAAAATTCAAGATCACTTTTCTGTAGTACAGTATGCATGTTACATCCGATTTTGAGGTGTATTTTGACCTATCTCTGCTGCTAAGGATTTTTGTGTGAACTTAGATTTTTTTGAAGATTTACTTCCCTTTGTTGTTACTATAAATAACTTATATTGTAACTTTTTGTAGTCATTTTTTATTTGGCATAAATGTTTGCCTCAATGAGACAGGGTATCATGTGCAGCTGCTAGTCCTTTTGACAGCTGGCGGGCTCGACATGTTGCCCGTGGGCATCTAGTTACACTGTACTTATTTCAGATGAAGATATAAATTGATCCAAAGAAATAATGGGACAATGAATGATATAATTACCAAGAAGAAGACTGCCATATTTATATACCATTTTTATACAGGTAGGTGTCAGTGTTTTGAAAATAAATGTTACATTTAGCATTTATTAAACAAACTGTAATAATTGATTTTAGATTTATGTATTTCTCAAAATTGTTTTTAATATACAGTGTCAGCAATTGAATTTTAAAGAGAAAACACAGTTAATTATGAAAGTAAGATTTATGTTGTGTGTTCTTTTATTTCAGTTACAGTATGATATGGTGAATAAAAACCCTCAATGCATGCTTATGGAGCTTTGGCTAGACCATGAACAGTAGATATCAGAAAGGTACAGGATAGTTTAGCGCTGCTTTTGTTAAATTCTTTCATGTATATTCTAATTATCTACATTTTCCATCCAGTTCAGATGAAACTTGGTACAAAACATCAGCTTGAAGTGGACATGCACATATTGTCAGGACTATCAAATTTGATTATTTGTTTCTTCAGTTAATATGCCATTTTTTCATTTTTAGATTATTATATCAAATTACATTGATACCTTGTGTATTAAAACTCCTTCTGAAGATTCCATCAGGTTCAAATGGATCATGATATACTTCATGGCCAGGCAGCAGACATACACATACTATAGTGAATTTTACATCTGGTGACCCTTTTCTAAAGTTATGGCTGTTTTTGGACTTTAAATTAAATATTACAGTTTCTTTTGTCCTTCATATACTCAGCTCCTCCCTCACTTTCTATCCAATACCCATGAAACTTGTTATACATAATGATTACCATAAATGTCAGGGCCTTTATCTATTTTAGGGGTGCTATGTCCATTTTTAAAATATAACAATTACATTTGTATTTAATGTACTACCCTCCTCCTACAGTTTTCATAATGTGTCACAATGGAAATGTAAGTTTGTATGAAATTATCAACATGAAGTAGGCATGCACATATTGCCAGACTTCCATTTCAGATTACTTTTTCTTGAGATGTCCTTTACTTTAAAATATCACTAATACACTTGTACATTGTGTAGGCCTACTCACGGTTTCAAACATTTCAAAAGAAATTAAGTATACATTATCGGCATGAAGTGATCATGTGCATAGTGTTGGTTGAAAATGAAGATGTATGAAAACATATAGACAAATATATATCATCTGTTAAAATTCATAGGTCTTAGTAATAGAAAGAGCATTGAAACTCGAGGGTAAACGATTTGTACGAGGGGGCGTAGCCCCCGAGTATAAATCGTTTACCCGAGAGTTTTAATGTTCTTTCTGTTTTGTATCATAGCCATCCATATATGGTAGTTGTAGGCGTTCCACGTTGCCATATACAGCAGTTCAGTGAGTACTTAAAATCTTTGCTTTACAAATGTGTAAAGCCCAGGTAAAATAAACCAATGCTAGAGCAGAAAATCAATAAAATACACTTCGCTGTCTACTGTTCCAGAGACGCTGGCATACTTTCCTATCCAACAGTGCGGTAACTAGCGTGCGGGTATTAAATATCTGCACACTTTTAGTTATCGCACCCTGTACTCAGTGTATACGAATTACCTGCACCAAATTTGTTAAGAAAAAACACCGAGCTATGATACAAGTCTGTATTACTTGTGTAGGGTACTGTTTTACCACTTCTTAATAAAGTCATGACTAATCTTGTTATAATTCTTAGTCTAAGATATAACATGTTACATTTTGTATTCCCAAATTTGTGGTTTTATGAACAAATGAAACATGAAAGTTTGATACTAATCTATTGTAAAAATGACTAAAATTTCTCATTTCAGATGCTCATCCAAAGAGGGCCACAAGTGTTTGAAGCATTCGTCAACAAAAACTGAACTATTTGATGGATCATACAGAATGTACAATCATATTTCCAAACACAAATCTAGAGAATCAGAGAAATAGAAATATCAAGTATTAGGGAGAAAGAAAAATACGCATCATGCATGAAGAACCTGCCTTAGATTAATTTGCAAAATACATTGAAATCTCACAATTGCTAATTGCATAATGCATATGGAAGTTAAGAAAGGTGTACTCTTCTGGAAAATATGTGTCCAGTCAATACTGCAACAACATTTTTTTTTCAATTTTCTGAGCATAATTATACATAAAAATTGTAACATGGCTACATGGATAATACAATATGTGTAATCATATTTCCAGACACAAATTGGGAGAATCAGAGAAGAAATATCAAGAATTAGGGAAAAACAAATATTTGCCATGCATGAAGAACCTGCTTATATATTAATTTGCAAAATATTTTGAAACCTCATAATTTTTAATGACATTATGTATATTATGGACGTTTAGAAACGTGCATTTTGATAAATCATCTTCAATTCGCTGAGCATAGTTCTACATAAAAATTGTAATTTAATAATCTAGTCTTGTTGAAAAAGTATAAGTCTTTCGTACTTGTTTTATAGAAAACGTTTCATGATGTTTCAATATAAATGTGCTATTGCTTTTTTGTGGTGGAAAGTGAGATTCAAATAATGTTGTTCTCATTGACAGTAACTTTGCCATGATTGAGTGGATTTTCAAATTACTTGGCACGGTTATTAAATGCTATCATTCGATGTGACACATGCTAGATTCAAATGATAGTCAAGGTCACAATTAGTTAGTCAAGAACTAAACTTTCTGTCTGTAACCTTTTATGAATGTATTGCAGCTCACATAACGTGGCACAAATATTCATTATAACAAGATGACATGTAGACTTCTAGCTCAAATATCAGTGTTATATATAGAAGCTCCCTTTAAACTAGGTTAAAATGAATCAATCCCTTTAAACTAGGTTAAAACGAAACCAGCTTACTACGTTATGAAATCTTTTTAAGTGTACTTATTCCAAGTTATATAATAAACTCCTTTTATGTCTCCGGTGTCGAAGAACTTAACCCATACAGTTGCCATCAAATTCATATAAAACTCTGTTTACATCATCAACATGAAGGGGACATGAGCATTGCATCGGGGCTTTTATGCCTAATTATTTTTTCTGGAGTTGTTGGCCTTTTGGACTTTGAAATAATTCATCTTATTGTGAACTCAAGTCCTACAGTTTCCATCCAACTAAATAGAAACTTGGTATATATCAACAGCATGAAGCGGATATGTACATGTTGTCCTGACTTTTATGATCGATTATTTTGTCTGGAGTTGTGGCCCTTCTTTGACGACTATGACAACTACTAGTAGTTTCCTACATTTCTCTTCATTTCAAATAAAACTTGCTAAGCATCATGAACATCATTTAGACATTAATAACATTACTGAGCCGTCGGTATACTACATTATTGAATGAAACATTTTCTGTCGACACCATTCTAGTTCCCTTTGCAACCTCCGTGAAGGAATGTTGTCAAACTGTACCAATAAAGGGAAGTAACACTGTTTTGGAGTTTGGTTCCATTTGTAGCACAACTTTCTATGCATAATTGTGTATTGATAATATATATTTTTATTTGTGTGGACATGCATGAATTTATTACACTGCAAAATAAAACGGTCATTATGAATTACTTAACTTGTTGTCCCTTTCCTCCCTTTTATCGTTAATAGCACAGTCATTCACAGAAGATGCTGTATACTAACACTTTTTGTTTGTGAATATGTTTTACATTATTGTTTAATCTAAAAAAGGTAATCCTGTACCTAAGACCTTGTGTAAAAAGAAATCCTACATCCGTGTGTCTATCATCAGTCTTGTACAGAAATGCAAAGTACTACAAGTTCACAAAGACGAAAAAACAAGCAAAGGAACGCAGCTAGGCAGTCGGGCAAAAAGTACTTTCAGTTTCAGTTGTCGGTAGTTTTAGCTCACCTGAGCAATGCTCAGGTGAGTTTTTCTGATCACTCGATGTCCGGCGTCTGTGTGTCTGTCGTCTGTGTGTCGTCTGTCCGTCAACATTTAGCTTGTGTATGCGATAGAGGCTGTATTTTTCAATTAATCTTTATGAAATTTGGTCAGAATGATTACCTTGATGAAATCTAGGCCGAGTTCGAAAGTGGGTCATCTGGGATCAAAAACTAGGTCACTAGGTCAAATCAAAGAAAAACCTTGTGTATGCGATAGAGGCTGTATTTTTCAATTAATCTTCATAAATTTTGGTCTGAATGATAACCTTGATAAAATCTAGGCTGATTTCGAAAATGGGTCATCCGAGGTCAAAAACTATGTCACTAGGTCAAATCAAATAAAAACCTTTTGTATGCGATAGAGGCTGTATTTTTCAATTAATCTTCATGAATTTTGGTCAGAATAAAATCTAGGCCGAGTTCGAAAATGGATCATGTGGGGTCAAAAACTAGGTCACTAGGTCAAATCAAAGAAAATCCTTGTGTATGCGATAGAGGCTGTATTTTTCAATTAATCTTCATGAATTTTGGTCAGATTGATTGCCCTGATGAAATCTAGGTCAGGTTCGAATATGGGTCATCTGGGGTCAAATAGTAGGTCATTAGGTCAAATCAAAGAAAAACCTCGTGTATGTGATAGAGGCTGTATTTTTCAACTGATCTTCATGAAATTAAGTCAGAATGATTGCCTTGATAAAATCTAGGTTGAGTTTGATTATTGGTTATCTGGGATAAAAAAGTAGGTCACTAGGTCAAATCAAAGAAAAACCTTGTGTATGCAATAGAGTCTGTATTTTTCAATTGATCTTCATGAAATTTGGTCAGAATAATTGCCTTGATGAAATCTAGGTCAAGTTCGAATATGGGTCATCTGGGGTCAAAAACTAGGTCACTAGGCCAAATCAAAGGAAAACCTTGTGTATGTGTTTTTTTTTCAATTGATCTTCCTGAAAGTAAGTAAAAATGATTGCCTTGATGAAATCTAGGTAGAATTTGAATATGGGTCATCTGTAGTCAAAACGTAGGTCACTTAGTTAAATCAAAGAAAAACCTCGTGTATGTGATAGAGGCTGTATTTTTCAACTGATCTTCATGAAATTTTGTCAGAATGATAGCCTTGACAAAATCTAGGTCAAGTTCGACTAGGTCACTAGGTCAAATAAAAGAAAACCTAGTGTATGCGATAGAGGCTGTATTTTTCAATTGATCTTCATGAAATTTGGTCAGAATGATAGCCTGGATGAAATCTAGGTCAAGTTCGAATATGGGTCATCTGGGGTCAAAAACTAGGTCACTAGGTCAAATCAAAGAAAATACTTGTTTTTGCTCCAATTTTAATGATAATTGGTCAGAATATTTTTTTCTATGAAGTCACTAGGTCAAACATTTTTACACTGTTATGGTGTATTATGATGTGTTTCTCAGATAAGCGACCTAGGGCCATCTTGGCCCTCTTGTTTATAAATGTTGCGATTTCGTGACTTCTTGACAGTACTTTTTTATAAAAGCACTCGATGAATATGTACATTATGTAGAGGAACAACTAAACGATTAATGATATTGGTTTCATAGACTTATCCTGATATGTTTTTCAAAATTTTCTGAGATAAACCAGAAGGCCTTGAAAATTCGTCCAAAGTAATGCATATGTTTTAGCCGCGGAGTGACCTATACTCATCAAAGTTGCACCCAACTATTTTGGCAATAATAGTTTCTCAAAATTCAGACCACAAATCCACCAGAGGCCACCATTACATACCTATATTTCAAACTTTTGCAGGGGGGAGAACACCCTGACTCCTACTCCCGCTCGGAGCTATGCGTCTCGCTGGCGACACCTTCGTTCTAAACTGGTGCCTCCCCCATCAAATAAAGATATTTCTGGATCCAGACCTGCCCTTAGTTATGACTAAGACCTTTTAGGTCGCTGTCTAGTGCCCGAATTGCTTCACCTAACCTCGTGTATCCGAAACGCTATTTACGATGTAGAATATATTTCCTGTGAAGAAGCTATCCATCTGACTCATGGAAACCGTAAGGTGTACTAAACTGTGCGCAAAATGTTCAGACAGGCACTCCTTCATGTAACTCGGACGAGGGGTCTAGCAAAGTTTTACAACATTTAAGCTTATCAACGACGTCAGCGGAGAGCATAAAGTTGGTCTGTTGTCAGGCTTAAGTTGCAGGCATGCTAAAACCCCTGAATGAAGGCCATTATTGGCATAATAACATATATTTGATATAATAGAGCTCCATCAGGTTTGAATGGTTTAAATGGCTGCGATATGCATTTTGTACAGTTATCATCACTTCTGCGTGCAAACTGAAGGTTGACAATGACTACTCTGGTTGTCAAATTTTTCAAAAGACGTAATTTTCTTGGAAATAAGAAATTTTACAAAGTTTGGAACGATAACGCTTTATTAAATTGAATAGACCGTTTGAAAAAAGGAGTAAGATATTTCAATGAATTTCATTTGAGGTTGTAGAATATTTTGCCCCCAAAAAACTGCATGTCTAATTGATAATGCAAACTGAACTACTGTTTTATAAAACAACACAAATAACTTTTGAATATATTGCAGCATACATGTGTTATTAAGTCTGCAAGGGACCTACCACAATAACATTTAGCGAAAAAAATGATATTTTCTATAAAAATGTATGAACAAAGGCAACTTTTCACAGAATGTCACACATTCGTCTGAACTTCCCAAAACATGATCATAGGTAGTCTTTCTGTGAATAGTATGGACCTTTCTTATTGTCTGTTACATCTCACTAAAATAATATAGCCGTTTGTTTAACTGGAACAAACTGTCTTTACACCCTTGTTATCATTATAACAAGAAAGGTGGTAAAAGTTAGCTGATAGGGAGGATTGAGGCAAATATTTCTTGATCTATTACCAGCTATTAGCTTCTGTGAACACGGAGAGTTTTGGTCAGGGAAAATTGGACTGTGGTCAGGAAAATGTCAGGGAATTTTATTTTCTCTGCTTTATGGGAACCCTGTTACATATTACTTAATCTCAACAGACTTTGTAAGTCCAGGTATTCTCTTAAAATAAATAAAATAGTGGAAAAAAAAGGCACAGTCATGAAAAGTTCAGAAATCCTCGCAGATAAGTGTTTTAAATATTTCCAAATACAGTCAAAAGGTTAAAATACACTGTAAATATTAAAATGGGAAACAAAACATGTGGTCTTTAGGGCCAGATGGTCTCTGTTCAGAGGTGGTCTTTAACACAGGTTTGACTGTATTTGCTTCATTATCAATCATATTCTGTTATAGTGCGATCAATTCGTAACAGAAAATGCCAAAATACTTCAGAAAATGGGAAAAGCACCAAAATTGGCACAGCTATTTATTAAAGCATTAGAAACATTTTTTTCATGGGACCCATTTGATATCTGTCAAGATGGCCGATCATTTTAAAGGAATGGCTTGGCTATTTGAGGTGTAGTAGCAACCTGGCATCTTTAAGAGTAATCTATTGCTTGAACAGGTAAGTACAACTGAAAATTAGGCTTAATGGTTCCTTGGGCGTAGGTTGTTCGACACTGTCTCCGCCATGTTTTGTTTATGATAAGATGGAGCAGGGTTCAATACAACAACATAAAAAAATTATCCTTCTCTGCAGATGTAATTTTTGTACTAAATAGCAAAATAAATACCTGGTGTGTAATAATTTGAAATACACTACCCTGCTCAGGTTGTATAAAAAAAAATTTATGTTTTGTTCTTTAAATATATCCCTTTAAACATTAATGGATTCGGCCATAACGTAAGCGCAGAAATTGGCGGCAAAGTTTCCGCTAAGATACCCATTTGGCAGATTACATTATTTCAGGGGTGTGCTGACTATGACAGGTATAAATGTCCATGAATTCTTTACAATAGTTATACGAGTAGTAACTAAAATACGCTGAAATATGTAAAGTCAGAAATGAAACAATCTTCATTTTCAATAAAATCTTTATATATGTGTGCAATTAATTTACATTTTGTTATCATATTATTGTTCGTGAAACGCCCTCGAATTAATAATAGACTGTCACAAGTTGGACCGAAGCATGTAGGTGTCTCCTTACATCCAGTCGCTTGGGTATATTACATTTGGGGAAGCAAAATAACCGAAAACAAAATAGAAGCTAATCTAATAATATGTATACAACTGACTCGTTTGACAAAACAATGGAGAAACTGTCTGTAGAATGCGAGAGACTGATAACTGAAACAAAATGTTCACAAGCGTTACATCTAAAGAAAGAAAAGTCTTCTGAAAAAATATATACCAACCAGACAAATTTGGTAACTTACATTTAAGGTATAGGCTCTTTGCTACCAAAATCTGAGAAAGACTTCAGACACTTATTTCAAACTGACGTCTAGTTAATCGTTAAATGTAGATTTTAAAATAGCAATAACAACCCAAACAATATCAGATTGGATTAAAACATATATTGTAATTATCAGTGTAAATGACAAGGTTTATGGAAGGTCGCAGAAATGTTATTTGAAATAATTGATTATGCTAGTAAAATCATAACTCAGGACTTCTCATTTTTTCTAATTGTCAAAAGGCATCCGACAGCCTAGGCCATAGTTTTATGTTTAAATATTTGAACCTTTCAATTTTTTGAGAATCAATAATTGCTAGGATATATCTCGTCTACCATACAACAAACAGTCAATTTGAACAACGATTACATGTCTTTAAATAGAAAAAGTGGAAACTCCGCAGGTCGCTCAATACGACAAAAACGAAAATGTTGCAGGCTCGGTTTGATTGAGCCTGTTCATGGACGGTAGTGGAAATGCATGCTACCGTCCACGCCCTCTAGCCCCGGGTTGAGCAGAACTCAACATTTACACATATATGCTACAAGTACAAAAATCAATTTAGAAACATCCGCCGATGTATTCATATAATACGGCGGTGGGCATGTATAGTCTTCCCTATTAAACAAGCCAATGGTGTCTCAGGTAATCCTCTTCTTTTATTATATATTATAATTATATTCTGATTAAAAGGAATACTATATCAATATGGAAATGAATCAGATTGAAGTTAAATCCCTCGTAATGAACAGCATTTAGAATAGGAAGTCTAAAGTAAATTAGAAAGTTTCCATTACGTGTGTTAGAGATTCACCTGGAGGGGATTACTTTTATTTACACTGTCCCGTGTCTTTGGAACATGGTGGGGGTAAGAGTGAGGTTAGGTGCGCACCAAAAACCGGTTTAAGCTCCCCAGTGGTGTTTTTGCCACTGACCGTTCCAAGGCGGTGCCCCACTGTGTTCCTTTGTTTGTTCGTTTTGTCCTCTTGTGTAGGCTTTGTGTATGTGTGTGTGTTCCTTTGTTTGTTCGTTTTGTCCTCGTGTGTTGGCTTTGTGTGTGTATATGTGTGTGTGTTTGTGGTGTGCACGTCTGCGTGCTGTAGGTTTCGTTTTGGGGAGGCTGCGATTTTGGTACGTGGCATTCCCTGTTTGATATTTGTCTTTGTTTAGATATAAAGTAAGACGTAAGATTTCAAAAAGCTGCTTCAGACAATGGCACCACGGCAAATCAACTCTACTAAGAAATATAGCAGTAGGAAAACATTTGATGTACCAAAACTAGTATATTCATTTACGGCTTTATCCCGTCCACATCCAAACATTATAACAAATTAACAGATCTTTATTTGATGCGGGGGAAAACAGAAAGACTATGAAAAGAAAAAAATACATCAGAATTACGAAAACCTTTGACTCACGTTTATTTATGTACTCACATTTTTAGGCTCGTGTTTGGTTACAAGGGAATTAAATTAAAACAATGCAAGACAGTGAAAATATTTTTTATGAAATAGTTATGTTGGGGATCTTGTCTTAACTGTAGCCTTAAAAGTCACAAAAAATAGAGAATAACAGACTACTGTCTTTTGATAACAATGTTATCAGATCGAGGTTGATATCGGCTGGAAGGGTTTAGGTTCCTTGAACCTCTTCCGTCCATATCTGCCGAACCTGATAATATTGATATCAAAAGACAGTTGTCTGTTATTCGATTTGTCATGAAACTCATATAGCCTGCCTAGAACAACATCTGTCCTCATTTCGTTTTTCGTAAAAATTGACCTGTGATGCAAAAAATTAATAAATTCATATTATACGAATTTGAAATTTCATCTGCCCCTGAAACATTCGAACGAAACAATATGGCAGCCATATTGACTTCAATTTAGACAGTGTTCATTGACTTACTGATATTCTTTTAAAAGCTAACAATAAAATAAACTCTTACCTGCGTAAAAATCAAAATTCATCCTCTTGAATAAATCAGAACATGCTCTATTTCCACAATTTAAAACATTTGACTCGGGCAACTACATGTCCGAAGCGCTGAAAATTTCACTTCCAGCTTCAGACTCAGAGAGTTTTAAAATTTAATCACTAAATTTACACTGTTCCAAGAATTATTATTAACACAACCACTTTTGCTTTTACTTAATGAAAAATAGATGCCTTAAAGTAGACATAAATCAAGAATAAGTTATAAACCCCATATAAACATTGTGATGTCATGATGAACGTTTCACAATGACGTCATTAAGTACTAGTGTCCGTGCGATGAAAATGGACAGGTGTATTTAAGGAATATACTAGTTGAGATTACAGAATTCGTTTAAAGTCATGCGGCATTAAAACTGAACTCTGCAATAAAAATCGATCTGGAAGGAAACTGATGTAAAAAAGAAACTAGTCCGTCAATATGGGAGGAGCTTAATTGTGATATCAGGCACTTTGCATAGTAGTTGCATGATAATTTATTGCAAAAGATACATGTCCATCTATATTCTTTAACATTTGATGTATTGAAATTCCAACAATGTTTGGTTCTTTTTTTTAACATAATTATAATAATGATTGATTTGGCAAACTGTTTCCTAAATAATTTTGCACTTGAAAGTGGTATTTTGTACTGTCGATTAATTTTTGATTTGTATAAATTGATTATGTTATCATAATATAGATTTCATTGATATAGTTAAACTTTATGAGACGTTATGCCATTTAAATCAATCACTGAAGTGACATGGGGAATCTACCTGGGGACATTTTCTGAGAGGCAGGTGTATTAATTACCTTTTCCGTACTTAAATTGCTTCGGGAGCTGGTTGATGGATTTCCAGTTCTGAAAATGTTACATTTTGAAACATGCTAACATGCTAACATCCCACTGTGTTATACGGTGAGCAAGGAGCTAATATTTAACAAACAAATCGAAAAATATAAGAAGAGCAAAAATACTGAAATTCTAATAAAATTATAAAGGTAGAGATAGACAGATTGTACAATCTACGATTCTTGTATGATATTTGACAATACAATTAAACACTTGGTGTTTGAATAGTTTAGACATGATTATAGAATATGTATGAAAATCTTTTGTCATTACTTGACTTGTCCTATCAAGGGCGTAATTTGTTAATAGTGCGATCAATTCGTAACAGAAAATGCCAAAATACTTCAGAAAATGGGAAAAGCACCAAAATTGGCACAGCTATTTATTAAAGCATTAGAAACATTTTTTTCATGGGACCCATTTGATATCTGTCAAGATGGCCGATATGACGGCCATTTTCCAAAATGGCCACCAAAACTCAATATTTACTTTAGAAGATTCAAATGAAAGGTCATTATATTTACATTCATCCCCAAAATGCACTAAATATAAATGTATATAATAAAATAAATCCTAAATTTGCATCAAATGCAAAAATAACAATTCAAATGGTGTTAGTTTCTTTCTGTTTCCATGGTAACGGCAAAAATCTAACCTTTAAAACTTAGTTTAATATTATCATTGTGTAGTTTTCATATTTTAAAGAATATTTTGTTTTAATATATGTAATTTATATTATTTCACTTGAATTCCCTCCACAGCAGCATATTGAAACATTGTTGTTATTCCCTTACCAGTATTTAGCCAGATGGGGCTTATGGGTTGCCCCTGTATGCATGTCAATACATCAGCCATGCAGAGTGGGATACTTTGAACTTTGAAACTACAGCAGAATTTTTCCTGATACGTGGTACATGGATAGATGGCAATGCAGAGAATGCCAATGTCATTTAAATTTGTTCCTATGGCAACAAATGTTGTTGCTATGGCAACAAATAGTGCACGAATATGACACAAAGTGTCAACCTGCATTTCTTTAAAACAAGGAGAGATCGTTTCTTGAAAAATTTTACATAGACAGAGGGACAAATTGAGAACATGCTTGTTATCTTATTTTCTCCTCTTGTACATCATTTTGTCCGTCTGTATGTCAGTCCATCATTTGCAAATAGCGGATTCTTCAATAACTTCAAAATTGCAAATTCTAAAGATTTCTTTATGAAACCTTGTTTATAGATGGTAAGTAATATGGAGAATGTGAAGGTCAATTAACTTAGTTGCTATATAAAATTGTAGTTTCTTTGACACCAAGTACGACAACTACCCCTTTCAGTTTGGGACTTCGAAATGCAAGAATAGATTATAGCGACGGGCTAGTAGGATCAAATGAAACAATGTTCCTTATTATGCACCCGCAGTCACAATGTCTGCGTAATAAATTGCTAACTGTGTAACAGAGAAGAGTAAGGCTGAAAATATAAAAGTTGCTTTCATGGACAACACTTAGTAACTATTCTGTGAAATATATTACTCTGAACAGTGAGCTGAAATCTGAAATAAGGTACATGTCAGATACTCTTGTCAGTACACACAAGCACGAGATTGTCGACAACTTTAGTTAACATGCATAAGGCAGTGCAGAGCATTTCAGCACGTTTGACAAATTACGTTTTCCTCCACAGCCTTTATCGAGATTGCAAATGCACTCTCTGGTCAGCCTTATTTATCTTGACTAGGAATTTTAGGAAAGTGATGGAACACCCGACACCCATATGTGCCCGACCTAATGGGCAACCTTTTTTAGTATGTTCAAGAGGTGTAGCAGACGATGCAGGAATGCACATTATAGCCCTAATCTATATGTGAACAGATGGTTAATCAAGCTACTTGACATGTTTTGCTGTAAAGAAGAGTATCGAAAGCCACCATTTATACCCCAGAAATACAATACGAACAGTTTGTTTGTAGGAAGATGTAGAAAATGCATTTAAAAGCTTGATTCACCGGTAAGCGCGAGCTGTACTGGTTAGTTTTCTTTGACAAGACAGTGTTTTTCTTACATTAGACTGCTTAACTGGAGGTACAACTGGTAAATAGATAATATTTGTCGTCTTAAAACTAGTAATTTAAATTGGTATTAAAATTGTGTTTCGAATGTACCTGTGCTCATTAGAAAAATCCTCAAGTACTCACATTTAACTTTATTTTAATTTCAGTAAAATGTCCAGAAATAGATATTAGAGCACATTTTTCTTGTAGAAATGATAGATTCTGCTCTTAATTTATACCCCCGTTACACTCAGCCACGTTCCCACTACGTCGTAAAAACTAGCAGGACGCAGTAAGAACTTGTACAATGTAGAAGAAATACAGTAGACTCCGATAAGAACATGATAATTATGGTCTCCATGAGTGTAGAGAACGCGGTCGAATTTTGGACATGTTCAAAACAAATGTAGTGAGAACGCGGTCTAATCAGGAAGCAGGAAGGACGTAGTAATTATGTAACTAAAACCTAGTAGGACATAGTACAAGCGTGGTGCGGACGGGAAAGGCTGTATGGCGCGCTCACTGCGCTGTCATTGGGTTATCATTGCGTTCTTGCTACGTCAATGGAGTTCTTACTACAACTTATCTACGCTTGTGTGCTATGACCATGCTACGTGCATGCCACATTGTAGTATACCGCATAAGGTTATTAATACGTTCTTTCGGTTCTTAACACATCTATGTCACGTTTGCAGCAGGTTCTCACCATGATAGGTTCAGATTCTGAAAATTGAGTATGAATACTGGATCCGATTCCCAATCACTTCGTTTTCAATCAGCAATGGGTATTGAACATCATCAGGAATTGCCACATAATCATGGACTCAGCAGCAATGGCAGCTTGTAGTGGACTTTTGGACCTCCGTATATCCTTCACACTGCTTTTGCTTATTCTACCGCAGTCTCTCTATAAGACTGCTCTTTTTTCTTTATTGGGGCGTTGGGGTGGGGTGTGGGGTCGTCGTTTATTGTAATTTATGGTTGTTGAGTGTAGATGCGGACACAATCATGTCAATATAACTTGCAGAAGGAATGAAAAAAAAAAAAGAGGCGCATGGCGTGGTATTTATAAGTAGCCGACGAATGCAGTGAAAAGGTGATAAGCATATGGTTAAAGCATGGTAAGCGAGAGGTGCAATCTGACTGATTGTACTAAGAATGTAGTAAGAACACACTGGACATGAAGAAGCGCGTGGTAAGAAAATTAATGTGAACGTGTTAGACGCCATGAGAACCTGGCAAGGATATTAAAAGCGCGCAGTATGAACTTTAGAACTGCACATTTTTCGAGAATGATCCCCGTCCCCACCGCGTCAAAATTTTCAGGAAGCAGTATAATCTTCATGGTCTTTGCCTGAGAGTGATCAGGGCATTAGTGACTGTACATTATATGCTTATGACATTAAACTATAAAACCATTGTTATGGCACAATGTGCTACAATTTGACAAAAACAGAATATTACAGGAACATGCAAATGTAAATTTGATTACGCTGATCAACCGGCAATGACTTTGTCCCAAAGAAATCATGATCTGACAGGCCAGGGATGTTCACATGGTCTATCACACTAACATTATTAATGAAATATATAGTTTTATTAAGTGTCATTAGTTCTCTTAGTGTAAATAAATTGAAATGAATACAGCAACACTTACAAATTCTGAGTCACGAAAACTAATGACAAAGTGAAACACATGTCATTTATTCACTAATACACATTACAGACTAAAACTTCGTTTGCTCAAACTCTGATAATTCGAACACCATTCTTCAATTAATCTATCGTCAGGTCCCAAACAAATTCCTTTATAATATATTTTTCGATCACTCATACTACCGATAATTCGAATAAATTTAGTCGGTCCTGATGGGTTCCAGTTACCGAAGTTCGAATGTATTTATAATTAATTAATTTACAATTGTTGTAAAGTTCTGCACAGGACTGTTGCCATTTTAAACATTCTTGATATGCCAGTTACCATTATATACTTAATTTTGATTCATATAAATGCATTATGACTTTTCTTCTGCTTAATAGCACATTTTATCCAAGGGAGACAACTTTTTTCATTTTTGTTGGAAGAGCGGTATTCTTGTTAATATAATATGTTTTGATTTATTCAGGCAGGTGGTTTTAGCTTATCATATTGATGACTGTAAGTGTCAATAGAAATTTTATATATAATATTATGTATTTTTGAAAATATATACATATATGGCGGCCATCTTGGATTTTTCGGCCATATTTGATTTTTCGGAGTGGGTCTCATGCTCATTTTTAGTATTTTGCCCTAAAGTAGTTATGTACCAAGTTTCATACTTTTCCCATTTTCTGAAGTATTTTTACACCATTTTACTGTACTATTAAGGTAGTCGCAACCAAACATTTTTGATTGGCCTCGATGCCTAATCAAATGTATTAAGTTGATAAATACATTTATATTGTATCATAATTGTTGAAGTTATCAGTTTTATTTATGTCCCGTTTATTAAGTTATTGATATTAGGAATGACAGTGGTTTGCAATTTATTTCGAAATAACACAGGGGTATTTTGATAAGATTACGCAGATGTACAAATAAATAAAAAAAAACTGAACAATATACAAATAAAAGATTTTAGAAGTAAGCATTCGAAACGTGAAAATTGAAACTGGAAAAGAATATATTACACAAGCTTTACCTCAACGATAGATACAAGATAAGGGGACTTCCGATACAAAACATAGGATCCCAACAAAAAAGTATACGTTAAGCTCATAAAATTTATGTCATTTTTGTAACAGTATCATATTACATAAACTAAAATTATATCAGGAAATAGCTAAATATAAGCAAACATTTAGAAAAGAAAATTCCCGTTTTAAAGTGGTTATACATTACTGTAAGTGCTTCTTGATCTAATGAACATTATAAAAACAGAACAAATCAATGAAACAACTCGTTTTAACTCTTTTAATGTCATAACAGCAGAATGGAAACACTTCAACCCATTATCCATTTTTTGTTCAGATTTCCCTGTGGTGAAATACAGGAGGGGTGTAGTTAACTTAGCTAGTCTACCAGAAAGTCTATACCTCTAATAAGGTTCCGAACCCACGGAAATGACATATTTTAGAATTAAAGGTAAGCAAAGAAATCAATATTTCGGTATGCTTTCACTGATGTTCAACTGAAAACTCTTTCATAACGTAGCGTTTGATATTTTTGGGGCGGTGCGTAAGCTCCGCCTCCAATGGAATTAAGACGGGAAAATGAAAGCCCGACACTTCTTAGTGCAAAATGGCAAAGCGCATCCACTTTCTACATCCTCTCATAAATAAGAGCACCTACAACAAAGCGCATGAATATGACCTATATTACCGCTATTTTTACACTAGTCTGGTTCCCGTCGTACTATGTATTTTAGTAAAATCATCGAGGATACGGGTTGCCTATTTGTTCTGTCACGCGGCGATATGGCGTGTGTATAAGTCGTGTAAGTGTGTATAAGTGTGGGTAATTCGGTACATACAACTGAACTTCGGACAAATTACTTGGCAGCAAATCAAAATTATTCAATAATGTTCAGCAGAACAGAGAGGTCGGGCACAAAGCTAAACAAGGTTTGCGTTTGTTTTTCAGCTCTTATTTTGTAATATTTTTGATTTCAAAGGCTCTATTCAGCTGTTCAGCTATTTGTGTATTCTACTGTCCATTCTACTTTAAATTTTTTGTACAGGCGCGCAGCTGCACATAATACTCGTAAAGAGGGGTGATGCAGTATGAATAGATAGATAACGGTTTGACGTATTAATTTTCAGATTTCTATGCAAGGTAGTCGAAGGTCTTCGATGATGATCATGATCGAGCATTACATTTCATCGTCAAAGCCACTTGTTCTTTGAAAGTCAACAGGTGTACGACTCCAAAGTAGTCGCATTCGTTTAGATATTATTACAAAACGCACATTTTTTACAAATTGGTATCCCATCAATTGGACCACATTCTATTAGTGTACACTGAAAACAAAATGTTTGTGCAACAAATACCACTCCAATTAACTGTTTTTCCCGTCGATTTGCTATTTTCGGAATCGATAATAACTGAGGTATTCCGTAAACCACATGACCGATTATTGGTTTCCCAACCTTTTCCATGTCGAATTAAATCTTATTTAAGAAAGAAATCAACTGTTGTTTGTAGTCCAAGTTTTTCCTTATCAAATAGGAGAGATCGCCCTGACGTCACGCATCAACACCTGTTTATCTGGTGGTGGGCAAAAAAATAATTTTACATTGTTTGTGTATGGGATCAGAAATTTTTTTTCTTAATAATTTTTTCGTTTATTTTATTTTATGGATATATTAAAAAATCAAAAAGTTTCGAAATGCTAAAATACGATATTCATATGTTTTGTTACTCAAATATCTTTTGAAAATGAATAACCGTTTTAAATGACATATGATTTAAATAGCGCCGTAGATGCCCTCAACTTTTAGGAAAAACACTGTAAGTTAAGCGTTCATAATTAATCCGTTTTATTTCGAAATAATAATTAAAAGTGATCAATACATGCTTAATTATTTTATATCCTTTCCATTGATCAAAAAATTATTGATATCATTTGTGTTTTAAGAAAATATAAGCCTTTAGAAAAACATCACTGTAAACCAAAAGCATGGACGCTCGGCGTCTGCCAGGTGATCCGATCTTTTCTTATCAGTTCTATAAATAGAATATACAACGGATTTGTATACAAATACGATGTCCCCTATTAAATCTTAGGCAATTAATAAATAAATCAACATTTTCTATAAATACATTTTAAATTGTGTATTTGGTGTTGTTGGTGTCTTTTTTTAACTTAGCCTGTGATCATTCTATTTTAATCAAGGATTTTCCAAAAACGGCAGAGAAACTTCTCAAAATGCAAGATAACATTTCCCGGAATCACACCAACAAATTGTTTAATTTTGCTTACATTTTAGTTTTATCGGGGGAAGCGACTGTCGGGTATCGATTTGTTGTCTTACTATAGCGCAAAGTACTGCGTGTTACGCATAATACCAGTCTAATCCGTTATGATCTGTGTCCCTGATTTTAGATTTTAGTCTGTGCTTCAGGGGAGATAAATTTAATTCATCTGTCTCTGTTTACTTCCGGATGATTATTCTCCCAACAAAATGTCATATGATCGGAAATATTACTGCAGATCAATCAAATGCGTGGCGATATCAAAAGAAATCAGAGGTCATGGTTCGACTGTGGAGTAAATAAGCGTAAATTCGAGGGTATCGGTAATAATAACACCAAAACACGGCCTGTGATTAGATTTGTGAAACTTGGAAGTCTGAAAAATGAAGTGCTGTATAGTCTAATCTATAACAGTAAAAATTAAATTTGAGTTTAAAATATTTATTACTGTTTAACTTTTTACACTAACACCATCTTTACATAAATAGCATTTTTCCCGATCTGGACAGTTATCGCGCAGAAATTTCCCAATTTTAAAGGCCTCCCTTACAGAACAAGCCTTCTCCGGTGAATGAAAAGTTAATAGAAAGTTAATAGGAAGTTAATGGAGCTATTCACCACAGCAGTTCGCTGTTCATTCACCGCATCCGGTGAATGATTGGCGATCAAACTTCATTTTAACATTCTATTCACCGCAGACTCCAGTGTTCACTTCTTATTCACCGCAGGACTTGGTATTTTAAATATTGTATCATTAATTCACTTTCTATTCACCGGAGAAACTTGAATTTCATGATTTGTAAATAAAATAGCTGCACCCGTTTTGGCGGCAAAATTGTTTGTATAGTTTGAAATTCTGGACCATGCAGAGCACAGCAGATTTATGCGAATAGCATGGTATCAGCTACAGTAAGTACTTCTTAATTGTCTATGATATACACAAGGCATGTCAAAAGTAAAATGTGATATTTTTTTCGAATTATTTGATTCATGTACGTAATTCTAAACAGATGCAGACTTATTTTTGTCATCAGTTTCCATGATTTTGATTTTTTATGCATGTAAATGTATAGAGGTTTCCAGCAAATTCACTAGCTTATTGTCGAGCCTGCTTGCGTTTAGCTCGATGTAGTTGCCACTTTTGGCGGTTTGGTGTATGTGCGTCCGTGCGTCCGATTTTGTGCGGACTATAACTTTGACATGCGTGGACCAATCTTGTTTATATTTTGCATGAATGTTTACCTTAATAAGAAGGTGTGTCATGCGCAAACCCCATGTTCCTATCTCAAAGGTCAGGGTCACAGTTGGAAGTCAAAGGTCAAATTGAAGTTTGTCCGGAGCATGTCTTCTTCATGCAGGGTGGGATTTTGATGTATTTTGGCATGAATGTTCACCATTATGAGACGGAGTGCCATGCACAAGAACCAGGTCCCTAGGTTCAAGGTCAAGGTCACACTTGACAGACCGCTGGCAGTCCTGACATTCTGCCCTACAAGATGAAAGCTTTCTGCAGACATGCAGCTCGCAGCTCATTCACCGCAGACTGTTCACAGTTCATTCACCGCAGACTTCGCAGCTCATTCACCGCAGACTGTTCGCAGCTCATTCACCGCAGACAGTTCGCAGATCATTCACCGCAGAATGTTCGCAGTTCATTCACCGCAGACTGTTCGCAGCTCATTCACCGCAGTCATTCACCGCAGACCTCATTTGCATGTGAAAAGTTAATGGTCCCAACTTCATTCACTTTCTATTAACCAATCATTCACCAACCATTCACCGCATCCATTCACCACAGACCATTTTTTTCTGTAAGAGCTAGGCCTCTTCCCAATTTGCTGGTGAAAAGCCCTCTTAGTGGGCATTCGACGTTGATAAGACGTCGGATACGGACGTCGATTCAACGTTGCATTTTGGTTGAAAATGTAAGTTTTTTTAGACGTCGAAGTCTGACGTCGATTCAACGTCGGTTTTCTAACGTTGTTTAGACGTCATATTTCTGATATTTATAATATCGGTTTTCTTTCCAAGAAACAACATTAATCATTTCATCTTTATAAATCATTTTATTTATAATGTAACATTAGAATTCTTTTCAATCGACATCTATCCTCATGATAAATAAGGTCAACATAAATTCGTTGTAGTCAGTGGAGAACTATCTGCTTTGATTGTTGAATCTCTCAAAATCATTACAATTATCAGTGCGAACTTCATCTGAAATATATAAAATGTGAATGTTCAGTTACTTCAAAGGCAGTCTGAAAGTTTAAATCTTAAACATTATACATGTATATGCAATGTTAACTCTGCCATCAAGTATGTTTATAAGTTTTATTTTATAGTTAAAAGTTTCTTGTTCTTACGAATTGTATGAATTTTCTAAGGCGGATAATAATTGATATGATAAGTCAAATAATCAAGAAATAAATAATGAAATACTTATACTTTCTACAAATCGTGTTGAATGTTAATCCATACAGTTGCTCTAAATGTCGATCTGCAAAACTTCGCGAATGTATCATATTACCATGAAAATGTGTAAACATCTCTGCGAGTTGAGTGTACGTCTAACTGAGCTACATGTGTAAAGATCAACGCTGGGTCAGATTTCGTAACTATAAATAATGTTCCCGTTTTGATCCAGGTATATCATCTGACACCAATTTAGTTTGTTAAATGCATACTAATAACTACTCATTCCCTCGGTTACAGGTCGGATGTTTTGGTTATTTTTATTTATCCAGACATAGTTTCATAGAAGTGCCTGTTCAACCTATACTTAACAGCTACATCGTGTAAAATAAAATTGAAATTATGATTTTGTGTTAAACACAAATGTGTCCATTCAAGAAACGAGTTCATCATTAGAAAATATAATTGTGTTTTTGCTGCGAAATATTAAAAGAATCAGACATGTATCCAGCGTCGCTTAAATGTCTACTACCAATGTCTGTTAGACGTCGTGAATTCAACGTCTTTTCGACGTTGCATTTAGGTCGCCGAGGTCACGACCTAAATCAAACCAATATCCAACGTCGATTCGACGTCTACTACCGACGTCTGTTAGACGTCGGCGTTTCAGCGTCTTTTCGACGTTGCATTCAGGTCGCCGATGTCGCGACCTAAATTCAACCAAGTTTGAATCTGGGTCATGTAGAATAAAAAACTAGGTCACCAGGTCAAATCAAAGGAAAAGCTAATTTACAATGTAGAGGCAACATTTATGACCGTATCTTAATGAAACTTGGTCGGAATATTAATCTTGATGATCTATATGTCAAGTGCAAATCTGGGTCAGGTGGGGTGGAAAACTAGGTCACTAGGTCAAATCAAAGGAAAAGCTTGTTAACACTCTATAGGCCACATTTATGACTGTATCTTCATGAAACTTGGCCAGAATGTATGTTAATCTTGATGATTTTTAGGTCAAGTTCGAACTTGGGTCATGTCGGATCAAAAACTGGGTCACCGGGCAAATCAAAGGAAAAGCTAGTTTACACTTTAGAGACCACATTTATGACCGTATCTTAATGAAACTTGGTCAGAATGTTAATCTTGATGATCTTTAGGTCAATAGGTCAGGTGAGAAATACAGGGCCTTCATGGCCCTCTTGTTTATATTTTCTCTGACTCACTTAATAAATTTAAATTTATATGACAGTAACCTAATATTCTCTATTTATTACATGTTTGACGTTGCTGGAGTGTAATACAGCCATTAAATAAAAACGATACTACACTATTGTAATAAAGCTTTGCCATTGACGTCATTTATAGTATAGGCGACGTCGGTCAAATTGACTTGTTTATATAGCAGAAGAAAGTCGAATTTTTGGTGTTTCGACAAGAAAGGCTAACATGTGATAAAAAGAATTCATCTTACATTTGGGACTATCCACATTGATTTTATTAAACTCGTTGAATATAATTGATAAAATGTGGTGTTTCACATTTTATCATGCAATCTATCTTATATTTGGCATGAATGTTATCCTCAGTCAGACGAAGTCTCTTGCGCAAACCACAGGTTCCTATCTCAATATTTGACTTTCATCTAAGAATGTTACAAAAAACAGCTGAAATGCACCGCCCCATCAGTACTCTCAGTGCTTTGATTAAGATATGGTCATTGTTCTACGCCCTATCTGAGATTAATCTCTGTATTGAGTCCTCTGACACATTTCTACTGTATTCTGATACGAAATAGATTTACTGCAAAATATTTAATATTAGTATTAATACCCAATGTTACATTAGAGAGCTTGTAAGGGGATAACTCATCCAAAGATGAATAAAATGAACTTAAGTGTATGTTGATCAAGTATTTATTACAGGATTCCAATTTTGTCATTTTCAAGTGTGTCACTGATACTTTTTTTCATCAAAACATAGAGTATGTGAAGTTTTTCACAATAATAACCGAAATTGTTTGCGAATAAGTTTGAAAGTAACCTTAAATGAATGGACATTTAGGTGTAGACTACTCTTTTCTCAAAATTGGCTAATTGTCTTTTTTATGTTGATTTTTCTCTTTGACAAAACAAGTACGTTTTGAGATTTATGTACTGATCAAGTAGCTTGTTTTGAAAAATTAAAATGTTAACGTGTTTTGTGGGTTTTATAGAAAATGGGACGTGGTAACATTAAACAATGGCATTCATGTATTGTACTGAAAATTTCTTCGTTGTATTTTACTATCAAGTTTCCAAATGTACGTCAGACTTTAGAAATGTACTTAAAGTAACCATTAAGGGATTTGCAAAAAATAAACTTTTGTGTTAGAAGACTTGTAAGGTGTGTACATACAGCTATCTTTTTTTATTCGATAAAATGCTTCAGTCTGGTGTTGTACTGGAAGTTTTGTCTGGATCGAATAACAAAAAAAATCCAAGTAATTCCAAACGTGTTAAAAATCAAAATCAGCTTTTCGTCAAGACCAAATAAAGACCTGAATGTGATATACTTGTTCAACGTTCGTGTCTTGAAATAAATTGTTTTGTCTCTGGATTCAAATGTTATTAGATGAGAAGTATCGCAATTTTATGTGTTGATGCTTCATTTACTTTAATTTGCGCCCACTCAAGTAGGCTATGTGGAGATAATTAAACGGTCTCTCATCAGGGAGGCCACAACCTTCTGATTATTCTACTTCATTACTATGTTGCTGAGACATTTCTCTGCTAATAAATAGAAAATTAACAGCTAACTTTTATGTGGACGTATATTAATACACCGCAATGTTATTTTACATGACATGTTATAAATACGTTATCAAGTACATTCAGTCTAATTTCTACTAGATCTTGGTGCATGAAATAAAACCAAAATCACTCATTCAACCTTATTGTCTTGGTTTGAATAAAATCTGAAACGAAAACAGTCAAGCAAACTAACTTGTATAATATTTGACTTAGTTTTAGCTTACGGTAAAGGAGGAAATATACTTTTACAGTACCCTCCGCGGACGATGACAAATTAATGATATAATGTCACAAAGCTGCAGAACAGTTATCTAGCATTGTTAGATTAGTGAGTTAACAGGGTGCAGCTTACCCGACTTCATTCAGTGAAACGTTTACATGTATCTTATTACAAAGTTATATCTACAATATGTATACAAATCGGTCAAGTGGTGCTAGTCCATCAGACTTCTTTAATATAGTTCAGCACGTTTGAAACAAATACCTTCGCGTAAAGAAAATGTTCAACAATGAGTTTCTCAATGTTACTTTTCAAAATTGTAGATTTACGATGCCAAATAAAATGTAAGTCCGTATACTTCATTTTTTTTCACACTTCGCCAAAGATCTGTTGGTGTCCATACATTGTTGATTATACTATTATTATCATTTTGAATTATTTTACATAAAAATCTATTTATTGTCAAAATTTACATTGAGAAGGACTGACTGTTTAATACTTAATACAAGTTACATAATACCGGTAGATTCTCGGCAACATTTAAGCTACCCGTATTTAACGGCTACCGGGCATTATTCTAGTTTTTTTTTAGATACCTGACATTACGCCGTCATTTCTTGTTAACCAAAAGTAAGGACTTCATTAAGGTAGTTCTGCACGTTTGATAAACCGGAAGTAACGGCATAACGTCATTTATCTGGATAACGTAGAATAAAGCCTGGACTCGGCATATGGAAATGAAAATCATATTGTAAATACAAGTGTATTAAAACGGCAATGTTTCTTTCTTTTATAATGATAAAACATGATATTAAAATGTTTGGCACGTTAAATAATTTCAAATAATGTCTTAAATCAAGCTTGAAATGTCTTTACTCATGGGCAAATATCTCAGAAACAAGAACACGGACCTATGCATTTTATTTCACCATATTATAGACCATATGTTTATTTACGACTTTTCATTAAAAACATCAATGTGGAAAAATTTCTATTCGCGAAAAGGTTATCAAAATTGTGATTTTTCCATTGATTTCCATTATGAAAACTTTTGTGAAGTTTAAATTTTTCAAATCAGTCTAGCAAAAAGGCAAGAACTTTTAACAGTAAATATTTCAAGAGTAAACAGAATAATAAAAAAACAGTCTGTACAAGAAAGTTCCTTTATCATTTCTAGGTTACTGACAAAGCCGTTTATACTGGAGAGGGATTGTCTTTTTGGACACTTGACATATCAATATCCGTATCCCTCTGTTCTTGTTTCTTTGACAGCCATATTGAAGTGACAACGGAATGCAAAGACGGAGATTAATTTTAGAATCGTCATTGCCTTGTGTATTTCTAAAGTATTTGCAACAAAAAGCCTTGCGTCCTGTACGCTAGGAAGATAGTTGTAAACTATTAGTCATCACAACATATTGTAGCAGTACAAAACCATAATCCGGATCATCTCATTATCTTCCTACATCAGTATGTCACAATTATACCAAAATATTTATGTGATTTCCATGATAATGGCTCTCCTAAATTTATATATAAAATGTTATGTTAGAACGCCTATCAGACAAATAAATATTTCAACGTTTCAAAGTGCGAAATTCACAGGCTACTAGTTCTAGACTAAATTTCTTACATTAATTGTTATATACTATGAGCTAGACAGATTCTTTATTACCTCTAACAAGGAGAGCTATAAAATATTTTCAAATATCTCTTTTTTTCATAGATACAGGAGGAAGAACTTTTCTAAAAAGAATTTACATCAACTAAGGCTCTTAAGTAACACGCTTTGGTGCGGAAATATAGCTTTTATCCTAAATTACGTACAGACGGACGAACAGATGTTGTTGTTATTTTTTGTCACAAACTTTCAGATGTTGTCATTTTCTATCAAAACAAGTTTTTATTTGCAGTTATTTACCCAAAATAAGTATTTTATAAGCACTTTTTCCTCATTTCACGTCTAATATTTTAAGCCAAAAATGGCAAAGGTCAGCGAATGTTTCCGACAGCGTGTCCGTGGTGGACGAAAATTGTCTTCCATATTCGTTTAGACAATATTTCTAACTATTTATTTAAAGAAATTCCAGTTGATATCTTTCTTACTCCTAACGCTTTTTATAATAAAATGAAATTGATGAATTGTTCGAAAAAATGCGACCAAAATTAGCGTTATACGGTCCCTATAGCAAGTCTATAGATCGTACAGACGGACAAAACTTACCTAAAACTATTCATTTCCATAGAAATAATTGATATACACCAAAGCGTGCTACTTTAGAGCCTTAGTTGATGTAAAATATTTTTTTAGAAAAGTTCTTCCTGGTCAGAGACCACCAATTCAAAAAAGTACAGGGTACTTACTGGGAATGAGGTAAGTGTATACCTGGGAATAAGGTAACGTCTGTGCGTTCTGATTGGTCAGTCATGTAAACAAACCCAGGAAGTGATTATTTTTTCAAAATTGATATTTTTTTCACTGCATTTACAGTATTTTATTATACATTTTGACAAAATTTGCTACATTTTATGTGTATTGAAAAAAAAGTTTTATCAAACGAATTTCTCCTGCCATGTCACTGATGTAAACAGGGGGTCATCTCATTCACGCGAAAATTACTTAAATAAAGTATCACTATTCATATGTTTTTCGTCCGATATTTTGGTAGAACTAAGATAGTTCTTGAAAAACTTGTAATTAGATATACATGTTTCGATGTATGGAAGGCTGTACACGCCATAATGTTACAATGTAAGTCTATGGGAAAACAATTGGTGGTCTCTAACCTATAATAGAGCTAAAACATGACTTTCGTCGGAAGTCATCACAGGTATTGTAAATGACCACAAATCTGTTGTAAATGATGTAGAAAGACGTTTTCGTGCAAAAATAAGCGTGAAATTTGATTCTTTTTTTAAATTTTGGCCTCTTTTTTTAACAGGTGTGCCCATTTTTATCTGAGCTTTTTGGCTAAAAAGGATCATTTTTATCTCTGTAATGTTAGAGAATGATCAAAATTATTAGACCTTATTTCTATTTCTTACGGAATGAATCGTATTTCAGCTTCCAAGTCAAATCAAAAGCA
This sequence comes from Mercenaria mercenaria, assembly GCF_021730395.1. Classification (NCBI taxonomy): domain Eukaryota; kingdom Metazoa; phylum Mollusca; class Bivalvia; order Venerida; family Veneridae; genus Mercenaria; species Mercenaria mercenaria. Next base: position 55,792,169 of record NC_069371.1, read on the forward strand.
GACAACTGAAATTTTCACGAAAAATTGCAATCTGACGACGACAGGGACTGAGTCAGGGCATATAAATCGACAGGGGGTGACCTCAGTAAATTGTCCATATCTTTTTTAAAACTGAACATTTCTTGATGAAACTTTGTAAGACATTTGGTATTGGATCATGTTTCGCAATACCACTGTAAAATTGGAAATTGTGATACGAAACATTCATCTATAGGTCAGAGACCACCAATTCAAAAAAGTACAGGGAACTTACTGGGAATGAGGTAAGTGTATACCTGGGAATAAGGTAACGTCTGTGCGTTCTGATTGGTCAGTCATGTAAACAAACCCAGGAAGTGATTATTTTTTCAAAATTGATATTTGTTCACTGCATTTACAGTATTTTATTATACATTTTGACAAAATTTGCTACATTTTATGTGTTTTGAAAAAAAGTTTTATCAAACGAATTTCTCCTGCCATGTCACTGATGTAAACAGGGGGTCATCTCATTCACACGAAAATTACTTAAATAAAGTATCACTATTCATATGTTTTTCGTCCGATATTTTGGTAGAACTAAGATTGTTCTTGAAAAACTTGTAATTAGATATACATGTTTCGATGTATGGAAGGCAGTACACGCCATAATGTTACAATGTAAGTCTATGGGAAAACAATTGGTGGTCTCTAACCTCTTCCTGTGTTTATCGCTAAAATGTCGTTATCGTCCGTCGCGCTTTGAGGTCGACGCACGACAATGCGACGCGACAATGCGACACGATATTATTAAAATGTCGCTTTGCATTATCGAGCGTCGCCTCGCGTGGTCGCGTGTCGCGTCGCGTTGTCGTGTGTCGTTTGAAATTGTCGTGTGTCGCGATTCCGGCACAGTCACGACGCATGACATTTCAAGACGACAATGCGAAATATCGCTTCGCGTTGTCGAGCGTCGCGTCGCGTTGTCGCGTGTCGTGTAGCATTGTCGTGTGTCGCGAGCAGCAAAAAAAAGTCAGACCGCGACGCACGACAATGCGACATTACACGACAATGCGACGCGACAATGCGAAATATCGCCCTTTTGAAAGGCTACAAGGTGACACGACACTACGATAGTATTGTTGTGTGTCGTGTCGCATTGTCGCGTCGTCGCATTGTCATGTGTCGTGTCGCATTGTCGCGATGTCGTGTCGCATTGTCGTGCGTCGACCTCAAAGCGCGACGGGTGACATACGACATGGTCCAAACATCTTACATCTATTAAAGTTAGAAACATGCCGAAACGAAATTAGTCTAACGAAGGAACATTACTGGGCATCAACTGAAAATAATATCGAACTCTGTCGGATTTCTGAAATGAATAGTTAAATGTACTAGATAAAGATAATTATGGTGACTTATAGAAAATTTAGTACAAATACCTTTTATTTCTTTAATATTTTTCTGTCAATGACTTTGATGGCGATTTTATTCAGTTTATTCCATTAAGTCCTGACTTTCTGTATAAAAGGATTAAATCCTAATGGAATCAGGAATAATAAACTGCAGCAAATATCAGAAAGTATCAGCGTTTAGTAGTTGCAAGGGGAAAATTACTACCATTCCTTATAGCATTTTACGATTAATGTAAAAATATTAGAAACTGAGTGCGATATAATAAACACGGGTGATCCTTTGTTGGTACTGGCTATGTAGTTTATGTTCTGAATCGTCACCCTTGGTGACGCCCACTAGAGAAAACCTTGACATACAACAATGTATTAGCATTATAAGAAGATGTGAATCAAATATACATTTCTGCGGTAAATATCCTAAACATAACCTGATTACATGTGTCCAGACAGAGTTCATAGTAATTTATAAAATACATTTGCATGCAGAATTTCTATTTATATGACTTCTTAGTTGTATCATATGTATACATGTCTTGCATGTATTATAGCAGCACCAAGAGTATTGTCTAAGTTGATTTGTTGACAAAATTCTTATTGAGCGTTTATATCATAGAAAAAACAGGTATTACACTAAAGATATCAGTCGCAAACCGGAATCGAACCGATATCGCTAGATCTTAACCTGCTAACCTGATTGTCATGTCTTATGGCTCAGTGTGAACATACTTTATAAGACTCATATTGAAAATTCCAATGTTTTACGCTACTGAATATTTGTAGTATTACCGTTCATATATTTACTTATTTCTAGAAATGACCAAATGAATATGCCAAATTTAATGAGGGCCGTGACAAATCAGTATATGAAATGTACCACTTTTATATTTTATATGTTTATTTATGTACGATGTTGACAAAGATGATGTGGTGATGATGCTTTTTTTTTTAAAGGAATGTAATCAGGTGCTTTTTTTATATGTTGTTATGACGTATGGCTCAGTGTTGTTATCGTACTAGCAGCTAACGTACCTGCGTAAACGCTGATGATTTATAAACACTTGGCTATGTGCATACTGAGTGAACGTTTTTGTCTATGTTTATGCCTGTGTGCGTGTATGTGTGTGTGTGTGTGTGTGCGTGCGTGCGTGCGTGCGTGCGTGCGTGCGTGTGTGTGTGCGTGCCTGTGTGTGCGTGTGTGTGTATGCTTGCGTGCGTACGTATTATAAGAAAGTTTTTCATCAAATTTTTTCAGTACTTATAGACTAGCTATTCTAAATATTTCAAAGGATTGCACTAATTTGTTCTGCTCTAAGCATGTATGTTAGCTTGGATATTATCGCTATGAAGGTGGATATTTCGAATCTTTTTTTACTTCGCCCTGATATTGGATGTTCATCAGTTTCTGTTGTTTATTTTTAGTTCCTAATAGACCTGTCATTCTAAACGTTTAAAAGGATTGCACTGAATTAGTTCTGCTTAAAGTATGTACGAAGGCTTGCATACTTAATATATTTAAATTCGTTATGTACATGGCTATGCAAGGCTCGTCATGATGACTATGTCATTAGGATTATTTATTTACATGGCTACTACTGTTACATATTGTCTTCTACATATTGTATGTAAGCAATATTCTGAATCTTTTTTACCTCGCTCTGATATTGACTATAGAACTTGTGGTTTTAAATTTTAGTCTAAGTTATTACGATGTGTCCCAAAGTATCATGTACAGATAGGTTCGCTCTTTTTGGATAGCAGTATAACTGCAGTATATATACGCACATTAATAAATTATATACTTTGATCATTTCTATATTGCTGAGGATGTTTCGCTGCGCCTTATGCTTGTAACCGATCAAATGTCTTAAGCGTTCTTGATTATAATTCTGTAAGTTCATCTACATTAATAATCAGTTATCGATTGATCATTGTAAACGTAGATGCCACATTGTTTTATGCAATGATTCCATTAGAGTCTAAGTCCGCTAAGTTATTAAAGCACTTTTTCAGTAAATTACTTTACTAAACTGAAATTAGTTTTGATACTATCAGATGTTTCGTGTGCCATTCACGGTAAAAGTCTTTGATTCTTTTCATGTCCTGCTTATTCTATTTCTTACTCCCCTTCTTTATCACTGCCTATTCAGTAACTCAGCTTGCCCTGGCTAACTTTTGCCCCGCCACTTCTAGAAATAGTCTTGCAGTAATCAAAGGATACTTCAGGAATATGTATTACTTGTTTCCATTTGACAATGGTTAGTCACCTATGGTTTATTGTCATTATTCCTGGCAGTATCCTAATGAGGCTGGAGACACATCTTGCTACGAATGGCTACTCCCTTCCTGTAAGTTATGTTGGGCATCTTTTCTATGTAAGAAGTGCATCTGTTTGAATCTCGAATGATCTGCTATAGATGCCCCTCGCACTTTTTGCCTTCGCTGTACATGATTTGGTGTTTGTGCTTATTCTATAACACGTTTTCTGTCTTTTCTGTATATTATAACATACTTCATACATATAATACAGTACACTATAACCATCACCCCTCGCGGAGCATGCATCCGAATACCTCACTTTACATTACCAACGTCATCTTTATCCAGAATTTTACATGGTGCTTTTTCCAAGTTACTTTTTACCTCTGGTTATACATAATACTTATGAATGCTGGTGATATTCACAAAAATCCTGGACCATCTCCCATTCATTCTTCTTTCTCTTCAGTCTCCTCATGTTCTGGTATTTCTGATATTTTGAGTCTAAGTAACAACTTATCTTTCGTCCATTATAATGTTCAAAGCATCTACAACAAGATCGATATCCTTGCGTCTGAGCTGACCGACTTTGATATTTTAGCTTTCACTGAAACCTGGTTAAATGATTCCATCTCAGATGATGACCTTCTTATACATTCTTTCCATCCACCGATTCGCAAAGACAGATTTGGGGACAGTCATGGCGGAGTGGTGATTTATGTTAAGGATTGCATTCACTTCAAACGTAGACCCGACCTCAAACCCAATCGATTGGAATGCCTTTGGATTGAACTCCCTCTTCGCAACAACAAACGGATACTTTTCGGAACCTTCTACCGTCCCCCAGGTTCTGACTCTGTCTACAACACTCTTTTAGACGATTCATTTTCTCTGCTATCGATACCGGTATTCATGACATAATCGTAACAGGTGATTTCAACTGGAACATTATGGACCAACGCTCCAACTTAAAAATTGCCTCACTTTGTCAAGAAAATAATTTCACCCAATTGATCCAAGAGCCTACGCATTTTACAGAGAACTCAAGCTCTATACTTGACCTCTTCTTCGTTTCTAATCCAAGATCTTTTGTAGCTTCCGGTGTCAGTGATCACTTCCTGGAACAGGAGCTCAGATATCATTGTCCCACGTACTGTATTCTTAAATTCTGTAAACCTAAGCCAATTACGTTTACAAGGCTTATTTGGATGTATGATCAATGCAACTTTGACCTCTTGCGACAAAGTCTTTCGTCAGCAGATTGGGAATCGTGTTCCAACGCAGATGTCAATGCGTACGCTTCTAACATAATAGACACAATTTTATCGATATGTAAAAACCTTATTCCAAATAAAACTGTTACTGTACGTCCTAGAGATGTCCCATGGATGACAAGCGCAATACGACGGTGTATTCGGAGGCGTAAACGTGCATATAAAAAAGCAAAACTGTCGGGATCTGTCGAGCACTGGTCTAAATTTCGAAGGATCCGTAATGACACTATACGTTCCATCAAGCAGGCCAAATCCACGTACTACATTAATCTCGTAGACAAACTTAAAACCTGCACATCTTCTTCAAAAGACTGGTGGAATACATTGAAGCCTTTCATAACTAAAGATTCTTCTGTTTCTATCCCACCCCTTATCGGTCCTGTCACTAATATGCCAACCACAAGTGATGCAGAAAAGGCTGACCTTTTAAATACGTACTTTGCAAATCAGACTGAACTAAATGATGACGGTAAAATTCCACCGAATCCAACCGTCCCTCTGTGACTCTTATCCAGAATGAAGTTGAGGATGTTCTCAGAAACTTGCAAATAGGGAAGGCTTCTGGTCCCGACGGAATTAGTAACCGTATACTGCGCGAGGCTTCTCGGCAACTTTCCGGCCCTCTCTGTTCTTTATTCAACTATTCTCTGCACTCAGCAAACGTTCCTCTGTCCTGGAAAGATGCAAACGTGTGTGCTGTTTTTAAGAAAGGCGACTCCTCTCTCCCAAACAACTATCGGCCTATATCCCTTCTCAGCTGTGTAGAAAAAGCATTTGAAAAAGTTTTATTTAAACATATTTACAATCACCTTCATGACACAAATTTTCTAACCCCGGTGCAGTCTGGTTTCTTACCTGGCCACTCCACTGTCAGTCAGTTGACCCTTCTCTACAATACATTTTGCAAAGCTCTAGATGAAGGGCTTGAGGTTAGGGCTGTCTTTTTTGACATCAGCAAAGCTTTTGACAAGGTTTGGCACAAAGGTCTTCTTGTAAAACTACAAAATGCAGGTATTACTGGATCTTTACTTGAATGGTTTTCTAACTATCTTTTCAATAGACGCCAACGGGTTATCCTTCCTGGAACCTCTTCTACTTGGAAAGGTATCGGTGCTGGTGTCCCCAAGGATCTATTCTTGGGCCTCTTCTGTTCTTGATTTTTATTAATGACATTGTAGTTGACATTGGCAGTGAAATCAGCTTGTTTGCTGATGATACTAGCCTTTATATTATTGTTGACCAACCTGAACAGGCAACTCAGTTACTACAGACGGACATCCAGAAAATATCCAGATGGGCCGATACATGGTTAGTACAGTTCAACCCTGCAAAATCTGAATCTTTATTGTTTTCTCGCAAAGCAAATCAACATTTACATCTATCCCTCTTTATGGCAGGACTCCAGATTCCTGAGGTTTCCTATCATCAACATCTTGGTGTCACTCTGTCAAACGATTGTAAATGGCATCATCATATCAACTACATAACAAGCAAGGCTTGGAAAAGGGTTCATGTTATGCGCAAGCTGAAAATTGTCTTAGATCGAAGATCTCTTGAAACGATATACCTTTCCTTTATACGACCGATTTTGGAATATGCAGATATAATCTGGAACAACTGCACAGCATATGAAAAGGAACAACTTGACAAAATTGAAAATGTGTGTGCCAGAATCGTAACTGGAGCCACCAAGCTAGTATCACTGCATGACTTAAGACTCGAGGTGAATTGGAGGACGCTTGAAGACAGAAGGCGCGATCACAGAATATTCATGTTTTTTCAAATGTGCAGAGGCACTTCTCCTTCGTATCTGATCAGTCTCGTCCCGCCAGTCGTTAATTCAGTTTCCAACTACAGCCTTCGCAATTCCGGTGATCTCCGCTCGGTGGCTTCTCGCACTTCACAATACTTCAATTCCTTTCTTCCTTTGACTGTGCGCGAATGGAACGATCTTTCGGATGACATCAAAAATGCACCGTCGCTTAGTGTGTTAAAGAGGCGTCTTAAGGCCGACCAGAGTCAAACTCCCTCTTATTATTACTGTGGAAGTAGAAAAGCACAAATTCTTTATGCTAGACTTCGTATGAAATGCAGTGGTCTTAATTATCATTTGTTCTTACGTAATATTGTTAACACTCCGCTTTGTCATTGCGGACAACCCGAGACCAGCTCACATTTTTTGCTTGAATGTAGACTGTATTACCTTCCTTGGCATGTAATGTTAATATCTGTTGGTAATTTCACCCAGTCTATCACTGTTAACACCTTACTTTATGGTGATACTTCTCTGTCTGATACTGACAACAGACAAATCTTCACAGCTGTCCAACAATTTATCCTTGGAAGCCATAGGTTCGCTTGACTTGTGATCTGACCCCTATACTGTTTCACACTGTCATTATCTCCAGACAATAAGACTGTTAAGTATATAAAGCTAGGAGTGGTTTGGGGCAGCTGAACATTTTCTCTACATATTTTCTTCCTTCCCTTTTCATTCTAGAGAATATAGTTCTTCTATGTACTACATTGTATTTCATACTTTAACCATTATGGTTACCTAATTTTGCTAAAATATTCTAAATACTAAAAAGGCGATGTACTAATACTTTTATTTTATCTTTACCTTCCATTTCTGAGCATTTTGTTGTTTTTCCTTTTTTTTTTTTTTTTGGTTTTTCATTTTGCTTTTTTTTCCTTTTCATGAATAACTAAGAATGTGTTACACATTAGTTTAACAGCCATCCATAGTATTGTAAATATTATCTTTCCGGAGGTTGACTCGATAAGTATTTCAATACTTCCGTCAATATCCTATTGCTTGTGTTGTTATGTCTGTCTGTATGTGTATGAATGTATCTTGTGTAACATTTGCAATAAAATATTCTTAAACTAACCTGCTAACCCTGTCTTAACATACTTTACCGAACATGGATCAAACATATCCTGGCGTTAATTACGTGTTGACAAAGTGACCGGTCGTCACTCGCACTTTTCTAAAACGACAGGACTGAACTTAGCTTGAATGATTCAAAACGGTTCCGTTTCGTTACACATATGGGCTGCCAGAGCTAAAAATAGAAAACCCTCAAACCACCACTCCTCCTAAACCGTTGGCCCGATTTAAAAATAATTTCAAAGAAAATTAATGTTTCTTGGGTGATCCTCTTACCAAGATTGTTCGTATTATTCCATGTGGCGTGTTCACTTTTTCTGAATGTATATAGTCGAAGCTTTAAAATTGTTCTTGTCTGAAACTGGCCTGATTTTAGTAGTTTGACACAAAATTTAATCTTTTGGCGACTCCCTATTACGATTATCAAAATTATTCTAAAGTGCCAACAATAATGCGTGGTACCTACTGTTGGTCGGATTTTAAAGTCAGATACTAAATTACTTTCACAAGATTTTTTTTTTTTTGAGTGACACTTTACTTAAATCGTTCCGACTATTCTGATCCGTCAAAGACATAGCCGCCAGAGTAGAAATATTTTCAAACAACATATTCCTAAATTGTTGGGACCCCCTCCCAAGATTATTCAACTGGTCCGATTCGTCAAAAACATTGCCACTAGGGGTCTTGGTACATTTCCCTTTTAAAAATAAGTTTAGAAATTTAAAAGACCTTCTCGGCAGTAAGTGCTGCTCAACTATGAAACAATTTCACAGTAATGTTTAATCGGAGACCATCTGCCAACTATTTCGACATCGTGAAAAGATACTGCCACAAGTTTCGATTTATGTATATAGTGTATATAGCGTATTGAGTGCTATTTTACTTATTATTGGCTATTTTGTGATATCCTTAATTCACTTAGTGATATCATTAAAGTATTTTTGATATGTTAAAATTGTATGTATCTAACGATATCTCTAATTAAATCTAAGATAACATGAAACGTATTTTCGTATATCTTAAAATAATCTAAAGATATCAATAATGATTTAAGAATGTCATTGAATATGAGACAGGATATATCTACCTAAAATACGTGTTCATGTTTTTATTCGTTTTAAATAATTTTTAGGATATCACCATTGCATAATATCTTAAATTCAATTTATAGATACTGAAAATTCATACACAATAGCATTATTATATGGTTTTAACTCAAGATATGATATCAAAACAGACTTTAGATTTTTGATATCAATAATTCATTTAATGCGTTTTACTAAATCGAATTTAAGATATCCATAATCAATCTATCATATCCCTAACTCGATTTGGTGCTTTCGATTTTTTTAGTGAAATCTTTAATTTTGTCGAATGATATCTTAAATCCATTTTGTGATATAAATAAAACCGATTTAAAGACATCTAATTAGAGATCGAATTACTGAAATATGTAAAGCATGTTGTGATATCATATCTGTAAATGCGTTTAAGGATATGCAAAAAAAAATGAATGATATCAAAAATGAGTTGGTGTACCATCAGTTTATTTAACATTGTTCTGTACAATACGGAGATATATTTGGACGAGTACCCAGCTGAGAAAACCATATTGGACTAGCCGCTAGGGAAGGGTACGAGTCCAAATATATCTCGTATTGTACAGAACAATGTTAAATAACCTTTTTACTCTATATCTATTTTATTTTAGTTTAAATTGAAAATGATTCACTGAATATTGTATTTCCGCCTTTTCTTGATTATATAATCCTGATTTCAAGACGCATAATCAAACTCTGTGCATAGAGCTCCTACTTCACCTGATTTACATTCGGAACATTTTCACGCGTTTCGGGCTTAATCGTTTGTTTAACATTGGACTGTTGAACCGTCCAAATGCGGAAAAAAATACAGGTTATTTTGTACGCACGTGTGTCCAATAAGGTAATATATTGTACGGTCACGTGTTGCAAATAAACGTGCACGACTGGATAAATAAAACAGATCAGGGTCTTTGATGCTGAACAGATACAGAATAAATGAACATATTTCAGTGCTTCAGTAACAGAAAACCAGCCGCCCTGCAGTATATTCTGTCTTTTATTTTTGAGTTATTTTTATCATTTACATATCTAAGCTTAAAAGCTGTGTATGCTGTTGCATAATGTTTCTAATTACGATACGACATCGTCATAAAACTGTGACATAATACATAATTTTAAAGTATTGTTTGAAGTTCAGATAGTAACTTTTTCTGTTTTCATTAGATATCGAAATCGCGTATACAAAAAGAAGAATTCAGTGAGAGTATCTGGAGATTTATCAGACGTATCTAGACTAACCATTAAATAAGAAATCACGTGATATATTGATGGTTCATTATAGCGAATTGTGCCCACTCTAATAGGTTATGAGAAGATAATGACACGATCTCTCACTGGGAAGGCCGTAATAGTCTGATTATATACCTCATTACATTTTAGCCTGAGAACAAAAAAATCCATCTTATTTGGATATGGATTTTTATTGTTGTGTGGCAATGCTTATCGTTCACTTTAACCATAACAAAGATACATGTCACACAAAAATCAGGTAAGTTTTATCGGGCACTCAACACAGTGGTTGCATGATAAGTATATATTAGATGTTGGTATATGGCGTACACTTCTTGAATGACTAGACGTTCAAAAGACAAAACTATTGTTCGTGATCAGAAAGACCGAGGAGCAATAGTTTTAACTGTTGAACGACACGCATTTCTATAAACGGTAGACAAGAAGCAGGCAAGGTGAATGTCGGAAGTCCAGAAATTGTATAAATTTGACTGCTGATGGTATTTTCTATAACCCGTATCATCAAATACAAAGTACAAAACATGTTTAAAGTGTAGTTTCATCATTAGATGTAAACTTTCAACATGTTTTCAGAAAATAGACAAATCTTCATGTATTCCCAAATATAAAGCACGAAAATAAAAAACAAATCTTTTTATTGTATTTTTCAGTTTCTATGAAATAAAAATCGCATTATAGGGTAAGTACCATGCATGTTTGGGAAAATATAGACATAGTTTGAAGAAAAATGGCATCCGAGTCATTCAAAGTATAAGAGACACGCTGAAAGACTCAAATATTAGTTATTTTGCTATTAAAAGGGGTTATTCAGGTTAATACTATCGCCTATCATCAAAAGCGTCGAGTGGGTTGCTTCCATTTAATGTCAGATATCAGGCCTAAGACCACAGTTATTTTTACTTTATGTTATATATAGACACTGGTCACTATTGCAATTTTGCATGCATTCCAAACCCCTAAAAATACCTGCACTCAACAGAACTATTCAAGAGAAAAAAATCCAGCCACAATAAACATGGGGTGGACCAGCTCTTTTTTCACCATTTTCAACCAAATCACACTCATTTAAAGAATACTCTCTAAATGGCCACAAACAGGCAAAACCGGCCCTATCAAAAAGTCATAATAAAAAGGCATATTCTTACATTCTCATTCTGTCAAGATGTACATGTACCTACTATTTCATATCTCCTCTATTCAGTTATGCCATTTATTGCAGTCTTTCACTCAAAACTTCATCAATATCCACAATCAAACAGAGGAACTATTTTCCGCGTAACCACTTCCTTATTGTGGTCAACAAAGGGCAAAAAATAAGTGATCTTGAGGGCAAATAATTGTGATATTGTGCTTTGTACAGTATTTCTCGCATGGTTAGATTAATATACGGACTTGTGCGACTTAAATTTCAATAAAACAACATTTATGCTAACTTTTAGGCCCGCTATTTACGGGCTGAAACAACCCTTTGAAAGAGGTACTTCTGAAAATAGTACAACGAATGAAATAAAAGGTGATATCAGCGCCTGTTTTAAGTACAAAGTTTATTAATTTTGTATAAATGAACACTAAAAGTATGTGTATCGACAAGATCAGTGTCCATATGTGTCATTTCAGACATGTGCTGTGCCTTGTTTTAGAAAAAAAGTTATTTTCAAAATTACATGTCAAATAATATCCATTTCTCAGCATTTCTTATTTTCTATGAGTTAATGCTTATTGTATTCCCATTTGTGCATTTATACGCTACAAATTTAGTAGATAGATTAAAGTATGCATAGAACAGCATGTGCACTATGATATAGCTTTATGAGATTGAAACCTATCTCTCCGTCACGCCAATACCGGAAATATTCCCTGTTATATGAAATAAAACTAGGAAAAAACAAAAAAGACAGCGCAGAACTACGGATCGAGCGATACAGGTCGATCCCCGGGCGGGACGTATATGTTCTCCGTGACGATTTGATAAAAAAAAACATTGTGTATGATATCATTCGTCCTCTACCACTGATTCAAGTGGGGACGTTGGCAGTTACTTGCGGAAAACAGGTTTGTACTGGTACAGAATCCAGGAACACTGGTTAGGTTAACTGCCCGCCGTTACATAACTGAAATACTGTTGAAATCGGCGTTAAACCCAAAACACACAAACAAATAAATAAAGACACTTTTAATGTTTCTAAACGGACATTTTCTTGCTAATAAAACACATTCACCCTATCCCTATTTAGGGCTACACATATTGCATGGTTGGTACCCTTTAGGTCAGAGGGAACTACTCATTTTCCATAAGACCACATTGTAATATTTTGTAATATGGGCCGTTCCTAACATTCACTCAGGGTGAAAGAACTATACAAGGCCTATATAATAAAACTGCAAGAAATATACATGTTGACCATCACTTTGTGGCACGTTTTTCTCTTTGAATTCGGTTACCCAAAGTCCGGCAGTGATTGTTTTACTTTTCATGAAAATGCTCCAATAGTAAAACATACATATCCATCACCCAAAATACACAATTCCAAATAATTTCCAAGAAATCATGGATACAATTTTAATTTATGAAATTAGATAGTTTACACATATTAGACCAACTAATGACCACTTTACATGGATACATACACCACAGAATTCCCTATACATTTTCAACAAATCAGGGGGCTCAGTGAGTTGCTTCTTTCTGAAGCGTTGGTTTCTGGGTGACAAACGGATATTGGAAACTGAGTCCTAGGTTCATCTTGGTACTAACACAGAGAGCTTACTATCACATAAAAGTAACACGTATAATGCGGGTGTCAAACTACGTAGTGGCCTTCTCAGTATATCTAACTGTTGTTTAAATACTGAGGAGTTAACTCCAATAACGATGTGTTCCATATAATAATCAGTCATACCGACAGTGATGTACGGATGAAACAATCGAACTCCATCAAATCTGCGGCAGCTGGAACGATCACACAGATCTTGTATCAAATAAGAGCAACTCTTTCCGCAAATACAAACAATGAATTCGCTTTAAGGACCATAGATGCCCATCCTATTGATCGCGAAATTGACTACAGGAAGCTGCAAGTTTTAGGACAGTTATGTCGGCTTCCTACACAGTACAATGAAAAAGACATATTTAACAAGAGACTACTCAGCTTTTTAAATTGCGAAATGTAAATGCAATGATTTGTACCAGATATATATATATATAAAACATTGCAGTAGTGAAAACTTTTAAATTTTTTGACTGAGTATCGGGTATGTTTCAAAGTAGTTACCAGTGGAGAAATATTCTTCGTGTGGCAGTAATTGGTCAAGCAAATTATAATATGGTTTTTAACTTGATTGCAAAATGCCCTGACAGTGAATATTAAGGGGAGTTACAAGTGAACATTGACGAAACATGTGAATTATGGAAATTAAGTAAGGCCAATCAGGTGTTAGCACCATACTGTACATCTGTTGTAAATGCCATGGGGATATTTTATCTCGCTAATACCGACAAGTGTGTCAAAAGTGTAATAGATTGGTTACTGATTCGAGTACACACAAGATATGTTCTTGCCTGGTAATAATGGCGATAGGCTTAAGCTGTGGATATATTTTTCTTACGAATGGACAGGATTTTTATACTCATTTCATTATATCAAGCCCCAGAGAGCAGGTCAAAAATCTTATTGTTTAATCTTACCTCACAAATGAGCATCTTCACTATATAAATAACGCCAGGAGTATTTTAATGTTGTTGTATTCTAACGGTATTTTAAGTTACATGATCAACTGTGTTATGTAATAGGTAGGATATGGTAAATTGCAAGAATCTCTAAAGCAGTTAAAAAAATGTTTCATTTCGGTTTTCGTGACGTTGCTTCCAATTTGACAATGTTGTATAAAGCTGATAAATGGCACTGGTATATCAAGTCGAATTATGCTAGGTTTAGTGTGTATGATATAAGGTGAGAACAAATCCTTAAATAGTGGCAAGAACGCCTAAACCTCTAATATTTCGTTTCAGTAAGGGGTGTGGATGATACTGCCTCGAGTTTATACATACAACATTATGTGTATTAATATATATTACAATATACCAATATAGATTCTGTCAAAAATACGGCTTGTATTTCACAGGAAGAAAAAAATTCCGCATTGTACCTTTTGTATTGTATGTTGTCGGACTACTTTCATTTAATACACATGACCTGACACAGTTCTATAAATAGCGCACACAAAAAATCCATCATTTCATCGACAAACATTGAAGATTTCGTTTGAAAACAATACAACAAACAAAAAGGTGGGTGTTCATAATAAAAGGGTCATTATAACAGTAGCTAGATCTGGGATTTTGTATCCGGATCACTTGGATTTTTGCAAGCACGGATCATACTCGGCGCTTATCCGATCGGGGCCAAATACAGCATCCCAGATCGAGGTACTATTATAATAACCCTATTATATTGTTTAATGGTTTATACATGAGATGACTTTTTATAGATGATGATGTTATAAATAGATGTGTATAGTACACAGATCGTAAAACAGTACTTTTTAGAGGCATTCTATGATATATGTATGAACGAAAGAAACAAAAGATCAGCTTTGTTATCATTGAAATATATCATGCCTAATGGCTTTTGAAAATATGTAAATATTTGTGTATTTCTGTTTATATAATATGTTACTTTACGTATATGCGTATGTGCTATGTTTTTTGTATAATCTTCATTATTTGAGAATAATAAATAAATAATAATAATAGTATATAATGAACGTCGTAACGTCGGTATACAGTATGTGATAAACTTTGTATACTGTCTATTATAAATATTTGTATACAGTATGATAATTATTTTATGCTGTATATGGTAAATACTGATGTATAGTATATGAAAATGTTTCTATACAGTTAATTGTTTGTATACAGTATATAATGTTGGTATACAGAATATGATAACTGTTGGTATATAAAATATTTTCATCCTCGTTTTGTAACTGGGGTATTTTTTATTGTTGTGAGGAAAAGGAGAACAGGTTTGATCATTATCTGTTACATAAAGAGTTTATTGTAGTTAGGAGGTATTTGTGTGTGTATATATTTAAACAAAATATGTTATTTTTAAGTACAAGGACTGTTTGAACCGTTTTCCATCTTTGTGTTAAATTTTAACGCGTAGAATAACAATGCAGTCAACTTTAAATTGACCACTGAAAGCCAACAAGTACAACAAATATACGCTTATCAACTTATAAACTCTAGCGCTCATGTAAGTCAACGCAAATCATATATTTGTACAAGTTAAAGCATAGCAAAAGTTCCTTCTAGGGCACATCTATATAAATATATAATGATCATCTTGTAAAATTTTGGTTGCAATGTCTGTTTTATACTGCCAAAAATGTCAGGTAAGTATTTACGCTAGTTATTTAACATAAATTGTTTAATCCAACAACAAATTAAATCTGTTACCACTTTCAGAAGAGTAAATACGGCAATAAGACATTGACCCGGTCAATCCATTATGATTCGATGTGTGAATTTGTTGCGCATAATTAGAGGGTCGCAATGGGGTTTGTTTTCACATATTAACCATGCATTTGAAGGTAACGATAATATTTGGTTGTTTACATTTAAATTTGCTGATATATATCTATCTGGTCGACTGAATGTACATATGTTATGTTCTTCAAGAATGGAGGAAATAATAGAATCAATCAATCATCCTCGGGTTTAGTATTATGTAAACCACGGAACGCGTTCAGTCAGAGAGTCGCCTCAATTGAGAAAGAATAGTTTAACGTCAGAGGTTATTTCTAAGGTCACGGAGTTTAATTGGCCAGCTTGTAATTACAACAGCTTTCGATATCAGTAGCTCAGTCAAGTGTGACTTACCGAATTAAGATATTCCTTCTCAAGAGAAGGAACAACAATCCTTATTTTGAATTTATGATAAGAGGCTTTTGACATTAAAATCTTATCGCAATATTTTCTCTCGGATTTTGGCCCAGTGGGAACAATATAAAAGAGATATTAATTGTTACTGTGTATTTCTAATTTATTACACCTCAAAATATAATGGTTTTATCAATGCTTTAAAGTATAACGTCTTTCTGTTAGTTTCCTGTGGTGTTCATGTAAAATGAATCATTCAGGCAAGACAGAGAAACCAGTAAGAATCTGATTGCCATTCATAAATGTAACTCTGTTTCATACAAGTCTTAAAACACACAAACAACAGAATCTTATGGCTTATTCTGTACAATTTTTCAAGCGTTTTAGTCCAACACAATAGCCCACTGCCAAAACTGTATGCTTTGACGTAAACGTTGGCGACGAATTCACAGTTTTGTGTAGTTTCACATTTCATGTATGAATCGAGATCCTTTGGGAACTGTGTAGAAATGACAAGTAATGTTAAGTCGGAGATAAGTCTTAGACTTAAATCCCTTCGTGTATTTCCACCGCATTTGGAAAAAAATTCGTTTCTTTACAAATTCATAAAATGGTCTGCTGCACATTTCTAAGGAAAAGTTGATAATGGCACTTCTTTTGGAAAACAACTTGAAAACCTGTTATTTATTTTTGTTATCATGTCAAAGACCTGATAACAAAAATTGTCCCCGCTCATATTAACGGACTAGTTTTTACATTCAATTTTATTATAGAGTCCAGTTTTAAAGTTACATGACTTTTTTGGTAAACAGACTCTGTAATCTCAGCTAGTTATTTCCTTAACTCTGCCTGTCTCAACTTTTATCGCACAGACAGTAGTACTTAATGACGTCATTATGTAAAGTTCTTCATGACATGGATCGATTCTTGGAAAGATCTATGATACATTTGAGACTATATTTATTTTGCATTCTTGATTTATGCCTAATTTAAGACATCATTTTCTAATGAGTCTATGCAAAAGTATTTGAATTCTCGGAACAGGCTTAATTAAGTGACTAAAGTCTCCCTGACTGATGGTGGAAGTGAAATCTTCAGCGCATGGGACATATAATTGCTTGAAATGTGGAAATAAAGCATATTTTGATTTATTCAAGAGAATGATTCTTTTATTTTTACGCAGACCTGTAGGAGTTTATTTTATTGTTAGTTTTTATAAGAATATCAGAATGTCAATGACCGCTGCCTAAACTGAATTCAACATGGCTGTCGTGTTGTTTCGTTCAGATGTTTCAACAGCGAATGAATTTTGAAATCCGTAAAATATGACTATTCATTTTTGCTTCAGAAATCATTTTTAACGAAATAAGATAAGGAGATATGTTGTTCAAGGCAAGTTATATGAGATTTATGATAAATAGAATAACGGACTACTGTCTTTTGTTATTAGGCTCGGCAGATATAAGCAGAAGGGGTTCGAATTTAACATTGATATCAAAAGACAGTAGTATTCTCTATGTGACCTTCCAGATATGTTTGTTTTAAAGTTCCAAAGCGGGTCGTTACACTTAAACGGATTATCGGTCTCGAATTGCAATTTATAGATAATTTCTTTGATCCCCCACTCTCCACCAGTCACAAAAAGAAGCAAACACTTCTAAATGTAAAGATAAAAAATATGAATCAGGTGTACAGAAATCTGAACACTAAACAAGTACTTGACTCAGGAAATATACTGTCTTTTTTCTATACTTATTTTGTTTAAAAGTTAAAAAATCAAATATAAGTATAGACACACCTTCCTGTTAATATGACGTAGGACGAACATAGTCAGAATCATGCACTCAAGCTCAGCATGTTCCTATATCTGTTGGTGTAATTATATTTTGAGATTTCATTGTTCGTGTTTCTGGGCGTATATTGTTATATTTTCAGTCATTAAAGGTAGTTCTGCACGTTTGATAAACCGGAAGTAATGGCGTTACTTCATTTATCCGGAAAACCTAGAATAAAGCCTGGAGTCGGTGTACGGCAATGAAAATCATTTTTCTATCACATTCCTTTCTTTCTAAAGTCAAAATATGATATTTAAACGTCTGACATGTAAAATAATTCCAAAACAATGTCTTAAAACAGCTAGAAAGCAGGGACCTTTTTAATCATTGGCAAATATGTCGAAACCAAGGACACTCAGAAAATTTCATCTCTTTGTTCAACATACCCATAGAATGAAACATATTTGAATTTACGCCAATACTGTTGTCCACGTCATAGGTGTAGTTGAAGGATATTTGTTTGTTTCAGTACACGATCGAAATATTTCTTACTGAGTGAAACATATAACGCAATATTGTTACGAATGGCATAGCCATGAGTGAAAATTTAAAATCTGTTTTGTAATGAGTGAGATATGTTTCGATCTTTTGTGTTAAAACATGTAACTTCTGTTTATTTCATGTATTTTCAGTGGTTTCTACTTGCTTATACCAGTTTTACCCGCGCAACGTTATAAGCATTTGGCAAAGTCACACGCAATCATGACGTCTAATAAATATTAGTCTGTGATTCTTACATTTCTGTTACATTTTGATACGGTTGAGTGAATATCTTAAGGTTTATATTTCTATTTATATACGTCTATATCCTAATCGTTTATGTATACTCTAGAAACAATTTCCGATTATTCATCATTCATAATTTGTCACATTCAAGTGTAGTTCCGTATACATATAAATACATATAGAATATTTATTTGTTTCAGTATAAGATCAAAATACGCAGTACATTCACAAATGGCGTAGCCACGAGTGAAAATGTAAGATAATGAGTGAAAGATATTTCATCTTACATGATTATAAAACAAGCAACTTTTCTTTCTATTTCTTGTTTTCCAATTATTTAACAAAATTTGTAAATTTGCTATTTTTCAACCAGTGGAAAATATATTTGATATTTTCACTGTAAAATTATCAAATATTTTGCACTTTAATATTTCCATGATGAACTGAAAACCATATCAAAAATAGGATTATTGTTATTGGTAGTGTAACGACAGTTTTGTTAGTTTCCTATCAGTAACTGAGGTAACGTTAAGGATTAGAGGTTTATAAATAAATCAAACACCATATCTCTTTTGCTGTTCAAAAGACAACAACCACTGAAACTGCTGTCTTATTCTCCATTCATAATTCTTTCGGGTATTTTAGGAAAATACAATTATATACATTTTTGCATTCAGTTTGACAGAACCGTATATGTTCGATATTTTTTACGCTGAAAACTAAGACTTGGTTTTCATTAAGCAAGTCTGGACACTTTTCTAAACAATATTCTTTTTCTATTGATCAAGGTCCATTGGGAACGATGTGAAAGTGACAATCTAATGTCAGGTCGTAGATTAATCTTAGAATTGTATTCCCCGTGTCTTCAGATGAATTACATTGAATCACCAATTCAAAGAATGTAATTAGAGTGTGGTGTTACTATGCTAGGATAGGTTGTTAATGACTTCACTTTCGGATTAATTTATCTTCCAATCATTAAAACATATAATGTAGATGTAAAAAAGATAGTTTGTGACATTTAACTGGCACCCCGAAAGGGTCCAACCCACATACAAGCTACATCACAAGAAGAAGAGCAATTCCCCCAGGGTCTTCCGAGAAGGGGGAGGATGAAAGACCCATTGGGACAGAACTATTGGTAACGACACGGCAAGTACAACGGACACTGACAGCGGAATAGCGAGTTCAATTTGCATTTGCGGTAAAGTCTGCAAGAATATCAGAGGTTTGCGGATCCATCAGTCAGAGGTAGGATTTAGGACTGAAGTGCAGCAGCAACAGCGCGCAAGGCAACTTGGTGAGACGCAGGTTTCTTATCACAGAACTGAGAATTTCCTGAAGGACAACCCTCCCTCACAAAATCTGCTACCAACTCAACAGCCAGACACTCCGCAAAGACTTGCAAAGATTAAATGATTCTTCATGGAATACTTTTGGTGATGACACAGACTCCATTTTCCAAACAACAGGGCATGGGAATATAGAGTCTAAGCTGAACACCCTTACAAGACTGATCAACACTATGGACAGAATGGAGAGATTGTACCCAACTACACCTCTACAGCCTAACAGAAAGAGAAAAAAGATCAAGGAGCTCAAGGATACACAGATACGTGGACTTAACCAGAGGTTCAAGAACGCGTCATAAATGGAACGATTCGGCCTCAAGAATCTGACAGACCAGCTCCGGGCCAGGCTGATAGACATGAGGAAAGCAGCGCAGCTCAGGAAGACAAGAAAAGAGACGAAAGAAAAGGAAGAAGGAACAGTTCCTAGCCAACCCTTTCCAGTTAGCTCGACCTGCATGGAGACAAAACAAACAGGAAGGTTTGTCAGACCTAAAGAAGAGGTGGAAGAGTTCTTCCATGAAACGCACAGCAACCACCAAAAAGGCGAACCTCATGGAGAGTGTCCGCGGATAGAAGATGTAGATCCACCAACAGAAAGCCTGAATATTGCCGAGCCTTCGTGGAAAGAAGTACAGGAAGTTGTGAAGAAAGGTAGAGGCAAGTCAGCCCCAGGGCCAAGCGGGATACCTTATAAAGTTACAAGAAATGTCCCAAGTTGCTTAGGAGACTTTGGCTTTTGCTACGCATAGTCTGGAGGAAGACACTGTTCCTAGCGCATGGCAGGTAGCAGAGGGATGTTTTGTTCCTAAGAAGGAAAATTCAGAAGAGCTGTCTCAGTTCAGAACGATTTTACTCGTTAGTATAGAAGGCAAGACTTTCTTTTCTACCCTAGCCAAAAGACTGACAACGTACATGGTCAACAATCAGTATGTGGACACTTCGGTGCAGAAAGGCGACATTCGTGGTTTCTCTTGCTGTGTTGAACACACAAGCGATTAGCCTATTAATGAGGGAGAACCTGTTCCAGTATCCGACTCCCAGCCTACAGAGGCTTCATGGATGACCTCACGATCACAACAGAGACACACATCCAAGGACGATGGGTGTTGTCTGCACTGGAAGAAATGGTCACCTGCGAACCTCAAAGGACGACAAAATTTGCAATGCAGGCACCGAAGTTCTCACCGGCAGAAGGTGGTCAGCCCATCAAAGCAGTGGAGGATGCAACAGTCTGACTCAGCCATAGCGACATTGTCGGAACCACTTGCGTAGGCCGCCAGGGATTAGGCCAAAGTGGAGTCCAACGTTGGAAAACAGCACAACAATACAGAGAAAAGAGCTTGTTCAGCCTGAAGTAAGAAAAGCTGAGGAAGAAGACAGAAGAGTACGTGCAGTATGGATGGGAGGACATGGTCGATGGACCAAGTGGGAGACCATGGAGAGAGACTTTTCATGGCAAGATATCTGGAAGAAGGATACACTCCAACTCCAGTTCCTCCTCCGATCCGTGTATGACGTCCTACCCACACCAGCAAATCTCTGTTGCTGGGATTTGTCTGAAGACAATGCCTGCACTCTCTGTGGCCATAGGAAATGCACATTAGAGCACATCCTGTCATCCTGCAAAGAAACCCTAGCTCAAGGCAGATACAGATGGCACCATGACCAAGTACTGCGCGAGATTACCGACATGCTTGAGAAAGTAAGAAAGAAACCAAGACCCCAAACAGGACCTGTCTTTATCAACTTTGGCTGTTGGAAAAGAAAGAAGAGCTGCCGTCAGGAAGATAGCATCTTGAGCAAATCTAAAGCAATGACAGAAGGAACCACACAAAATGATCATCCTGCTCCTCTCATCCTGTGTGAAGTTATTTTTACGCATGGTATATCTTTTAGTTACTATCGAACCACCATATTTCATCGTTTTGAACCATCATGGAAGTATCGGAAGGTATGACTTCATTATCACTGAATGTGCTTAAGTGTTACCTTTAACCTTGCTGATGTTTTTGTAAACCATATGAATGACTAATGTTTCAGTGCCAAGATACTAACTTTGTTTTTACAATGCTATCAAGGACATCCTGTCTGAAACCAAGTGTCAGATGTGTAAACTGCTATTTAACCGTCACCGCATGGACAAAATGACACAATCATAGAATAATGATTTATCACAAGTGTTGAAATTATTTCAGAATCTTTAGATGCTGCAGAAGCATATCGTAAATGTAAATGTTACTTAAAAAGGAAGATGTATTTTCATAAAATGGTTTCTTTTTAGAACAGTTTTAAAATGTTTCTGTATTCGCAGGTTTTTAGACGAAATGGTAATTTTCAGAGCGTGCAAAGATAGTAATTTAAAGACACTCAATAGTAATTTAAAGACATTTCTGCGAGAAGGAATTTCAAAACCCGTTTCTATGGGGATGTGGTTTACAAACTTCGTAAGATCTTGGGTCGTTGAAATTTTCTAACTGTATTTGGTAAAATTATAAAACGTTTTATTAAAAGAGTTTACGACCCAATTGTTTTGAGACATACCGCATGTTTAAGTGTTCAACCCGTTTACAGTTGGACACTACGCTTTTCTCTATGATTGTGTCTGACGAAAGATGGGTGTGTGTGTGTGTGTGTGGGGGGGGGGGGGGGGGGGGGGGGGGGGGGGTACTCTATGATAAGCAGTTTTTAAATCCCACCAGGACTGAACTGTTTTGAAATCTGTCTTCTGGACAGTTTCGCCGGGTCCTTAAGGGTGTTTCTCTTGTTGCTCTGTCTTCTGCGAAGGCATTGAGTACATAAATTTTGGTTCATAAGGATTGCTTTTTATATATTCATACAGGAGCATTTTTGTGTTTTACATGGCATGCCTTTTTGTTTCCATTACGTGTGTTAGAGATTCACCTGGCGGGGATTACTTTTATTTACACTGTCCCGTGTCTTTGGAACATGGTGGGGGTAAGAGTGAGCTTGGATGCGCACCATAAACCGGTTTAAGCTCCCCAATGGTGTTTTTGCCACTGACCGTTCCAAGTCGGTGCGCCACTGTATTCCTTAATGTGTGTGTGTGTGTGCGTGTGTTTGTAGTGTGCACGTCTGTGTGCTGTGGGTTTCGTTTTGGGGAGGCTGCGTTTTTGGGACATGGCATTCCCTGTTTTGATATTTGTCCTTGTATTTTTAGCTCTTTCAATATTTAATGTGTGTAAAGATATGGGTCCTGTAACAATTTTCGTTATCAGAACTAGAGCAATTTTCATAAAAAAAAAGATATAATGTTTTCTTTCGCACGATTTATTATGGAAAAAAACTTATTATGTTGTAATAAGAGTGATATTATTATCTTTCCTTAATTACTTGGTTTGTTTGTTTTTGGTTTTTGATCGCCGTTGTTTACCTTTAGCCTGCTGGCGGCGGGTTATTCTGCTTTTGCGACCATGGTCTGCAATGTGCGCTATTCAGTAAATTTTCAGTGAACACCCCTTTAAATAAAAAAGCTATTGCCCAAATTGAATGATGGACCAGTTCAATTTAGAAATTAAGCAGGGTAAAGGTTAATGCAGTATTTCAGTCATATCACGGCGGTCAGTTAACCTTACCTGTGTTTTTGGATTCTCTACGAGTTCAAGACTGTTCCCCGCAAGTAACTGCAAACTTCTCCATAATTATGATGCAGAGGTGGAGGATGAAATAACGCCTGACGCTATGTCTATTGTCAAATCGTCATGGTGAACATACGCCTCGCCCGGGGATCGAGATCACGACCCCGCGATCCGTAGATCTGCGCTCTCCTTATTGAGCTAAAGTGCTTGGTTGTATACATGACAGTATTGTGATTGTAACAGTTGATACCAGATGTTTAATATATTTATGCATAATTCATCTTCGGTCTTAGTCTTCTTTTTCAAAACAAACAATATTTACCTTTTCGAACACATCATTCTTTTTATAGTCGGTGCAAAGTTTAAATTCAATTTTTAATTTTGCCTGAAATGCAATAAATGCATTTGCAGTGTTTATTTATAATCATATTGTAAGTACACGCACCCTTTTGATATCATTAATACGTAAGAAGTACGTTTTCTAAAGTTTCGTTTTGACCTTTGACCTGCCTGTGACCTTGAAATGACCCTTGGATAGGACAGTACCAAATATATTTCTGCAGTTGACACATATATAAATATTAGCATATATGTCAATCATTAACACACTTCGCCACCGGATGTCACTTTTTCCAGATATATAGGCAGACTATAACAAATACTTCAATAAACATAGAAATAAATTTTCATGATACTTTCTATTATGGGATAACCTCACACGCAAATTACATAATGCTATAGATGTGTATAAAATTAAAGTGAAATCTCTGAATAAACATGGGAATATTTGGAAAGTTGGAAGTTGCATTTGGGCATCTTTTTCAGAAACTACTTGACCAAATATTGTAATTTCTACACGCATCTTTCGCATCATCAGATGGCTTCACTTAGCAGGTTTCATAACTGTGACTTACAGTTTGGCAAACGTACATGTATAAACATTTTGGTGTAAATGTTGCATCTAAGCACGTTTCTCGGGTAATTGTACTGAATGCTTCGAATAAAGGTTACAAAGTTATGGCTTTTCAATTTAGAATATTTTGCGAAAGAAAGCACTTGTATGTAAGATGGTATTTGGTGGAAGGGCGATAGCCAAGCGCGCAGTCACGTGACACATCTTGTTATGCATAGTGGTACTGGTTGGATTCAATGTTACATACATAACAATAAATTAGATTGCATCTGTCACGTCATTGAAGTTTTTCATCATTTTCAATCATTATGCGTGTATTTTCCACGTAGGCTTAAAAGTGGATTTTGGTGGAGTTTGTTTTTAATTCAGATTATTTCAAAAGCAAACTAGAGTTCATCTTCAAAGTAAACTTGTAGTGTATCAACCTACACCTGTACAAAATCATACCAAAAAAAATACCCGTCCAAAAAAGTGACACTTTTCTAAATTCAGGTGGAGATAAAAGGATTGTTTAAGAGGCAAAGCTTTTCTGCTCGAATTGTGCTGTTTCCTGAACCAAGACAAATGGTAATATTGCAATGGCTGTAACATCGACAGAGGTAAGTAAAATGTTTGTTATTAGAATACTGGTGTTCAGTACTCAGTCCTTGGTTGTCTATAATCTATGTAAATAAAATAAACACTGATTCATATGCAGTTGATGCTACTCTTTGCGAAAACAATTTATTAAATGTTTAAACAAAACTTCGGTACCATTTAAATGGCATTCAGTTTAAAAAGTGGTGTAAAACTAATAATATATAACCATATAATATGGCCACAAATTCTGATAAATCCAAATGTTTGCTGAGAGGAAAGAAACGAGGCCAATAGTTAAACAATCAAAAAATATTCACCTTACAATAAATGGAATCAATCTTGAAACTGTGAATGATCAAGAAAAACGTTCGGCATATGTAAAGATAATACTTTTAACTGGCATTCATATACTGATAATGTTTGTTAACATCTTTATGCAAAATTTGCTCTTTTGATATGCTTTTTGCACTAAAAATGATTTAAAGTTAATGTATTATATTGTCTATATTACCTATCCTGGACTATGTAATTGTACAATGTGGTAAAGGTGACAAATATATATATATATATATATATATATATATATATATATATATATATATATATATATATATATATATATATATATATATATATATGTTTAGTAAGTTACAAACAAAATAATTGCTAAAATAATTCTACAGAAATTTCAAAGACATCCGTCATCTGAGCTTTAAAACAAACTCTTTAAATTGTTATCATTCCTTTACAGATGTAAATACCACACGGCAGTAAAAGTTTTCACTAAATAATATGACACCGAGTTAAATTTCGGAATTTCAAACGATAAAGTGTGCAATTTTTTGTCAACTTCACGTAAAGACATTGCAAAATGTGCAAAATCTTCAAGGTTAAAGACGCGTTGTATGAAATAACATTTTTGATTCAAGTAGATGAAATAACATTTTTGATTCTTGATTCAAGTATATGTAATAACATTTTTGATTCAAGTATCAGTTTTGATTCAAGTATATGAAATAACATTTTTCATTCAAGTATCAGTTTTGATTCAAGTATATGAAATAACATTTTTGATTCAAGTATCTGTCTTAAAATGAATGATTCAAACATTTGATTATACAAATTAATGTGTAAATGATAATGGTAATTACTTTGCTTTATATAGTTAAGTGATAATAGATATTTCATTTCTGATTGTACATGTATGGATTGTTGTAATTTTAGAAGGCCACATCTGGATAAAATGTATATAAATGTTTGTATATTTCTTGATATGTTACCTTCTTAATTAAAACAAATATATTATTGTCATTATTATTAGTATTATTGTTATTATTATTATTGTTATTATTATTTTATTATTATTACTAATATCGGTCACCAGCATTTACAACGGTTGTGTGTAGCTGGAAATACCAAAATGTTTTCGTCGTAACTGCATTATAAATCAAAGTACTGAAAGTACAGAAAGGCTGGCTACCACAAAACACTGGATGAAATCTGTGCGGGAAAGATGTTTGAAAATCTTAGATATTATGGGTTTTCCATATCAAACTAAGGCGAGCATAGGGTATGGTTGTGATGAACCATCTTGATTAACTTGTGAAGGCAGTGTAAGGATATTACAGACTACAGATGTTGAAAAAAATACATTGTGTTTGCTTCATTCGGGATAACATAATTAGTGAGACAAACGGTACATAATTCTCGCTTGGGAATCTGAAACCACAAAAATTAGTATCTTACAAAAATTCAGGTTCCGAGAACGTAATCCAATCAAACCACATAGGATAATGAACGAAATTCATAGTTTATTCGAGAAACGTAGTTTATCAAATGTAAACCATGGTTTACGGTCGATGTATTAGGATTAAAAAATCGACTATTAATTTCGGTTGTGAATCTGCGCTTACGAACGTGAGCCTAGGCCTATGATCTTGAACCATAGTTTACAGACGTGACATATATGGAAATCGTCCAATAATTACATGAACCCAGGTTCACAGTCGAAAAACTAGGATAAACGATGGATAAACTAGGTTTTTCAAACTTAAAAGCATGTAAACCTATTCTTTCGAGCGAAAACGAAGGATAACGTCGTAAACCATAGTTCACGCTCGTAAACATAGGTCCACGTTTGTAAACCGAAGTTAAGTTCAATCAAGAATCCTAGTTTATCGAACGTAAACATGGGTTCAAGCGCGTAAACTTTGGTTTAAGCCCGCTATCCTATTCGCTCGAAAATATATGTTAGTATTCGATAATCCTAGTTTTTCGACCAAGAATGTATTTATTGGATAATTGGATTGCCGCGAACCATTGTTTACGGGCGTGAACCTATGTTTACGACCATAAACTTGGGTTTACTAGCGTGAAACATATTTTACGAACGTGAACCTAGGTTTACGTTCAGTAAAATTGGTTTCTCGAACAAAACTATGATTTTTGGTCGTAATCCTATGTTCACGAGCGTGAACCTATGTTTACGGTCGTAAACTTATTTTCACGGTCGTAAACTTAAGTTTTCGATCGTTAACATATGTTCACGTTCGTAAACTATGGTTTACACTCGTGAACCCTGGATTACGCCCGTAAACATAGGTTCACACTCGTGAAGTTAGATTAACGATCGAAATTCATAGTTCAATTGAAAAAAAAAACTAGTTTAAACCTGGGTTCACGGGCGTAAACTATGTTCAATGCCCGTTATCTTATGTTTCGCTCGAAAGTATGGGTAAATATTCGAAAAACTTTGTTTTACGTTCAAAAAACCTACTTTATCGATTGTTAATTCTAGTGTTTCGACCGTGAACCTGGGTTCACGTTATAATTGGGCAATTGGCGTGCCATAACCGTTTATATATGTTTATAAGCGATAATAAACATTGAGGGACATAATATGAGATAAAGTATAAAGGTAACAAACACAACATCTATACTTCGATGTGCAAAGCCCCCTTCCCCCCCCCCCCCCCCCCGACACACATCACACACACACAAACACATCCATCATGTATGAATGTATGAACACTGATCAGATGGGTGATTTTCTTGTCGGTATGGGGAAAATTTTGGGCTCGAATCCCGCTACAAACTGAACTGTAAATGATTATGGCCTAGTCTTGTTCCTTTCCTAATACGATAATTAGGAAAATTGACGGACTCGTCATAGTGTACCCCCTATTTTTGAAGAGTATTCCATCCTACTTTAACTATTTTTTTCAGGAAGGCGTAGGTTCAAGCCCCACTAGGACAAAACTTTGTTCATTATATTTCTTTTTTCAAGTAAGATAAACAGTGTTTTTTTTTCAATACTTATTATCATTGATTTGTCATACAAAAGCGGAAATTTTCATTTGATTAGCCATTTCTTGCTGTTTAAAATGAATTTAACCTGAAGGCTGAATGTTTAGACATCTTTGAAAATACTTTGTTACATTTTGTATAACTTCTTGATTTTGCATTTATTCTTTAGTTTACAAAGTTTGGAAGAAATGTAGGTAGGTTTTACTTCTGCCCTATGGTTCTTTTTGAATGCAAAGAGCAAGGCTATAATTCTTAAGAGTTGGAGCTTAATTTCTGTCCGATTTAATTCTCTTACTCGAGGCTCCCAAGAAAAATTGTTATCGACAATTTTATTTTGTATTTTATAATTGTTACGCAATACTTTGAGGTTTCATTTAGAAAAATATGGGGTAAAATGACTTCTCTGCGACCGTTTTGCGCAATGGCTATCACTTTGAAATTTGTTTCTGTTTCAGCTGGAGGAAAAAACATAATTTGTACAAGATAAACAAATAAAAAAAAACAATCAAACAGCAACGACACGGTAAAGTCGTTTAAAGATGCAACACTGTGCGAAACAATGTTAACTTCAGGACTGTATAAATTAAATGCATTTGTTAAACATTACCATTACGGGTCCACTATCTTAATATAACCTGAAATACAGTTGAATATATGTGTTTAAACAAACATCGCTTTCATCTACGCCCCATCCTTTAAACAAAATTGTGACAAAGCACTTTTTAAAATATGTCTTTCAGCATTCGCCAGAATGTTTCTAAAACTAATTTAGTATAGAAATAGCCAAAAAAAAAAAAAAAAAAAAAAAAAAAAAAAATATATATATATATATATATATATATAAAGCATGTACGCTCTTTAGGCATACAACTTGTAGAAAGTGGTCATTTGTTTCTTCTCACGTTATTGTGGCAATTCCACGCAGCGCTTACGTCCCGTTGTACCCACTGGCACCAGAACAGAAAGAAAATGCTTCTGTACATGTTATACCCTACCCCTAGGTATTCTATAAGAACCATGGTCATGAACGGGAAAATATACTAACCCGTTTCAATCGTAAATGTCTCAACGTAAACGCGCAGTTCGGTGAATGGGTACCTAGGATCTTGAACAAGCGATAATTTATCTTCCATCGTGCACCAGTCACATTGTCTCAATATTCCATATTGCTGAGATTATCAACATATTTTATGCTTTCGTCAACGTTGCAGAAAAAAACTTGCTTGACCTTCCCTACTGAACATCCGGTCTAGAGGTCACGGCAGTGTGCACATGTTTGGCGAAATGTAAACAAACAAAAACAGAATTAAAAAAATCACATTTTTACAATAAAACCCGAAACGATGAATGTAATTCATCTCGTAAATGATCTTCAATTTGAAATCGTACATTTGTCTGCATCTGTTCTGTTTATTTTATTCATTTTGCACATTTGTGCTGCATTTTCACATTTTAGCGAACACGTGTAGTAAAATGACGATTGACATACATTTTCACATTAGCCAATCAGAATGTTTTTGTAATCTAGAACGGAACTTCACCACGGAAGTTCAAGCAAGTTTTTTGTGTAACGTTGAAATAACTATAAACTACGCGTTGTTTTTCTAAGATAAGATGTATTGAAAAAATGTGACCGGTACACAATAGAAGATAAATTACCACTTGTTTGATATCCATAGTACAGATTTACCGAACTGCGTGTTTTAGGTATGAAATGCGCGATTGAAACGGGTTAGTATATTTTCCCGTTCATGACCATGGTTCTTATAGAATACCTAGGGGTAATATAAACATGTTCAGAGGCATTTTCTTTCTGTTCTGGTGCCAGTGGTTGTACCTATAGCAAATGATCTGAAAGAATATATTCTTATAACTTTAGCCCTAAATACAAGACCTGACATAACTCGTATCACTATAAGTTCATTTTAATTGATATTTCATATTTCTTATTTTCCATGTTAAGTCAGGTCGTCGAATAATGCGCAGTATAACTCATATCGACAGTTGTTTCTCGGAACCAGCGTTTGTTTAATTAGCTATTTATAGACCGGGGTCATAATGTATAACGAAACGGTCAGCAGTGTCGACCTAAATAAATTTATGTATACACTAAATGTAAGCCTACGCAGGTCCCATTTTTATTTACTTTTTGTTATAGTAGAGACATAACTGAGATAGCGAAGATTGGAGTACAAGTCACTGAAATTCCAGAAAATGTCGAAATAACGTTATCAAGTAAGTTAATTTATATAAATTAAAGAAAAGCCGGAATAGTGTTCAACCTTAAATAATTACAACAGTATTACTCAATTCATAGATTTGCGCGTTTCTGATTGGCTGCTTCAGCACACGTGACCAACTTTCATTTCTCAATGAAGCCGTCGATCTAATTAATATTCATAGTTCTACGGACTACTTTTTCGTTTCTGGGTCACGCACTTTCAGTTTCAGTTCGCCGATTTAGTACATTTTCTGACCATAAATCATGGAACAAATCAAAGTACCGAGAGGACTGATGGGGGCAATGCTTTGCAGTTTCAAGACTTGATGTAACCCATTTATGTCAGGGAAGTACATGTAGGCATTATGTAATGCACTTGTGTGTGGCAAGAAATGGAGTGGTCACAACTTTAGCAGTGCACAACAATAAAATTTATTAATTTTGTGTTCAATACACTTCTATATTTTGTTCAAAAGGTAAAGATAAAAAATCTAGTCTTGTTCAATAGCAGTTGTTCATCAACAAACAAAAACCTTTCATTGCCAGGTTTGATAAAATGTAAAAGATAAAGCTATACAATGTATTTCAATTTCTTCAATACTTCTGTTTGCACTCTATGTCCTGACATCATGTGTTCTTGACAGTCTAACAGAAACAGGCAAACTTTGTAACACTTTATGAAAGTTTGGAAAGAAAGTCAAAATATTCCAATATGTGAAAGTTTAAAGGAACAGGATTTCCTTGAACTGACATTGAAAAAAACAACTAGGCTATGTTTTCTAATGTGTACAATACTTATCAATTAAAAAAGTCAGGAATGTTTTTTATTACAAATAAGCATCATTTTAATAAGAAGTCGTCATAAGTTAACACACAAATATTTTTATAGATCTACCTTTTTCCATTCCAACTATTGCTAATATTCAGTAACTGTTTTCTTAAAAACATACATGATATATGATGCTATTATTATTCATATTGTTTGTTATGTTTGTTGATCAAAATAACATTGTCTGTTTCAATTTTAGGTTATTTAATGTACACCTGTATTTCAAACTATCAATATCTTAATATAAGAAATACATTAAACACTACGAAAACCGTGATTCGTCATATCAATGAACCTACCGAACTGGCGTATACAGTTAGGTTCGAGAAAATTAGTATACGAAACGCCCGTGGAAAAAGAACATGATTTCTGGTGGTTCTGCCTTCGAATATCACCATCAGAAACCATTTGCACCCTCAGATAGATGAAATACATTAAACTGGTAACATAAATGTACATCTGCAGGGATAATTACCAAGAAAATGAGCCCAAAATATAACGGGCACCTGCTGCAAGTTATTATCGTGGAATGGCGGATTACCTCCCATAGCAAAAATTACTCGGTCTGAAAAATGATAAAATACGTATATGTACGCGCAATTATAACAGTATTTATATAGCGCACTCTTTACGTTCAACGATAATTTTCCTGCAGATAAATACCAGTTTGATCAGCGTATATGGTGTTTTTTGATATAAAAATCTGGGAAAGATTTTTTTCTTCGGTCCATTTTCAAGGATTTCCCGAACATTATATGTTAAACACGTCATATACATAATGTTCTGATCTTTAGACAAAAGAATCGGGCACATGTCCAGTTTGGGAAATGCTGTACTTTTCCAGAATAAGCGCGTTTCTATTGGCCCTATAGTGAGGTCGGATTTCTGGAAAAAGTAAAAAAATTATCTCCCCTGATTTGCGGTGGCGCCGGGGTTGCTATTGAAATCACTGCATGCACGCAAGATTCTGATGCCATAACTTTTGACAACATCTCTATGGATTCAAACCTTCCCTAGATGACATGTATATTCAGGATGCTCTCTCCAATTCATAGTGCATATCCATATCGACGGACTCTTTGCGAAATCTGCTATATCGGCGGTTTCTTTGCGTCGGCACCGGCTAATTTTGCTATAAACAGTGCCTAGGTTGGTATGGGAGGCGAAAAAGCGAGCTGCCATCCATGATCATAGGTATGCTACTCAAAAATAAGTAGAGCACGGAACATTAGACTGTCTTTTCTATGTTTTGTAGTGTTTACTTTTTAATTATCAGCGATTTTGCTCGCAACTCGATGAAATTTGTTGATGATGTACTGACATGGAACACTAGCCCGACTTTTTCCACAGTCTTTAACCAGTTTTTTGCTTTTATATCATACATATCAAGCGCACTATTTGTATTCATTTATCAATATTCTTCCAAATAATAAAGATAAATATGCCGAAATGTAAATGGAATTTTTCAAAACCCCTTACTTTCGGTTTTGTCGTTGCACCGGCGGTCTCTCTGCATACCAGTTTTTTTTGTTTTCTTTTTTGATGCACAGGCAGGCTCTCTGCATTACGCACAGAGAGGCTCTATGCTAATGACTATCTGGAAACATGATAGCTTAATTAATTTTGTGTGTATATCTGACTTTTTATAAGTGCCAACCTGTTTATAGCAAAGAATCGCCGTTGCCGACGCAAAAACCCGCCGATGAAGCGTATTTCGCAGAGTCCGCCGATATGGATATGCACCGTGCAATTGTGTATTAAATTTTAGTAACTATTTGAAATTCAATTCATTTTTATGCAACTTGTGTGGACAAGACATTTTGATTAACGATTTACAGCTGATTTCGAGATCAAAATATATAATTATACATAATATACAATCACAAAATAAGGACGGTCCGACCAAGTACATAAATATGCCTTTAAGCTTTAAAATGTTCTTAATAGTTGGTGTAAAACAGAAGTAATCTGTTCATAGTTGATTTTACGAATTCAAACAATGAGAGAAAAAATCTACTGCCGATTATTAGATTAGATACATGTAATATGATAATTATAAAAGATCAGACTGTCAAATTAATTTCCCCTAACCAAATAAGTCATAAATTCAAACTAAGTAATGAATTTTTTCAACCTATTCTATTTCAAGTAAAACACTGTTTTTTATTTATTTATTTTTTTTATTATTATTTTTTATATAGTATTAATTTTTATAAATAACATATCTCTTGAAAATATTTGCTTAGACATGTGAAAAGTATTTCATTTCAGCACTGTATTTTCTGAAATAATATTTTAGAAATAACACCTGCACGGAAAAGATATTTTAACAGATCGGAATCAGGATCTATAGGATGTTGCCGCATATTTATAGATTCGCCTACTGATAAACGGTAGTGATCGCCGCAAACTGATAAAGTTTCTCCATAATACACATCCACAACGGTGTCGAGGAGCGGCGATGAAAAAATCAATAATCTATCGGCTTATCAGTGGCGTTGCAATTCCTTAGTAGTTGCTATTTTCACGCAGAATCAAGAACACATTTTTTTTAGCGTATTGAAACTAGTTATTGGATTTCAGAATAGGTCACATGATCAAAACATGTGTCGGTTTCAGAATCGATCACGTGATCAAATCAAGCGTCTTTATTATTCTTACGCTTAAGTAGATCTATTATAATTTATATTTATAATGCAGTTTAGTTTTCTTCAGATACTGTTGTAAATATAAAATGTGTAGATCTATTTAATGATATATGGATCAAAAATATAATTGCAAAATGCAATATCAAAGTTATGTTTGGTAAATACTTTGGAACTTGTTTTCTGTGTGTTGTCAGGTTGGTCATAAGCTCGACAAGAAAATTGAAAGACGGTTTGTTAAATCTGGGGGCATTGCCCCCAAAAATAAATATATAATAGGAATTATTTGTTTTTATTTACTCCCTTTTAATTTTTTATTAAACATTTATATAAACATAGATAATTACTGCCGCATCTAACGTTCTGTAAACTTCATCTGCACAACAACAACAATCAGATTTTGTTTTGTTTAAGCAATTATTTGGCACTTTGTATGAGCGAAATGAAAGTAGTCAAGAAGAAATTCCCGAGGACATTCAGGCCCTTCGATGATGAACTTAATCGAAAGTAAAACTAAAACTGAAAGTGAAACCACTAACAACCCGCAGTCTACAACTGTCACCAAAGATGAAAGTGAAAGTGAAGTCCTTTTTTTTGGGGGGGGGGGGGGGGGTGATGCAGAACAACTAGAAACTGTTATATGTTAGAGCTAAATCTATACATGTAACACAAACTGCTGCTCCTCCCAGATTTCAAAACTTGTCACCAGGAGAAATTGAAAAAATCAAAGAGAACAAATATACCCACAAGACTAGGGGTGACTATTGAGGCAAATTTTGATTGATATAGTATTGCTGAAAAACTTAATGCGATCTATTCTATTGCAGGTTACTATTGCGATTTAAATGCGCGTATAAATATTAAAATATCTATGGCAAATATGTGCCACCGTAGTTAAACTCTTTTTATAACACTTCCTTCGTTTAACATACTTTCCTTTTTATAATTGCTGTTAATACACATTGAAATGTTTGTATAACTGAAACGCACAGAAATAAATCTAACATTAAATATTTTTAACATTTTTTTCTATTTCTTGCCTTCCTTGGCTTTGAAATAATAAATAAAACAAAAAAAACTATGCAAGGTATACTCATCGAATTGGCCATTTTGTTGCGAATGTCAACATGTTTAATAACACAACGCATCGAAAAAGACGAAAACTGACTGATCAGACTAATTTCACTAAGGTGTACCAGCACTAAATGAAGTGCTCTTCCGAAAAATTGGCTATATCATACGAGTAGCCTACTTTCTCCATGTCCATAGTACTTTTTCTCATTTAAGATTAACAGGTTATTTAAACATTTTTGTATTTACAAAAATTTCAAAACTATCGAAACTATCGATTGTTGAAGGACCTATCGGCGATTGTTATTGGATCGTGACTATTCTATCGATGCATACTATCAAGACACTCACGATTGCAATGCATCGATATTTCAATGTATCGTTACACCCCTACCCAAGACAAAACAAAATACTGACCAAGTGAGGAATAAATCTATTCAAAGTAAATGCCGTGATACAGCAATATATTAAGTAAAAATTCCATCTTTATACTTTATCGGTATCTTCCATAAAAACTGAAGAAAGTTAATCTTGTCTTGTGTGTGTGTGTTCGGGTTTAACGTCTTTTTCAACAGTTTTTGCTGAAAAGCTATTTTGCCAGGTAAACATGTTTGTCAGATTTGGTACAACACTAAACAGTCAGCATCAAACTATTCACCAGTTTTATGGGCGATATTTCTAGAAACACACGGTAACTCTGTTTTCAAATAATTTCAATTCCATTTTTTAAACAAAATTAGCTTCTAATAAAAAAATCAATACTAAACATTTCACACAGATATAAGAATTGAATGTTACTTTTCTGCAGTCCATTATGTATAAACTGTCAAGAAGTTTACGACTAATTGACATAAACATCGAAGATTGTTCGTTATTGTACGGTACCATTGCGTTTTCTGATACACCGCACACTGACTTTGTGCTAGTGCAACCAAGGGGCTAGATGATGCCGGATGTGAGCTCCGGCGTATAATGCTTATGACGGATATCGTAACGAAGCATCTGTTTGGTCATACAGCAGAGAAACGACAACAGAGCAGAAAATAAATGTCAAAAATCCTCATCGGATTATCAACTGGCACCAAGGAAAATTCTCAGCTAAATTCAAATGCAGTTCCGGTTCCCATCTCGGATGGTCCAAATCCAACCTATGAAGATAAAAAGAACACCATGTGCCGACAAGATTCCGGAATGGGAATGTTTAATCCGTCTTCATGTACATTTAACAACTGCACATTATTTCTGCAAAGTACCCTAAATACTCAAAATTAAGCTCAGAATCAGATTCTTCAGTTATTAAAACTGGAAACACAATTTAAATTTGAAAAACAAATTCAGAATTATGTTCACTTTGTTATCTTGTCACAATTCATTGTCCCAGTGCTAAATTTTCCATACCTGATCTAATTCATAGAACACGGGTACATAATACTTGTTGACCTGTTGACAGAAATAAATTGATATAAACACATGTGAAAATATATTAAATTTAATTTAGGCCACGCAAAATTTGCCCCAAAAAATGTTCAATTTGTGGAGTTTCTCCATGTTTATTGATTTGTGAAATGTATATACTTTGTATTGCAATAAACAGACATATAACGAATTGAATTCCTTACCTATCGCTATCATCCATTCAAAATTTTTCCTTGCTCCAGTTTCCAAAAATATAATTTCCAAATTCCAGCTGTCAGTGTCACTGACCGACTTGACACGTGTTTTCTCCAATCATCCTTTCAAATGAATTTCTTGAATGTTATATTGATAAAAATAGAATATCTTTGATAAAAGTTCCAGTTATTAAACCACAAGTTCCATCCTAGCAACCTAAAAAAAAATTCATTTTAATTTAATCAGGTCTAAAATTCCAGACTGTCACGATCGCGACGTTGATGTCGGCCATCTTTCTTTTGCTTTTATGCAAATGAGCCGTTCCTTGCGTCCATGACGACGAAATTAATACGCGTAACTCAAAGTACTCTTAAAGCTTGCATTTCAGTATAAAAGTTCGGATTTTTCAAATAGGAAACAAATTAAAGAAGATTTGAAAGTTGTAATTATAAGAATTGAATGGTGTTTTTCTGCGGTTCATCGATGTATGAACTGTCAGGAAGTTTACACCTAATTTTTACATAAACACGTCATCGATGTATGAACTGTCAGGAAGTTTACACCTAATTTTTACATAAACACCGGTGTTTATGCAAATTAGGTGTAAACTTCCTGACAGTTCATACATCGATGAACCGCAGAAAAACACCATTCAATTCTTAAAACACGGACGGAATAGCTTAAATCAAAAAAGGATGTGTTTGAATTTTCTCGAAAGTCTAACGTCATCTTCTGTTGAAGGAGACTAATCAATATACCAATCATGTGTTGTACAATTTTAATTACCGGATTTCATGAATTATATTTGCGTGGGTTGAGACCATCCTTGATTTTTTTATCTTCATTGGTAACAAGAAATATCTTTAAAAATGATGGTCGGCGAATTGTAATAAGGAAAGAAGTTTCGTTTATCCTTAGACGAATAGTTACAGCAGTAGATTGATGAAGATTCATGAAGCGGTTCATGAGAAGAGGTATTAAACGTGTTTATATTTTAGCTAAATTGGTCCCTATCCCCATTTGTAACAAAATAGCAGGAGACCCTACGATATTGTTACACATCGAGTTTGATAAAAATCCATTGCATTTTAGTGGTTAATGCGAAGAAAGGCATATCTACTTTTAGCTATAGTGGTCCTTAATAGGGCCCAAGTTCCTATATAAATAAATTTGGAAGAGAACCTTATAATGATGCTCCAGACCAATTATGACAAAGATCCACCAAGCTGTTCATGAGACGCTGTATGAAGGCATTTCAAGTTTTAGCTCTAGCAGCCACTAAAAGGGGTTAAATGTCCCAGCTGAACAAAGTTAGCTGCGGGCCTAATAAAGATGCTACAAATCAAGCTTGATTAGAATACATGAGAAAAAATCAATTAAAGGATTTTTTTATTTATTATTTTTATTTATTTCTAAAATAGGCCAACTGATCCCGCTTTAACAAATGCATTTTCGCTATTCATGAATCTTTGGACAATGACGTCACACCAATAAAAATGTGAAGGTCAAGCAAAACATACAATTGTAATTATTTCAATATTTCTGTTTCATAAGCAAAGTTTGACCGTAGTCATATCACATAGATAAACTGTATGCAGCGTACCTTCATTTCAGTGTAATGAGATTCAGTCATTATATAGCATATAATAATAAAACGGATTTCAACTGAGTTCAATATTTGCATACCATACTAAAGAAAAATATTCATATATAATAAATCAGTTAAATAATTTATAACAAATATATCAAAGCAAACAAGTACTCATTTTAATATGCAATCTGAATAAGTCAAAAAAGCAAGAAACCTTTTCATAAACAGACGACAATTGTAACAAAGAAAATCTTTTAAAAAGCACTTCTCTACATAAAAGACTCTTATCACACCCTTATTCGTGTGATACGCAGACTGTATTCAGCTCTTTCTTTAATTTGATATATGTTGGTATTTGAACAGGCATTTATCATATTTATTAAACTTACTTATCATTTTGAGATATATCAATATTCTTACTAAATATACTGAGCCAAAGTTAGCTTTAAAACTGTGAACAGCGTCGTTTAGGATAAACGCTTTGTCTACATTTCACTCAGCGTAGCACAATCAACAGAGTGAAAGAAATTGACACTCTCGTCCAATCAGGCAGAGTGTTGCATAAATCTTCCATTTTGATAAATTATCTATAATGCGTTATCAAGTAGTTTGATTTGCAAACTGAAGTCACGTGGCATAGGTAACGAAAACGAATTTAGACGGCGTCGCCGAAAAAAGTTGATTGCGTTATGTACAAGTTCCTTAAAGATGACATCTTAATCACGCTCACGTGACTTTTCCTGCTCAGTGTAGCAATCCGTTCGAATCAGTCTGAGAAGCTTATTTGCGTTAGCACATTGATAGAAACTGAATGCAAAGTCTTGCCCTAGGCGCAAACTTACAGATATATAAAAAGAAATTGTTTTTTTTTTTTATCAGTGTATCTTTTAGCTGCAGACCACTTCAAGGCTGCTCTCGTTTGTATGTCTCGCTATGAGGCAATTCGGAGAGAGAGGGAGAGAGAGAGAGAGAGAGAGAGAGAGAGAGAGAGAGAGAGATGAAAACGTATTGTAAGTCTAATTGTGAAATGTGCAGTTGTTCTTTTGATACATAAATGTACACCTAAATTGGCTGATACTGTATCACTGATGATTCGGAATACAAAGTACAAGAAAACGTGCTTAAATAATCTTGTGCTGCCATGCTATTTCACATTCATCAAACGTGTGTAAAACTTAAAAACGCATTTGAAATCAACTTGTTAATGGACATTAATACTGAATAGTCACAGCATAACGCGTAGGCCTACTCTGTCCATACATATGTTTGAGACTCCTGTACACATAAAATGCATTTATTTTATGCTTTCGGATAAAATACTGAAATTTGTTAGTGAAATAAAATTGATACTTTTACTGTTTCAAACGGTGAAAATATCATTTTTATTTTTCACTGGTACGGAACTTCACTTGAATGCGAAAGAATATGAATTATAAATAATAGAAAATTCCTTGCAATATATTCTTCAGTAAAGGTACAGATGTATAAAAATACAAACAGGATTATAAATATATACATTCTATCATATTGAAATGTAAAAGAAATCCGGAAATGTAATAGAACTAATACTATTTACAGTTTTTCTACAAAGATATCCTGACGTCACGACATTATGACGTCATGATGCCATGCACGTGACGTTGCCCTGACAAACTGGATATAATTTGGTTAAAACCATTAAAAGCACATAACATAAATAGAAAATTTGTTTGTTTCAGTGTAAGATTGAAATAAATTTCACTCGTGAACACCCATAATTTACATTTTCACTCGTGGCTGCGCCACTCGTAAAAATATTGCATTACAATGTTCACCCGGTGAAATATATTTCGATCTTACACTGAAACAAACAAATAGATCTATCCTCTATATCTGCATGTAAAATATAATATTTAGATGCAGTCACTAATTTCTAATTAGTTTAGCTGCAATAATTTCCTCTAATTTCTAGCGTTTTCTGATCAGTCACTCTTTAATTCTAAAGAAAGAGCGACAATACTACTCTCAATTGGAAATTATTCTGGCGTCAGAGTGATCTGTCTTTCCGGAGATAATTGTCTCTTTCAAAAAACCCGACACTATATCCTAAAAAACAACGTTTTGATGTTATTTTAAGTATTCTGTTTTGCATAACAGTTTACCCTTTGAGCAATAACTATAGTTGCAGAAAATTAATAGTCTGTACTATTAACGTTACAAACGCTAGCTATGATGGACGTTACAAACGCTAGCTACGATGGGAGGAATGATTGTGTAAGATTATACAATGTATATTTCTGTCGAAGCAAGTTCCTCGGATCAGCACTCTTTCCACATTGTATGTGGTATCGAATTTAATTTAATATTCTCCGACATAGCTGCATGTTTACTGCTGAAGATAAGAAGATAAAAGAAAGAAATATTTAAATCTATAAATTGTTTGTTATAGAATAAGATAGATATAACTATATTATAGGGCTATATTATAGAGCTGAAAAAAATTGAATTACATTACAGAACAGAAATATCGCAAGTGAGACTACAAACAGTTGACTGTAATTCTTTAACTTTAAAGCAGTTTTAGATTTCGTTAGTTATATCGTGTTAGTTTTGTGAAAATTATTCTAAAATGCTTAATTAATTTAGAGGACGTTTTGCTCTATTCTTCGACAGTTTTTATCCAAATATATGTATGTATTGCAATAATTAAACTACTATTCTGTAAAGAAAACTAGAGATTACTTTCGAAAAATGTACATCTCCCGACGTACTGCTTCATTTCAAAGGCATGATAAATGGATATGCCATATCTATAGACATGTTCGGAAAAATACAAATTTAATATAAACGTTAAGCAACACAATGTGTGTTATGTAATTTAATTCTCTAGAAAAAAAAGACAGGTAGATAAATTGCACAGTATAATATGGCATTTATTTAATAACTCAAGAACAATAGCTCTCTACCTACTCTTCTGATCCCATAAACTTATTACTCCTATCTGGCTAGTAAGATTTTATAGATGTACACAATGTAGGTATGAATAGGTTTAGTGTAGAAATGACACTGCTATAGTGTACACAGAGTGAAATGTAGCTTTTTTCAAAGGCATATAACTCTATTAAAATTAATTGTACAAAAAGAAAACTGTTAAATATGCGTAACTAGGCTTGTTACTAATTAATCCTGTTAAAATTCATTCAATCCAATCAGTAGTATCACACCCGTTAACTTCCCCCGGTTGCGAGCAAAACAGTTCGTGGCGGACAAAACAGTTCTCCGATATATTTGCCGGCATCTATATTGGGGTAAATATTTTCGATCCAAGAATCGGCTGGTGCAAAATATGTTAAAGATCTTTATTTCTATAAAAAGTAGCACGAACAAAGAACATGCCATGTGATTCCCGTTTAAAAGTAATGTTTATTAAGTAAGTTATGGCGAGTAAAAAATGTGACTTTGTTGAAAAAATGCGAAAACGAAAGTTTATCGTGATATATTTAATTCACTTTTCAACTTACGTCTATACTATTAATGTCAACCTTTAAAATAATGTTTGCTCTGAATATTATCCAACTTTTAACCGACAAAACGCATTATTCAACGAGTTATAGTCCTTCAAACATGACATGGTCGAAAAAAATGTGTGGCGGCATTGCACAGTTCAAAATTATTTGTGTGGCGAGACTGAACAGTTCCGTGTCGTTTGTGATTTTAGTTTAATAAATGGTATAAATAGTTATATCAAGCTCGTTACTCATTGTAAACTGACAAAAGCAATCGGTACTAGCTCAGCAATATCTTAGTGGGTGAAAATTTAGAGTAAGTGTAAGCCTTGGATTTAGTACCTTTATCTATAGACATTTGCGTAGTTTTGATAGCCACGGTACCGGTAAAGCAACGTGCATTGTGTCTGTTTATGCTGATCACTACCAAATACAGTGTAAGCCTCCGAGGTCTAGTCACAAATAAACCCAATTAAAATATAGTACATTTTCCCCTTATTTTTCTTTTCACTGGACATTGATTGATGTCACTGGTGTTGATTGTTACAAGTAATGTAGGTTGTGTAGATGACAGAAGTCACTTTGGATAAGTTTAATAGGCAATTATGAAAGTAGGAAGTGGTGCAAGCATACCACTATCAACAAGCCGGAACCGGTGTAAAGGTTGCTGTATTTTGGATGATGAGCTTTCAGCTGGTCACAGTTTTCTTATATAAAAGTTAACACCCTATTTTCTTTTGATTTTCTTTTTGTTGCACTTACATTCAGCTTTTGAAAGACGGTAGGCTGCCAAGATCTGATATATTAGAAAATAGATTTGCAGATCTGGTTTTGAAGTGTGGTTTATATAGAATTATATAAGGGATGCATTTAGTGGTGTTCAGCCTTTAAAGATTTATTATTTATGTTTAAAAAGTACAGCGGAGATGACTTAAAGCATTTCTTATGGATACACTGATGTAAAATACGCATAATATATTGATTATATACATCTCCAGTCAGTAGTTATATATATGGGGGTGCGAGCTCAATTTTGACCCCCCTGACCCCTTGACCCTATTCTAAAAAACCCAAAGTCAAACAATTAAAAAACAAAAAATAAACGAGTTTTCATAGTACTATATGAAAACCTATAGTAAAATATGATTAAACACTTCCACCAAATATTTGCCAAAATCCTGCCAAGTGGCAGCAATGTTGGCAGCCGCTGCCAACTTGACAAACTTTTGGCAGAACGTTGGCAAACACAAATTCAACCAATCAAAAGTCTGCCATTTTTCTGCCAAGTGGCAGCAAATGTGACAATGTCTGCCAACTTTGGGAGAACTTTGGCAAAACTTTGGCAAATTATATTTATTAATAAAATGTAACTTATTTGATCTTATTTTGAATTAATAACTACATTATTAGTCTTTAAATAATTTTAAATACATTTGATATAGATGAGTTTACAGAATAAAATATATTGTTTGAAAGAAAGAAAATTTCTGATAATATAAATCCTCATTAGTTACCAACAAAAAACGGGAGAAAAATGATAAGGGCTACTTGTTCATCTTGTGGGAAAATGAAATCAAAGTTTGTTAAAAGTACAGGGGTAATTTAGATATTCACAAAGCAATGTTACCTTATTACCTAAGAAAGGTTTAACACTTCCGGATATAATTATTGTGGGCCAGGAAATCCCCTAGATAATGGACCCCCTGTCAATGAACTGGATGCAGTATGTATGGACCATGATTTTTGCTATGACAGCGATGTAAAAAAGGGTACATGTGATAAGCAAATGCTTTCCAATTTAAATAAAACTAAACCAAAAACATTTGGAGAAAAGATTGCAAAACATTTAGTTGTGAAAACCTATAATTAAAACGAAAGACACACTTGGGTTGGGACAAAACAAAAATCAAAAAAACGGGAAAAGGGGGTAGAGTATACCCCGAAATAAATTGGAGCGATGAATTAGCAGAAGAATTACACAAACCAATTAAAGAAAATTTAGGAAACGAAGAGTGATAGTTAATGATATTGATGATACTTGGTCAGCTGATTTAGTTGACATGCAAGCTTTTTCAAAATATAATAAAGGAGTAAAGTACTTGTTAACTGTTATTGATATATTTAGTAAATATGCTTGGGTTATTCCATTAAAGAATAAAACTGGAGAATCTGTTACTGAAGCATTTGAAAAATAATTTCTGAAGGACGATTACCAGTAAAATTTTATGGGTAGATGAAGGAAAAGAATTTTATAATAAAAAGTTTGAATCATTTTTTAATAAAAATAAGATTAATATGTATCATACATTTAATGAAGGAAAGGCTGTAGTTATTGAAAGATTTAATAAAAGTTTAAAAAGAATAATGTGGAAATATTTTACAGCAAATAATACTTATTTAGATAATTTGCAGGATATGGTTGATAAATATAACAAAACAAAACATTCTAGTATAAAAATGACACCAACCGAAGCTAGTAAAAACTTAAATAAAGGTACTGTTTACTTTAATTTATATGGTCGTTTAAAGATACCAAAGAGTAAAGCAAAATTTAAAATTGGTGATCGAGTTCGCTTAAGTAAACTTAAAAGACATTTTGAAAAGGATATACACCAAACTGGACAGAGGAAATATTTTATAATTTATAAAATTAATAATACAAAATCCCAGAACATACCTATTAAAGATTAAATGATGAAATAATTCAAGGTTCATTTTATGAACAAGAAACTTTTACCTACTACACAAGAAGTTTTTAGAATAGAAAAAGTTATTAGACGAGACTATAAGAAAAAACAAGCTTTAGTAAAATGGAAAGGTTACAATGAAAAATTTAATAGTTGGGTTCCGTTTAGCGATCTTGAACAAATTTAATTTAGAAATAAAAAGTTTAATTATATAAATGAGCAATAAAAATTTAATTTCTAATAATAATGGAATAGAAACAATAAATCAATTAATTATCCACTTAACTAAACTAGCTGCTGCTTACAGAAAAAGTTATAAATTTTGTGGGAGAGTAAGTACTGGGTTATATATTACAGCAGGTATCTTTGGTTGCTCAGCTGCATTAGCACTTGTTCCAGCTATT
Organism: Mercenaria mercenaria; assembly: GCF_021730395.1. Taxonomy (NCBI): domain Eukaryota; kingdom Metazoa; phylum Mollusca; class Bivalvia; order Venerida; family Veneridae; genus Mercenaria; species Mercenaria mercenaria. The sequence continues at coordinate 55,837,054 of NC_069371.1, forward strand.
CCTATATTTGTAGCAGTTGCTGGCGCTGTTCCATCAGTAATTACCATATTTACTAACAGACTAAAACTTGACGACAAGAATTTTTTTTTAAAATCACATCACCACAAAATAAAACAACTTATAACAAAAGCACGGATTGGAAAAGTAAATAAAGAAGATCCAAATAAAGTTATTCAGGATATTTTTACAATACTATTAGAAATGCAGAAAGAAAAAAATTATTCAACACCCTTGAAATGCATATGAAGGAATTTAAACTTAACGGATATAAAAGTAAAAAGAAGAAGAGCTGTATTAATTTTACGTGTGTTTTTTAAAGATTTTTTTTCTATAGTATATTATATATAGATGGTTAATAGAAAGGTAGATAGAATGATTATGCCAAAATTATCTAGCACTTTAGGAGAAATAATGAATCCAGATGAAAATTCATATAAGAAAGTTCTTAAAAGAAGAAATGTTATATTAAATCAAAACTTAATCAAATCGTTAGCGATGATATAAAATCATGTCATTGATAAATTACAAAATGTTATAGATCCTTATCTTCGTAAAAGAACTTTATTTGAATGTGGTTGTCTATTAACTGAAGAAGAAAATGATGAAAGATTATGTGATTGTCCCAGACCAAATAATTATCGAAACAATCCTAAAAAAGTTATTGTAAACCGACTGTGATACTAATGAAGAAAAAATATATAGAAGCACTTACAAAGCATCTAAAGAATTTGGTATTAATGCTGGGTTAATAAAAATGTGTTGTGAAGGGACAAACCGAGTAAAATGTGGAATATCAAAAGTTAATGGAAAAAGATATAAGTTTAAATATTTAATTCTTCTTAAAGATAATTTAAAACTTTATTTTTTTATTTTTTTTTTAAAAATTTTTTTTTAAACCCTTTTTTTTTGTTGAAGTTTTTTTTTTCAAAAATTAATATATAGATGGAAATCGGGTTTTTCAAAAAAATATTTAAAAAATTTTAAAATTAAAAATTTTAAATATAGAAAAGACCCAAAGAATAATTATATTTAATTAAACGATCTTTGAAATATTTAAAATTGAATTAAAACTTTAAAAGGATAAAAAAAAAACGTTGTTTTAAAAAAAATTTTTGAAAAAAATGGAAAAAAAATGATACAATTATAATAGCTTATTTTTAAATCAAAGGCTTTAGAAATTTTAACCAAATGAAATAAAAAAACTTTACATCAAGTTTTTTTGTAAAATAATAATAGAATTGGTAATTGGATTTCGAAGGAAGTGGCTGGAGAATAGAGTCAGTTGATGTATTATATAAATGATAAAAGTATGTCTTTGGCTGCTTCAAGTTATTTGAGTTCCCAAAAACCTTACAAAATTCAATAAAAGGATTAATAAATTAAAGAACGATGATAATGATGTTTTAGATGGTGTTTTTAGTTTAAAAATTTCCTGTAACAAAAAATTCTGAAGAGTTTAAAAATTAAAAAAAAACATAAAAACGATCTTGATTTTACTGGAATTAATTCCTGTTACATTAAATCAAACAAAAATAGAGTTTTAAATGAAATATTTTAATATATTTGGGTTATAAAGAAAAGTTTTACCCATTGTACATATCAAATATCAAACGAAGAACACTGTACATGTTGCTAATTATAATGATAAAAAAAATGATAAAATAAATGATAAATAACGAGATGACTGTAAACCCCAAAAACTGTAGTCCATTTTATGTTTGGAAAAAAAGATTTTAAATTTTTAATGTTTCAAAACCAAACAAAAAGAAAAAAAACTTTTTGTAATATGTTTACAAAATTTTACTCAAGAAAGAATTTTAAAAATAACCCATCCCAAAATTGTTTGTATTAATGGTATCCAAGGGTAAAAATCCCAAAAGGGGAAGTAAAGTAAAATTTAAAAAAAATTTTCATAAGGTTTTTGCAGTCCCCTTTTGTAATTTTGTGATTTTAAAATCAAAACTAAAAAATTTTAAACTGCTTTCCTAAAAATGAATCTTCATTTACTAAAACCTTATCAAAATCTATAGATGGGGTTTTACGGCTATAAAGTTTTTTGTTGTTATGACGAAAAAATATACAAACCCCCCCCCCAGTTTATAGGGGCCAAATGCAGTTTAAAGTTTATTGAAAAATGTTTGGGGAAGAGGAATTTGAAAGAAATATTTAAAAAACTTTTTAAACAAAGAATAGAATGTTAAAAAGATTCACCGATTTAAAAAAAAAAATTTTTGTCTTTTGTAAAAAAGATTACAAAAATAAAAACCCTGCCCGTGACCATTGTATAAAAAAAATTTTAAAGGAAGTGTCATCAAAATGTAATATTAATTTTAAACTAAACAAAAAATTCCCTGTTTTTTTTCATAATTTAAGGGTTAGACGGTTTTTTTATGCAAAAAATGGGGAAATTTAAAAAAGAAATTTTATTTAACAATATGGAAAATATATGGCATTTATGATTTTGACTTGGTCTTTATTGATTCATTTCAATTTATGTTCAACTTGGAAACCTAGAAAAAAATTTTTCCCAGTTTTTAAATCTTATTAAAGAATTTGATTGTAAAAACTTAAATTTATTAAGAAAAGGTGTTTTCCCATATGTTAAAAGGATTCATTTAAAAAAATTCGAAACTTCCCTTTAAGAAGGTTTTATTTTTTTAAAAGAAACAAATTTTTCTGAAATGATACGAACATGCAAAAAAATTTGGAAAAAATTAAAAAAAAAACCCGGGGAGAATATCATGTCTATTTTAAAAAAATGCGTATTACTTTTGCTGATGTATTCGAAAATTTTAGAAAATTTTTTTGGAGTACTACAAATTGATTTTGTCATTATTTTAGTAGCCCTGGTTTGTTTGGGTGCAATGTTAAAAATGAGGGAAAATTTTAAGTTAGATTAATAACTGATATTGATATGTACCTTTTTTTAAAAAGGGATGAGAGGGGAATAAGTTTTTTTTCAAACAGATCGAAAAGCAAAAATAAATTTTGAAGATTAAAATTAAAAAAGAAAGCAAATACATTTGCCCTTGCCCCAAAAACTTTCGGTTGGGCTATGTGTCAACCTTTACCCTCGGGAAAATTTTAAAATTTTTAAACCCAAAAAAACAATTTAAAAATTTTAATTGCAAAGGTTTTAAAAAAAATTTTATAGTTAATGGATCTTAAATATCCAAAAAGTTACAAAAAACCCCAAAAGATTTTTCTTTAGCTCCTAAAAAAATATTATCCAGTTAAATGGCTTTTGATTATAGAAAAAAATTTTAAAAAACAAAATTTTGAAATGGGAAAAAAAGTAATGAAAAGGGGTTTGGTTTCCCAAACTTTAATAAAAAAAACAAAATTATGAGTTCTTATAAAAATCTTGAACTATATACAAATTAGGGTTAAAAGTAACAAAAATAAAAAAATATTACATTTGACGAAAGTCTTGGTTAAAAAAGTATATTGTTTTAATATCAAAAAAGATCTAAAGCAAAAAATTAAATTTGAAAAGGGATTTTTTTAAATTTAAGGAACAACTCTGTTTCGGTAAGCGATGGGAATTTCGTAGGGGTTAATATTAAATTAACTCTGATGAAATTTTTATTAAAAAAATACCCAAAAACCTTCATTTGTTAGTTCAACGAGTTTAATTTAAATTTTTTGGTATTATAAATAAAAAAAAGTTTGTTTTTAAAAAGATCTTGTTTTTTGGAATGTGATTCTAGATTTATAAAAATATTTAATGTTGATTTTCATTAAAATTTAAATTTAAAGGAAAAAGAAAGGAGAAATTTTTAAAATTTTTGTTTACTGACATGTTCTTATGTTATGAAATTAAAACCAAAGTGCGTAAAAAGACTTTTAAAGGCAAAGATTTTTTTGATATGTGATTACGTAACAACTCAAATTTTATTTTGAAAATAATAAAAAAGTAATTGGAAAATTTAAAGTGAAGCGTGGTGTAGTAATTGTTAAATTTGTTGGATTAAAAAGAAAAAGTATTATTTTATTAGAAAAAAATTTAACATTAAAAATGTAAGGAAATTTAAAAAACTTGTTGTTAAGAAAAAAATTTTCAAAAAAATTAAAAAAGATACTTTTTTTAATTAAACCCCAAAAAATCACCCCTTTAAAAGTTTCTTTCTGATAAACAAAAATCTTTCCATTTGTTAAAAATTTAAAACACTTTATTGTTATGATGATAAAAGATATATTCTTGATAATGGTTTTAATCATTGCTTATTTTTTTAAATTCCCTCTTAAATTAATTTAAATTTTTGAACATAAATTGTTAACGATTATTTTAACGTTTAAAGAATTAATATAAAAAAAAATCATTTTTTTTAAAATTTATTAGCAAAATTAATAAAAATAGATTCATTTTTTCTTTTATTTTTAATCGTAACTTTGAAAAATTTACATTTTCTTTATTTTTTTTGAATTTAGTTCCCCTTTTTTCAAATTTTTAAATTGCATCAAAGAAAATTTAAAGATGCAATTAAAATTAATTCTTACATTTTTACCTTTTTGAAAAACCGGGGATAGCATTTCATTTTTCCTTTGAAAATCCCCCATCGGTATTTTGGGGTTAAAAAAATTGAAAAAAACAAGGGGGTTTTCTTATTAAATTGTTTTCTATTTTTTTTTCTTTTTATTTATTTTTTCATTTTTTAAATATTCCTTTAATTAATTTTCCAGTTAAATTTTTCGTTAAAAAAATGCCCTTATTGGTTAAAGTAATTTATTTAGTTTGTTCATTTCTCTTTATTATTAAATTTTAGTATTTTATACAATAATCAACAACGGTACTTTATCTTGTAACATTTAATGAAAAATAAACAATAATATCCACAAAGCATACTTTTTTGTTTGATTTTGAAAATTGTTGATTTTATTTTTGGATTTATGAATTACTTTTTTGGGGAGGAAGTCAAATGGGTCGAAGTTTTTTTTTACCAATTAAAACCCAAATGTGTTTCCGGGGAAAAAAAAAAGAGTCGCCCAAATTTAAATTCCCCCTCGCCCTTTTTTTTTAAATTTTAATAAATTTTTTTTTAAAAATCCCCCCTAAAGTTTTTTTTTTTAATTGTTTTCCCCATGGTTAAATTTTAAAAGTTAGTTTTGGTTTTTTAAAAAATTTTTTTTTTTTTTTTTTACTATGGAAATTTCGTCTGTTTAGGTCTCGTTGGAATCAATTGTAGTCCTTTTCCCTTACAAAGTGTAATAAAAAGGTTTTCCCTAGATGCAGCCAACATCCAAAAAAGCCACCGTCTTGTTTTTGTTTTTGTTTTAAATTTTAATCACCCCAGACCCCCTACTAATTGCTTCTTTGTTGGTGTAGATATGGTGTTCATATTTTGTTATCATTAGCTACTGAAATTCCCATTTCCAAGTATTTTCAAACACTTTCTGGCTAGCCCAGAAAGTGCCCCAATCCCTGAGGGGCTATTTTTTGGAGTTTTTTGCTGCCTTGGGAAAAAATTGTTTTTCCTAAAAAACCCAGCCAAGTCCTAAAAATCCCCCCATTTTGACCTTGCTGGACATTGTTTTTTTAAAATTGTTTTCTAACCCCTTTTTTTTTGCAACAGTTTTTTAAATTTGTTTAAAATTTGTGTTTTTTTTTAAAAAGTAAGGAAAAGTTTATGTATTGTTCTGTTTTAATCAAAAAGTATGGGGTTTTTTTTAAAGCTTGTGTAATTTTTTTTTTTGCCATCTGTAGGTTAATTTTATTCAATATAATTTGATGACATTTTATTTTATATTTATTTTAATTTATATTTTTTTATTTAAACAAAACAAGTTCTTTTCCCAACAGTATTATTTCAATGTTTTTCATAAAATAAAATTGCGTAAAACGAAATTAGTGCTGGTGGAAAATTTAATTAGGTTAATGAAATATGTTAGGATTTTGTTTTTAACTTCCTTTTTATTTCCAAGTTAAAATGAATAATCCAAAAAATTTTAAATTGACTATTTGAGACTTCAGTAGTTTATTATTTTGTTTTAATAAAAATTAATTACATCTCATATATTCTTGATATACTTGTTATTCTTTTTTGGATAAAAAACACCTTTACCAATTCGGGACGAAAAAGAATAAAAAAGCTTTTTTTCATTTGTGCTTTAAATTTTAAATGTATTAATAAATGTGGATTATTTTTGTGAATTATTTTTATGGGTCGTTGAAAATAAAAAATACATGTTGGGGTTTTTATTAACAGTGTTTTTTAAAGGTTAATTATTTTGTTGTGTACGTTGTTTCCGTCCCCTTTACCTAAGGTATGACCATCTTGCTTTTGTAAATCTTTCAGCAATTGTTAAAGCCCAAATTCATTAAAAACCAACGGGGAAACCCCCTAGAATTAATTTTGTTAAAATTACTTATGGGTCTCCGCAGCTCAAAAAATTAATTTCATCATCCGTTAGCTGAGTGTTATTTGAATTTGTTGGGGGTAAAATTTGTTTCTAAACCCCTAAAAAAATGAAAAATTTATTTAATGGAAATTTTAGCTTTTCCCCACAACCACTTGGATTAATTTCTTTTATAGCAAAACCATATTATACCCGTTGGCCGCCTTCTTTCACAGTGCAGTGATCAAAAGAGAAAAATTTCTTTTGTTCCAGTTGATTTTGCTAATCTTGATAGTTCAACCAAACTTTTTACATTTTTTCTTTGTAAAAATTATTAAAATTCATAAACAATTTTTCCATTTTGTTTAACATAATTGACAATTAATGAAGTGCATTATTAATTAGAGAAATTTTTGATCTCAACATCAAAATTTATTCTATCAGCAAGCTTTTTTATTTTTAAAACTTCTTCAAAAAAACCATTAAAAACAAAATATGAATTTATCATTAATTGTAAAGTGATACCCTTTTTTTTTTTGTTTTTTAAAACATTTTTTTCCCAAGCAGATTTAAAGGGCTGTATCTAATTGAATAGAGTTAGTTGTATCTTTCGCAATATTCTTTTGTTCTAAACATGTATTATTATATTTTATTTTTTTTTTTATTTTAGTTTTTTTTTTTTATAAATTAATCTTTTAATACGTTTTTGTTGGGGAAAGTTCAGCCGAGAAAAAGCCAGTCCGACAATATTCTATTTATTTCATATAAAATATCCTCCCTATCATTTTATTTTTTTATTTTTACTGTTATTTTTTCTTGTTTTCCTTAGAAATTTAAAATTACCAAACTCCCGGAGCAGGTTTTTTTTAAAGTTTTTCAAAAATTTTTTGCTGCAGCTAAATTCCCAATTCTGTTCCAACCTTTTTTGTTCCCTTTAAAGTGTGCTTTTTGTGTTTCCAAAGTTTTTTTTTCCAGCTGTGCTAATTGAAGATGGGTGAACTTGAAACAATTTCGTTAAAGTGTAAAAAGTCCTGTCCCGTGTTGATTTCTTTTTGTGTGAGCATAAATAAATAAATTTTTCCTTTATTTTTATCTTAAACTTTCTTGTAATTATATAAAACTAAAATTTATAATTTAAAATTTTTAAAATTTTTAAAACTTTTTTTTAATTTAAATTTCTTTTAAATAGTAAAAAAATTGTTTAAACCCTCTTAAAATTAATTATTTACCAAATACATTTTTTAATAATTTTAAATTGAATTTTAATAATTTATTAATTTCGTATCCAACTCTTTGTGGTTTTTTGTAAATGGTAAACTCTTTTTAAAACTGCAGTATTAAAGCATAGATAAAATCAAAGAAAATTTCCTCAACAAGTGAATTTTCAAAAAGATCCAAGAAAGTAAAATTTTATCCCAGAGTTGTTATATTTGGTGTTTTAGTTCCCCATTCAGTTTTGTCTAATTTTTTTTTTTCAAATCCAAACAAAGTATGAAAATTTATATTTCCAAAACCAACTTTAAAAAATTTTCTGTAATTGAAAACAAAATCTTAAAATACTTAAAAAATTCCAAATTATTGGGGCAATTTTGATTTATCAAATTTTATAAACATCATTCTTTTTAATGTTTCCCCAATATAATTATTAATATCTGGTAACTGTAAGAAAACCATTTTTAAATATAAAATCTTTCCCTTCTTTACCATTATGATAACGAATTCTTTTTTTGTTATTTTCACTAAAATTTGCCCGAGAGGTCTAGTGTTAATCTATCCAAACCAACAAACATAAATTTTTTTTTTATCTAAAAATTTAAAAAACGACTAAATCGATGTAAAAATCATCGGAGTATTTTTTTTTTTCTTTAAGGTTTCAGAACTTAATTTCTATTTTTTGTTCCCTTTTTAAATTATCAAACATATCTTTTTAATAAAAAAACTAAAATTTAAGAAAAATAAATTTTTTAAACATTTTATTTTGTTTTGGTAGTGAATTTTTTTTTTAATATTTTTCCAATTATTTAATACCTTTTTTTTTGTCTTTATTTTTTTTCCAGCATTAAAATTTAACCAAAATTAACTCCAAGTATTAAACCCAAATTTTTTTGGATTCATGGACAAAAAATCATAACCCGTCCCCCAATTACTTTTTTAAATTTCATAGATCTTTTATTGAAGGCAAACTGACTTTTCTGTTTTTCTTTTAAAAATTTTTTTTTGATGTTGAAAACTTTTTATTTTGTATTCTTTTTTTAAACAAATCAAATTTAAATCATCATCTACTTTTGTGTTAATGACTTTTTTCCGTTATTCATCCTTAGCAATATTTTTTTTTGCCATAAAGTTTTTTTAAGTTAATAAATTAAATTACCATATTGTCATTTGGTGGGGAAACTTATATGGGTTATGATATCTTTTTCCTTTTCCTTTTTTATATGTAGAAGACATTCTGAATATTATTTAAACCGGGCTTTTACTTTAATAAATTCATCTCGATCATGTTTTTTTCTTTTGCTTTTTCTCGTTTATTTGGATCTTTTGATTTTGTTTTTCTAGCTTTTGACCCTTTAAAAATTTTTTTTTTCTTCAGTAAAATCATCTTGTGTTTTAGTCGTCTTCATTTTTTTATTAGGGTCAAGTATTTTGCATTTTTAAAGGGAAATATTTCGGGGTTTGGAAAATTTATATTTTTCTAAAAAAATTATTATCCAAATCAGCTCCCAAAATTTTGTATTTTTCCCTTTTCTTTCGGTTTTGTTCCCCCAATTTTTTTTTCTGATTTTTCGTTGTATCTGTCACCTTTTTTTGGGGTTTTAATGGTTTTTGTAGTTCCCAGGGTGGTTGTTCTTCCAATATCTCTGCCAAACCTTTTTTGATTTTATTTATATATCTTATTAGCAAAAAATTTTGGGTAAAAGTAATTGTTTTTTTATTCCCGGTAAGCTTTTTAAGACTTGTAAATTTTTCTTTTTTGGGTTTCTATTTTTTAGTAATTTGGTTTTTTAATTTCAGTTACATTTCCCGATTTGTGCTTTTCTTTTTTTTTCTCTCATTATTTCTTCTCTAAGTTTCATCTTTTTCCGATATTTTTTCTTATTATCATTTATTAAGTTTTGATTGCATTTTATAATAATGAAGAAATTTAAAAAATGTATAAAAAATGTAAGATATGTAAAATATTTAAAAATGTATTTTTATATAAATGGGAAAATTTCCAAATTATGTACAAAAAAAGATAAAAACCCAAAAACTTTAAACAATTTTATTTTTTTATGCCAGATTCTGTTTTAGAATGTTAATATGTGGATCTTTGGATCTGGAAAAAAAAATAAATTTAAAGCATTCTTCGAAAAAAACTTTTTTTTATAAATTATACTTTATGCTAAAACCTAGAAAATCTAAAAATCAAGATTTAAATTTAAAAACTTAAACCAAATTGAAAAAAAATTAAATTAGATCCAAATAAATACTTGAAGTTCAGCTGATCCCGACCAAATTGGGAAACCTTTTGAGAATCTTGAATAGAAAAACAAAAAAATAGTATATTGATGATTTTGTATGTGAAAATAAAAAAGTTTAAATGAAAAAAAAAAAATCTTTTTCAAGGGCGCCACAAAAACTGTTGTGTTTTTATTTAATCAGTTTACTATAAAACACCAAAGATTTCGAATTAAGTTCACATTATATTTTTTTTGAAAGTCCCGGTAAAATGGAAAATAATAGGATTTGCGATGAACAAAATATGATGTGTACTTTTGCTAAAGCAACAAATCAAAAAAATTTATTTTTTTATATTTAAAACCAAGGAAATTTTAAGAAAAAAATTTATGGTAATATTAATAAATTTTATAAGGAGTTTTTTGATGTAAAAAAAATTAATCAACCTGACAGTATAAGTAAAAATTTAAATTTGATATTGATTTAAGTGATTATGCTCTAAAAAAACAATTCAAAAAACTTAAAAGGAAAAGGAAAACGTTCTTCAAGAAAAAAGGAACTTGATAACACAATGAATAGAGCATTGTATGGGGGGTAAGAAATAACAAACCCGGAATCCGAAAAAAAAGATGCAGTTTCAAGCGATTTATGTTTAAAAAAGTTTAAGTGTAATAGTGACTATAAACTTTAAGAATCAAACTTAAAAAAAAACACTGAAAAGAAGTAAAAAATATTTAAAAATTAACAAAAAATTTTAAAAAGAATTTATTTTAAATTTTAATCAATACAAGGGAAAATTGAAGAAGAAATGAAAACTTGGTTTATTTTTTAAAGAACTTGAAGGAAAATTTATTTGACAGTGGACAACATAAAAGAAGTATTTGAGTTAATTTAAACATTTTTTCACCCAAAAACAAGAATTAAAAAATGTTGATTAAACTGAAGAACTAAAAGCAAAATTTTTGAAGCTGGAAAAAGTTACAAAATATGATCAGTTAGAAAACAAAAAGAATAAAAAAAACAAATATGAAAAGACAAAAGGGAAACAAAAATTTTCGATAATTTTCAAATAAATTTTCAGAATTAAATCTTTGGAAAAGGCAGCTCCAAGAGGGAATCAGATACAGCATTAGATAAACCCTTAAAAAAAAAATTAATTCTAAAATAGTGACTTTAAAAAAAAATTCGAAATTGGTTTTGTTTTTGTTTACAACGTCACAATTTAAAATATGCAGAATTAAGTAAAATTTCAAAAAAATTACAAAAAGATATTAATGAATTTAATGATCAAATTAAAAAAATAAAAATGATTTGGACTCTGTAGGAAAAATCAGCAAAAAAGAAAAAGCAATTAAGATAATTTAAAGATAAAAAATTTAAAATTTAAAAAAAAAAAATAATAAAGATTTGGGGCTCTGTAGTTAAAAAAATCAGATAAAAAGGAGAAAAAATCATGCTAATACCCCAAATTTACGTAAAACAAAGCAAAAACCCCTAAGTCGAAGAAAAAATTCCACTAATCCGAAAAAAATAAAAAATAACAATGTTTTTTTTTAAAAAGAAACACAATTAGCTAGAAAAAGGCTACTGTTGAAAATTTATCTGTTCTGAAGTTGCACAACAAAACGAGGTGATGTTTGCTGAAATAATTTTTAAACTTAAAAAAAAAGCAGGAAATAAAAAAAGGGGAGAGGAAGTAAAAATGAAGGTTTTCTTTGAACTATTATAATATCCCTTTTGATTTAAAAAAATGAAAAAGTATTTTTTCCGTCGTGGGGCCTGGAACATTTAACATATAAAATATGGCCCTCTGAATATTTAAATTATTTAAATAAGACCTGGAAAATTTTCTTAGATTATAAAGTTTTATAAGTAAACCAAATATAAAAAAGATGTATAGATTGCTTTTGAGTGGTGTGTTTTAGTCGGAAAAAACCGGAAAAATTTTTAATAGTATTAAAAATTTTTTTTAAAGGGTGCAGCTCTCGGGTGAAAACCCTATAAACCCATAAAAGCCCCTTTCACATTTTATTTAGGTGGGGGAAGATGGCCCCAGATGATTTTTTATTTGTATATTTGATAATGTAAATATAACAGTGAGGGTGAGGACTTTGACACTGATAAGTTAAAATCTATGTTGAAAAAAATTAAAAATTTTTCTAAAACAAGGAACAATGTTTATTTCACCCCTATAACGATTCAGATCTCAGAATTAACATTTTTGCTTTTGATGGTGTTACATTAGATTCTAAAATCGGATGAACCTTATCCTGGTAGAAGCAGACTTTTTGGGTTAAAGGGTTAAATTAAAAATTAATTAAAGTTTAATTACTTGTGTACCCCATTAAAGTATTTTAATTCCCAAAAAAGACAATAAGTTACATTTTTTTAATAAAATTTAATTTTCCCAAAATTTTGCCAAAGTTCTGCCAAGTTGGCAGACATTGTACATTTGCTGCCCCTTGGCAGAAAAAAGGGGACTTTTTATTGGGTTTAATTTGGTTTGCCAACGTTCTGCCAAAAGTTTGTCAAGTTGGGAGCGGCTGCAACATTGCTGCCATTGGCAGGTTTTGGCAAATATTTTGGGGGAAGTGTTTTAAACTATTTTCTATGGTTTTCATTAGTACTATGAAAATCGTTTATTTTTTGTTTTTTTTTTAATTTTTTGATTTGGGTTTTTTTGATTTGGGTCAAAAGGGGGAGGGGGGGCAAAATTGACTGCACCCCCCCTTATATAATACTCCAGTCCTTTCTTGGGATATTTTACAAGTATTTTTGAAATAAAAATTTTAAAAAAAAAACAATTAATTTTTTATTTTTTTGTAAAAAACTTGTTGAATGGGGTTGTTTGTTAATAATAGTATATTTGCTAGAGCTCTGAAAAAAAACCAATCATAATGTTTACTAATGAGATCTGAATAAGGTTTTAAATTTTTTTTAAATTCGGAACCTGCTTGTTTTTTTTGTTGGTTCAGGGTTTAGGTGTTTCTTGTAGTATTTCAGTTTTCAAATGCGAGCTAACATGTGCTATACCTGTTTTTCGCCCAAAAAAAATTGGAGGACGAATGGTTTTAGAGACAAAAGTTTCTTTCAATGTTCCCGTGGCTACGTTCGCACGGGGCTTTTAAAATCGTCTACAGTTCTTATGTATAGTTTCCCAATGATCTAAGGAGTGGCCTTTGTTCGAACTATGGAATGGTATTTTTATAAGTTCTTTAAGTTTAATTAGTCTAAAAACAACAGCTGTCAGATATTTCCCTTTTTTCTCACTTATTGGATTAACATGCCGGGGACGAGTTGGGGTTTCAGTTCCTCCAGGAAAATCAGCAAAGACATTATTGAATTTCCCCCATTTATTAAAATTGCATTATTTTATTACTGCAAAATGTAAATTTAAAAGATTTCAATAAATGATTGCTGTTGTCGAATTTAAACATTATTTTTTTAAGAGTTTTCGAGTCGTTTCACTGTTTAGAATATTTATTAAACTAAAAACACAGAAGACCAGAAAATGCTCTGTTCGCCAACAAATAATTTTGAAATGTGCAATTCCGCCCCCAATTTTTTTTGCCCTGTCTATTTGGGGTGTCATAATCGTTGAAATTGCGTTTTGCCCGGTTAAAAGTTGGGCAATATTTAGAGCAAACATTATTTTAAAAGGGTTTAATTAATGTAAGCCCTAAGTTGAAAAATGAATTCAATATATCACGTTAAACTTTTTTTTCGCATTTTTCAACAAAATCCCCATTTAACCACATAATTACTCAATTTAAATTTTTTAAACGGGAATCAATGGGATTTCTTTGTTTAGGGTACTTTTTAAAAAAATAAAAAAAACTTTAAATTTTTGCACCCCGCCGATTTTTGGATCGAAATATTTACCCCAATTAGATGCCGGCAAAAATATCGGAAATGTTTTTTTTCCGCCAGAATGTTTTGCTCGCAACCGGTTAAGGGTTGTCCATAAAGCTTTTTGAAAAGACCTGTAAGAGGGCAATCTTAAGTTGGCCCAAATTTTTGACAATTGGGAAAAAGTGTTTCAAAACAAGTCTTGGAATGAACTTTTTAAAAGTTTCGAGAAAATTTACACAAATTTTTTAAAAGGTTAGTTAAATATTTGTTAAGGGCTGACAGCAGTGGGCGGGCAGAGGAATAAAGCCATACTAATAAAAATTTTTAAAAAATTTTTACTAAACATGGAAATTTGGGAAAACTAGATGAGATTTGTTATAAAAATTCTTCCTTAGCAGTGATTTAAATTTTTCAAGAAGATATCAATGCAAACAACCAAGGAACTCGCCAGCGCTTAAGTGTGACAACAAATGCTTTATGTGACACTGACCTAATTTTTGAGAAATTTGCAGTGTTTTTTTTTTATTAATTTGTTACAATTCAAACAAAAAAAAAAGTGGAAGATTTCCCCCGGCCAGAATTATACGACCCCAAAATTTTTTAAATGTATTTTTTGGTTGTTGGTAGGGATTGGTATTAAAAAAATTCCCGTTTTTTTCCCGATTGTTTTCGGGAAAATTCGGACACTGAGAAAATGAAATTAATTTTCAAATTTTAAAAAAATAGTTTTTTGTGTTCTAAACAAAAAATAAAAGAGTATCCAAACTGATTTTTTTCACTATTATTGTAAAATGTTTACTGTGCAGCTATATTGCAAAAAGGGTTCATAAATGCGGTAAGCCATCGCTATCGGTAAAAATTCGTGAAAATGAAAATTATCGTGCCGCTATTTGCAAAAAAAAAAAGGTTCATAAAAAGCGATACGGTAAAAAAAACGTTAAAACACCCCTGTGCTCCAATTTTTGCTTTCCCCTTTCCCCTTTTTTAAATCTTCCCCAAAATTTAACAAAGAAACAAAAAAAACCAGCACGCGAGAATTAAATTTTCTTAACAAAAAATTGTCAAAGTAATACTTTTTGAACTAAAAATTGCGGTTCTTCACTAAATTTTGATTTTTTTTAATTTCAAATTTTAGGGAAATCATCATGATTCAACACTATAGCATCATTAGAATTCAATCGTTTGATTTACAAAACTTGTGGATGATTTGAAGTGAATTGTTTGCACTTTGGATTCAACTGATATCAAAATGCCATCACTATTTATTCAATAATTTAGTAATCTAACTAGTCTTCGTCTTACATGATTGCAATTTATCAACATAGAACATTGAAACTGAAAGTATTCAATCGTTTTCCTATAGAAATCTACTATTTAGAATTATTCACGATTATCAAGTGTAAACGAATTGTTACAATTTGTTTGCTTAATTATACTGAAAAAGTTCGTTTTTGAGTCTGCTAAAGCTGAAAGCGTTACTGTCGCACGATTTCTGGACCAAATGGGATCAGTTAACACAGCACAGTGATGTAGTTCAATTGGAATGTCTTAAACATGAATGAGTTTATCACATAAATGAGATTGAACTGTGTCAGTTTCTTTTGAAATGATCAATAACGATGTGTTTTATCGAATTTATCAAGTATAATTGTGCCATACGTGAATAAAGCCAACTATTTTCTTCCACGGGACCCTTCCGCGGGACTCGTTTAAAATGTCGATGAATCCTGATCACGTTGTGGTATTTCTAAATACTATGACGTCATTCCTAGTATTCTAACATGGCGAAGTACGCACGAGCTGCAAATTAAATTCATAAAATTGATTAAATGATGACCGCGACATGACTAAATATATATATAATGATGCAATTGGGAACAGTGGTTATCTTTCTGTGACACTTCGAAAATCTGTAGCTGACGAATAGATTCAGGGGCTATTTTTATGTGCTTTGTCAAAATAATGACACCGGCTGCTGACGAAATATGGAAGTTATGGTTTGGTGACAAATTAAAACTTCAACAGGTTAATAAACTCAGTTTACTACAAAAAATGTACAGTATCCCAACAGTCTAACAAAAATAGGCATATTTTAAAACAAACAAAAAATAAGATAGACATCTTTCAAATCACCATTTTCTCATACCTGTACCTCTTCCTGATCATTTTGATATAAAGAATACGCAATTCCATCTCCTTTGTGTTTTCAATAATAACTTTTATCAGTGACCTACTTTCCAGTCCGGGAAATATTAATCATATATCCCTGAGCTTTTATAAGAAACTGATATTTATATCACTTCTTTTAAAGTTAGTGCCAATCAGCGATACCCATTTGTACCACATGACCATTTAATATGATTTCTTTATTCTATATTTATTTTATCTATCCAATCGTGAACGTCTATTTGCAACGCGTGACCGTACAATATAATATGAAATAAGGCACTGCCTCAATCGGGAATCGATCGGACTTCAACTCATCCCTTTAACATTTAAAAAAACTGTCTACTAGGGTGTTTAATAACAGGCAAATTGTTGAGAAGCACAATGACAGACTTAAAGGTGATCACAACAGCTCACACTGTGCTCAGGTGAGCTAAAAATCTTACAAACTTAAAAGTTACTAGATTGCAGCTCACTGTTAACAAGACTTAACAGACACACATTAACAATCTATTTGCACCACGGCAGGTTAAGAGCTCAGTCTAGGGAGAAATATTAGCTTTCTTGTGCAGGCTTGGTTTTTTTCTATTTGTGTTAATTGTAATTCTGAAATTACTCGTAAAACAAATCCTAATTTTGCTTTTATATACACATCACAAAGACTTGCATTACACTTTATTTATTGAATAAACTGTTCACATGTTTAAGTTTTATCTGTATACACATTTATAATGATCACAGATCACATAATTTGTTTTATCCATACATGAAATATAGCTGAACTGTGAATAACAACTTTTAATACCAGTACTGGATGCTTTTGTCAGGCTTTGAAATAAGTATTGTCAAAATAAAGAAAATGTGACTTGCTGTAATCTGTATTCTAAAATGTACAATTTCTCTTACAACAAGAACAAAAAACAAGAGGGCATGATGGCCCTGTATCGCTCACCTGGCATATTGACATAAAGATCATCAAGATCAACATTCTGACCAAGTTACATTTAGATATGATCATAAATGTAGCTCTAAAGAGTTAACAAGCTTTTCCTTTGATTTGACTTGGTGACCTAGTTTTTGACCCCACATGACCCAGATTCAAACTTGACTGAAAGATCATCAAGATTAACATTCTGATTAAGTTTCATGAAGATGCAGTCATAAATGTGGCCTCTGGAGTGTTAACAAGCTGTTCCTTTGATTTGACCTAGCGACTAGTCTTTAATCCCACCTGACCTAGATTTAACTTGGCCTATGATCATCAAGATTAAATTCTGACAAAGTTTCATTAAGATATGGTCAAAAATGTGGCCACTACAGTGTTAACAAGCTTTTCCTTTGATTTGACTGGTTACATGTTCCTAGTTTTGACCCTAGACGACCCAATATCAAACTTGTCCAATATTTTATTGACGGTACATTTTGACCAGTTTCATTAAGATTGGGCCAAAATTGTGACCTCTAGAGTGTTAACGAGCTTTTCCCTTGATTTGACCTGGTGACCTAGTTTTTGACCCCACTTGACCAAGATTTGAATCTGATCTATGGATCATTAATATTAACATTTGAACAAGTTTCATGAAGATATAGTCTTAAATGTGACCTCTACAGTGTTAACAAGCTTTTCCTTTGATCTGACTTGGTGACCTAGTTTCAAGATGACCCAACATCAAATGTGTCCAAGATTTATTGAGGGTAACATTCTGACCAAGTTTCATAAAGATTAAGTCAAAATTGTGGCCTCTGGAGTGTTAACAGTCAAATTGTTGACGACGGACGGACACAGGGCGATCACAAAAGCTCTCACCTTGAGACTTTGTGCTGAGGTGAGCTAAATGCTAGAGTTGTCACAGGAGTGACGAATTATACCCCCACAATATGGCTTTATCAAAGAACTAAGCCAATAACAAAGCAGCATTTTCTTGAGCTATTACCTAATGACCTCAAATTCAATCTCCATAGTTTCATGATCCTCCGCCCAAGTGTTCTCAAGTTGTATGGAAAAGGTTTAAATGTTCCGGGTCATCCTGACCTTTGGAACTCTAAAATAAAATCAATACAGGTAATCTGCTGGTCAAGACCAACCTTGTACTAAATTTTGTGTTTCTCATCCAAGCATCCTGAAGTTATTGTCCAAAAACCGTTTTAAAGAACCGTTATTTTATTTGTTGAAGTTAACATCACACCGACACAGGATAGGTCATATGGCGACTTTCCAGTTTTAATGGTGGAGGAAGACCCCAGGTGCCCTCCGTGCTCATTTTAAAGAACCGGGTCAGTGTGACCTTGACCTGTGACCTAAACATCATTAGGGGTCACCTGCTGGTCATAATCAACCTCCCTAACAATTTTCATGATCCTAGGCTCAAGCATTCTCAAGTTAAAATCTGAAAAACATTTCACTGTTTTGCCTTATTGTGACCTTGACCTACTGACCTCAAAGTAAAACTTGACCTGTATTTCATGATGTGACACCTGTGTACCAAACTTTATCATCCTAGGCTCAAGGTCTCAAGTTATCATTCGGAAACAGTTCAACTGTTCAAAATCACTATGACCTTGACCTTTGATCTATTGACCTCAAATTCAAACAACCTGTAATTTTTATCATGTTACACTTGTGTTACAAAAGACTATGATCCCAGGCCAAGCGTTTGCAAGTTATCTTGACTTTGACCTACTGACCCCAAGTCGAACTTGGACCTGTAACTATGTACCAAAAAATATTTAAATCGGTCAAGCTTTTCATGAGTTATCATCTGGAAGCCATGAAAACCTACCGACTGAAGACAGACAAGCTTACTACATGGGGGTATAACAGAACATTCTCTTTAAAATCTCATGAAAATATGAGAAACTAAATGCCCACGGGCATATGTCAAGCCCGCCAGCTGTCAAAGAAACTGGGAGTTGTGCATGACACTCCTTGTCTCATTGAGGCAAACATTTATGCCAAATAAAAGAGATTGCAAAAAGTTACAATATAAGTTAAATATTTACAGTAACAACAAAGGAACATAAAATTAAAAAGAAAAAAAATTTAAAAAAAAAAATTAAAAAAAAAAAATTAAAAAAAAAATTCACACAAAAATCCGCACCAGCAGAGATAGGTCAAAATACACTAAAAATTGGATGTAAACATGTATGTTGTACTACAGAAAAGTGGTCTTGATTTTTCCCTACGACCAGTAATAAGCAAGTTACAAATGTAAGCTATTTATAGTAACAACAAAGGGAAGCAATTCTAGGATCTTATGCATAACACTCCGTCGCATGATGATGAACAATTGTGCCAAGTTACATCAAATCCCTCTATGCATCAAAAAGAAATGCACCAGACAAAGTCATTCTTGTGTCTGACTTTTGACCATCTAAGTGTGACCTTGACCTTAGACCTGGTTCTTCCACATGACACTCTGTCTCATGGTGGTGAACATTTTTGCCAAGTTACATCAAAGTCCCTCATGCATGAAGAAGAAATGCTCCAGACAAAGTTGTCATTCTTGTATCCTTTGACCTTAAGTGTGACCTTGACCTTAGACCTAGGGACCTGGTTCTTGCTCAAGACACTCCATCTCATGATGGTGAACAATTGTGCTAAGTTACTTCAAAATCCTCCATGCATGAAGAAGAAATGCTCGGACAAAGTCATTTTTGAATTTGGACCTTTGACCTGTAAGTGTGATCTGACCTTTGAATAGGAACCTGGGGCTTGCACATGACACTCCGTGTCACTGAAGTTAACATTCATACCATATATAAACAAGATTGCTCCATGCATGTCCAAATTATGGTCGGACAAACAAATCCGGACGGACGCACGCACGCACATACCGAATAGACATTTGGACAACTATGTCTTCGCTTCCGCAAGCGGGCTCGACATAACAAAACCAATGTGATAATCACATTATCTCTTAAAGTAACAGAGCTTAGTCAAACACTGCTGTTCTCAAAATATATTTAGTTTCTAAATAAATCCTGAATTTCCTATCCTAAAAGTTTTTTTTTATTGAAGTTCCCTTGTTCTTCTGTCTTTTTTATATTTTCTGTGTTTCTTTCTTGCTTTTCAAGTATACTGGATTTGTTGACCTTCCATTTTGTAGCTGCCTGCTCTCAAGAAGTGAACCTGTAAAACAGAAATCAAATGTTGTAAACTGATAAAAGAGACCCAACAACTTTCATAAAGATCCCATGAAAAATGTGACCTATAGAGTGGTCACAAGCAAAGTTTACCGACGCACAGACGGACGACGGATGCCGCGCTATCACAAAAGCTCACCTTGTCACTTTGTGACAGGTGAGCTAAAAATCAATATCTGAGAACCACTTCCTGCGATAACACTAAAATGTAAATAAAATTAAACCATTTGTTGATGTGATTTTTGGGAAATGTTACCTTGCATTTTGGGTGTTGGGGAAAAAATGCAATATTTTTTGGATTGGGAAGTGGCCGAATATAGGCTCTGTCATGTAAGGATGAAAAGCCCTGCCGGCTAACAATTTCTGACAAGAAATCATTTTCAAAGTTTTTCTTTTCAGTGAGTTCTATATGGAATTAAATTCTTTGGGTAATTTCGAAAGAGGACCACCCCATGATCATTCTGTAAAGTTTGGTGTAAATCTGCCCAGTGGTTCTGAGAAGATTTTACAAATTGTTGGTACAATGACGGACATCAACTCATGTTGTCACCCTGTGACAGGTGATCGAGCTAATAATTGTTTAAATTTGCATACATGTATTAAATTTTATGGTTTTGTCCAGAAATGCTTTATCATCAAGAAATGAGTCTTTACTAAGGACTGAAAAAATTTTTGTTTCCGGTAACGTGCTAAAAAAAATTAGGGTAGGTAGGTCGGAAAAACTTTTTCTTGGATTTTTTAAAATTATTTTTAGGGAGACTTTTTGGAAATTATTTTTGTGTCAAAAAATGAATACAAATAGGGGGGTTATGCCTTCTAGAGCATTAGTAAGTTGATTTATAACATCAACTGTCCATGTTTAAAACATAAAAAGTGCATGTTTTCCAACTTTTTGTCAAAAGTTGAAAAAAATGTTCTCAAAGACAAAGGTGGACGGACCGTCCATTAAGGGTCGGCCAAAAATTTATGGTAGGTCAGGATACAGGAAACAGACAATTTTTTTTACGCCAAATGTTCCTTGGTATTTGATTCTATGCACCGACTCAATCGCAAAAATCTGTTCACACAAATACTAATTTGTATACAGTATATCATGCCTTTTGAATGATTGAAATTGCTTCCCATGGTGCACAGCTGCAACTATATAATAAAGAAACAGAAAGATAGAAATACCTTATGAGCCACAAGCAAGTGGTTTCAGTCTGTCAACAAGCACTTTGGAGCAGTACAACAATACTCTGTATAATAGACCAAGATGCCTGAAATAGTGAAAAGGTGAGCAAATTAAGGAAAACATGGACAACCAGCTGTTTGAAATTTCAAAGGTCTAAGAGCTACATGTAACATCCTTTTGCAGTTTATCAATTTTCATGCCAATAAGATGACCCCAATTATATCATTGGCATGGCGGGAGAAATTTGTTAAATAAAACTTTTTTAATGAAAATAAATACAGTAGCAAATTTTGTCAAAATGTATAATGAAACGAAGTAAATGCGGTTAAAAATTTCAGTTTTGAAAAAAGAAAAGTCACTGTATGAGTAGGTTTTTTACACGACTGACCAGCCAGAACAGCCAAACATTCATAGCTGTCAAGGCTCCACAAAGGCCACGAGTGTGATCGGAGTTCGAAGGGAAGGTTTCCCTCATGAGGGTCTGGAGGGCGATGATCTTAAAAGCCGGAAACGCCCTCACATAGAAAATTTAGACTTTTAACACATAGATCTGGTTTTGAATAGTCTCCCTCCATGTTTACTTTTTGTGATGTTTATTCATGCGGTAGAAATAACATGTGCGATGGTGAATGTAAAAGCTGTATTATACGGTATAAAAACACTGTGTCAACGTCACCTTGCATGTTTGATTCAATAATTTTCTACGAAAAAAACAATTGATTGCTTTATTTCTTTAACATGCGTGTGACCTTGAATAGTAGGCGTGTGAGCGTGATCTAAGGCCGAAATGTGTGTGTCTTGACTAGGTATGAACATTACTTTAACCCAGTGAATTCCAGGTACCTTTTGACTTGGTGGTCTATGACCCTTCACTTTGCTCGGTATCATGAAAAGGCAAAAACAGACTGGTAAAGCAGCTAGAAGAATCTGTTCTACCTTCCTCAGTTTAGTATGAACACAGGAGCCGACAAAATGCTACAATTGTTAATTGGTATCTGACGGTCATGATTCATAAACGTATAACTTTAAACGTATTTGAGTATGTGTGCAGTGTACAAAATTCAGATTTCAACTAACCATGCTGGCAACCAGATAGAAAATTTTCCAAGCTGATCCAATTTCACATGCCCGAACTTAAAGCTGAATTTTGAACCATAAAACAACTGGTCTAGCTCATACCCTCAAATACTTCATCATATTGTTTGGGACATGCTCGACTGGGGATTCTAGGAGAACAGAAACTGAATGCATATCGACGGACCAAAAAGTAATGTGAGTGGCTTCAGTTTGCATTTGCAGAGCTCAAATTTAACTTTTTGACCAACGTTTCAGCATGTAGCTTTTTTTCTTGTTGCTTAATCTGAAATCTACTTGCAAATTTAGACTTTCATTTATTAAGAATGTTAGAATATCCTAAAAATCATGCTAGAACATAAATATTGTTTGCACGGTTTTCTTGGTGTACAATTTTGTGCGTTATAACTCAAAATGACTTCAAAGTAATTCGGAACGCATCATTGATGGCATAACTAACTACTGGCTGAAACTACGGCAAGGCAAATTTTCGTACCTAATATTATAAACAGCGATTCAACTGTATACATGTACGAATTAGTAAGATAGCCTGCGTTCTATTATTTATTATAAGATAGACCTCTACATTTCTTTATAATCAGTAATCCATTCAACAAAAATGGCTAACCAAAAAAGTGTTGTGTTTTGTTATCCTCAAATGAAAGCGAATCTACAAATATTAACAAAAACCGCAACAATTTTTGACTATTATTTGTATTTACAAATAAATTGTGTGAAATTTTTATCTTAACTTGCATTCCATGAAATTGACTTGCATTTAGCGAGTCCAAAATTTGAGCCCTGTGATTTTGGAAAGTAATTACATCTTCTGCATGATTATGGTTCTGACTAACTCTTAAACTCTTGCATTTATGGAACAGTTTGAATTCAATTCCTTCATATTCTGACCAACTAATCGAGCATGCTTCAGAATCTCCAAATAAGGGCTGTATTTTTGTAATTACGAACTTGTTAGGGATCAGATATGACTTTATTTTAAAACGTGGATGTATCAATACGAATTAATTTAAAATGTGGTTGTATCAGTACGACATGTAAACAGTATTACATATATTCCAAAGACAGATCGAGCCGAATTGCATGTCTGCGCCAAGTTGCGCTTATCAACGCTATCTCGACTGTTGACAATTTGCACGGTTGTCAAATGAGTGTGGAATATACGAAACAAACACCAACAGCATAATGTAATGCATTAAGACATAATTTTTTGGACTTCAAAAATTATGCGTCATAAAAATCTGACAAGGGGAAATAATTCTACCAAAACTGAAGGCAACCAAGTTATTTTTATTTTAATTTGTGTCATATGAACAGATGAACCAAGTTTGAAAGAAATATCTTTACTATTTTTCAAAAAATGTTAGTTTTTATGTCGAAAACCCGATCGGGCAATGTTACCAGCCTGTTTAAAATCTATATTTTTTTCTATAAGCCAATCCGATTCCCTATAATGCTATATTTAGGCCGAGCACAGCTTATCGGCAGAATCATAAGCTCAACTTAATTAACTGTGTATACATGCAGGAGCCTTAAGAAATAATAATCTAAAAGGCCCATTTCAAATGATAAATACATAAAAATGTAAAAAATAAGGAATTTCTATGCTTTTTATGGGTGGGGTGTTTGTTTACATTATTATTATACAATGGAAAGTTAGTTACTCACGTTTCTAAAAATGTCAACAGGTCCAACCATGCACATGCTGTAATGGAGTGCCGTCCATATTCTATATAAAAGTAAAATAATTCCATTAATCAGTCATGCTGCAGAAAAAATCACGGATTTCTTAATTTTAAAAATTCAATATAGGCTTAGTAACAAAGAAGTTCAAAGAAACTAAAGTACCGGAAAGGAATTAAATACGATCTGAAAAGCGACACAAAGGTGAAATATTCTCTCATTCCCGAGTGTAAGAACTCGTTGGAGAATGTTTTTGTTTCCCCAAATTTTCAAAATGTCGGCGCCAGTGTAACGTGTAACCACTCTCACTCTAATATAAAATGTTCAAAATGTCGCCGTTTTAAAAATGCTACTCGTATTGAATAAAGCATGTTTGTATCACAAATTATATCAGTGTAGTCACGTTCCCGGCTGATTAGCTTCTGACGCAACAAAATTAACAGCTTACTTTGAATATTCTTTCGAGTCGCAGACATCTTATTGTGCGGATATTGCGTTTCGCCCACTGATCTGACGGACGCTTATTAACATTAACGAAGACCGTGATATCCCGAATTTCATCGGGGTCGTCGCACGCCCATGGTCTAAACCGGAACTCCATATTTTTTTATTTGGATAGTATGTGTTGTTTGGATACCCTCGTATGTTACCGTAGTGGGATTCGATAAAAACTGTCTTTTTTTCCGTATTTGGACGGTTCAACAGTCCCATGTTAAACATACGATAAAGCCCGAAACGCGTGAAAATGTTTCGAATGTAAATCGGGTGAAGTAGGTGCTCTATGTACAGAGTTTGATTATGTGTCTCAAAATCAGGATTATTTGTCGTTTGTTTGAAAGATAGCGCAATACAGTCCCTACCTAGGAAGTGTTTCAAGCCATTCTTAAAGCCATATTGGACTCAAGAGTTGTCGAATTACCATAAGGAGATGCAGTTATTTCGTCAAAATTGGTGTAGAGAAGGAAGACCGCGAGATAAAAACAATATTCATTACAAACAATATAAGGCCGCAAAAGGTACATTTAGGTCCATGCATAGAAAAAGTGTAGAAAACTATTTAGCGTTAATGGACAAAGAACTAGACAAGACAGCTGAAGTAGATAGCGGGCAGTTCTGGAAAATAGTAAATTCTAGGAAAAAGAAGTCTCAGTCTAAAATGGCAGACGGCATAAAATTCCAAGATCGTGTGATCAGAGACAGAAAAGGCTTAACGGAACAATGGGGATTGTATTTTCAAGCTCTATATGCGCCCGCTGAATCGCCGGAGTTTCAGCGAAGAGTGGAAACAACTGTTAACACAGTTGTTCAACAAACGTTCAATAACATCGCTACCGACCCACATGTGAGGGTATTGCCAGAGGTTGTAACAGCAGCCATTGAGACATTACCGACTGGGAAAGCTAGCGGTGATGATAATATATGCTATGAACACTTAATTTTGGCAAAAAAACGTTGTGTCAAGTGTGTTAGCAAACGTATTTACATACATGTTACGTCTCGGATACATACCAGACTCATTAAAACGTGGGATAATTTATAACTCTGCATAAAGGTGGCAAGAAAGGGAAAGATGACCCCAATAATTATCGCGCTATTACCTTGTCATCTGTAATATTAAAACTTTTTGAAATTATATTGATGTACAGATGCAAAGAGACATTAATAGACAGTTTAAGTATACAACAGGTGGATTTCAGGATAAACTAGGATGAAATTATGACTCTTTTTATATTACGCGAGTGTGTCTTTTTTCACGCGAGAATTCGTCAAAAGTGTAATGTATGTTACCTAGACGGAAAACAAGCGTTTGACAATGTATGGCATCATGGCTTATTTTACAAATTGATTGAGAGTGAAATTGATGAAACATCTTTAATTGCTTTTAAAGAACTATACAAAAATGTTTCCAGCTATGTAAAAATATAAGGGTCTGAATTCGCCAATATTCCCGGTGCTACAAGGAACCCGACAAGGCGGGAAAAGTTCGCCTCTGCTTTATTTGGTTTTCATTAACGGTCTCATTAAACAGCTTGAGGGCAGTGGCTATGGTTTGTGTATGTTTAATATGAATGTTTGTGCCCCAACAGCTGCTGATGACATGGTACTTGTGTCTTACTCGAAGTTTGGAATTGACCGATGCTGGCTATATGTTATAGTTATTCATGTCAGTGGAGATTCAAATATAATGCCAATAAATGTGGTGTTATAGTCTTTAATGAGTCTGGAAGCGAAAGGACAAGAACTGATAGAATATTTAAACTTGGGATGAAATAGTCCAGGAAAGAGAATACTATACCCATCTAGGACTTGTATCTGACAAGTTTCTATCAATAAATAGATGTATACAAGATGCTTGTATCAAACTTCGGGAACGTTTCTTAATATCTCAAATTGCGGAATTCACCCTGTAGCAATAAACCCAATTACGACCAGAACAATATCAATCAGTTGTAATTCCAAAGCATTATATGGATGTGAATTATGGTCCTTATATTCTACCTCTGATATACTTAATCTAGAACGCGCACACAGGTTTTGTGTAAAATCCATGCAACAACTCAATAAATTTACCAACACTGGCTTCGCCCTGTGTGCTATATCCCTTGACTCGATAGAAACATTTATTAACTTTAGAAAACTCCAATTTTTCGGGCAACTGTGTCGCTTGCCGTGTAGATACCTTGCAAAACGAGTGTTTGTTCATAGGTTAACGAGGTTTATGAATTTTGACAAACAGATATACGGTTTCATACCAGACTTATACAGACTTATTCAAAAATACGATTTAGTGAAGTTTTTGCAGGAATTCGTAGAGTCAGGATTCTTTCCATCGAAGTACGCGTGGAAGTCAATATTATATAAAGTTATCATTGTAAAGGAGAAAAGACTGCTTGCTGAACATCTAGTATCAATCAGACCAGAGTTACACAATGTCATTGACCTGGAAAATCCGTGCATACTGTGGTGTATAGCTAGGACTAACCCTAAACTTATGTCCATGTGTACTTTCCTTATTAAAACAATCGGTGTAAGATCGTCAAAGACTTTTTTACAGCGTTGTAAAAAATGCAGCCTGCTATGTGAAGACTTGATAACTCACTTAATATGTTTCTGTCATGAAAATCATAATCAACATACTTGCCTTTGGGATGCTGTCATCTCAGCCTGCGACTTAGATACATTAAGTCAAATGTTTAGAATGAGCCCGTATGAACAATCGTGGTTCTTTATACAACTATCTACAGACAATAATAAATGCAGTTTGAAAAATTTATCAAATTGCAAGAGTTCTACAGAAGGTGTTGATCTGACCAGTATATGTTAAGGTACAGATGATTTTTATGAAACAAGGTGAATTTTTTTTTTTTTTTTTTTTTTTTTTTTTTTTTTTTTGTGCTGACATTTGATAGATTGTACCATGTACACTTAATTTTGCATATACTGTATTTCGTATACCCGTAACTTTGCATATGCTGCCTATCGTGTCTCATTAACCTCACACATATTATACCATATGCTCTCAACTTTGCATTTATTATACTATATACTCGTTAATTTTGCATATTCGAAACAGTTTGTCCTAAACGTTGCATTTGTTGTGTCAAAGACTCTAATTTTACATGAACTGTTACCATTTCTCAATCGTTTTTGATTATATAATTAGTGCAAGTAAGGATATATCATATACGTGTTGTTTCCGTTCGTTCATCTTGTGTTTTAGTTTCGACAAGATTGTTCTATTTGGAAATTACAGTATATAGCCAGTTACACAGTCTTTAAGTATGGTTACTAGGGGCTTGCTTTTAATCTCTCTTTCGAAAAAGACAAGCCTTTGCTGGAATATCATACGATAATGCTTACATCACTAGTAAGTAGTACCTTAAAATTTGTATTATTTAATATAGGTAAATGGTGGACATTGTTTTATGCACTTCCTAGTCAAATATGGCTCTTATCATTGAATATACACGTATTATAGAGAAATCTTAAGTTTTAATGCATGCAGTTACATTAACGAAAAGAGTATACCATGTTAGCATAGTTTATGATGGTTGTACTTTCTTATGTTAATTATGGTATAATATGCATATTTGTGTTACTATGTTTGTAGAGTTGATGCTTAACTGAAGCATATAATGCTGTTTGTATCTAAAATGATATATATATTCACGTATAATATGTACATAATGTTTAAATGTTTACATGTAAATTTCCTGATATATGTCTACCTGTATATATGTTATGCTCTTCAAGAATGGAGGAAATAAAAGAATCTATCTATCTATCTATGTCACCTCCTTACAACACCCAGTTTGGTTATGTCCGGCTGCTCGCTGTTGTAGGGAAGTTGCACTATAGAATCTATTTAATACTGAGACTCAGAAATATAACATTCAGTGAATCACGTATATTTCTAAATGAACTAAATAAATATAGAATAAAAAGGTTATTTAGGGCCTAACATTGTTCTGTATAATAGGGGATCGATCTCTCTACGGTAACATGCAATATACCGAATGAGATATATACTTTCGAATTTAAATGTGTACTTCTGGCACTTGCACAGAGCGTCTGACTTCGAATTTTATGGAAGAATACGTTTTTTCCTTGTGCCTAATTAGCGTCAACATAACTTGTCCGAACCGCAACGTCTTGCACATCAGTACAAATATGGATATATTGTTAGGCCGCCTAGCTGATCTAAACACGATTAGTGACCTGAAACTTGTACATGTATATTTTTTTATCGCGTAGACCCAGAAGTTACATTAACGATTTCGACGCGCGTAGTTTGTCAGACCTAAAACCTAATAATCGATAGCCCTACCTGTTCTTGATCAAAATATATCGGTGATTCGCTTGGAATATTGTTATTTAGAAAGATATGCGAGAAATACATAGCTAATATCGGTCTTTCGCTCCGCGATATTTTTTTTACTTCCGGTTGCTCCGATGTCACCTTACGTTTTATGTAACATCGTTTTCGATTGGATAGTAGATATCTCCACGTACGTCACGTACCATTCACGTACCGTTGTCGTATGCGGAGCTGTGCTAAAACTATAAAAGGCCCGTTTTTCGCCTCCTCATTTTTTCAATCGTTCCTCCACCCTAAGACAGTAACCCCTATGTTCAATGCATAAAGATCGGCTCCACAATTCTTAATTAATCCTGACATAAGCATAAAGTATATGACTGAACACTGATTTTTCCGCTTTGCTAGAGATAGGTATATTGTCATCACTCTGTCCGAACCAAACTCAACAACTCAACAACTCAGCACTTGTATGGTGACATATTTCTGCGTCCACTTAAGCAGATAGTTTTCGCGAAAAATCGTATAGTTTTCGTGAACATTTAAAAACCTTTCATGAAAAGAGACTCTTGTTCTAAGTGAGAAAACTTTATGATTTTGCCAACTACTGCATACGATAATAAATAAATGATTAAAATAATTTTTGCGAAACCACGCTTGTTTTCGTGAAAAATGAATTATACTAGCCACTATTTTGACATATACAATTGTAGTCTCTATAACTACATAATATTTTCGCGCAAACGTTCTCCTAAATTCACGAAAGTTTATTCAATTTTTAGCGAAAAGTTTGGGGGGTTTTTCCCGAATTTTTTTTGAGGCACTGACTTCCAGATTTGGCTAAAAATAATCTTTCTTTCAAATTGAAGTTTGGTCATATTATGAACATTAGAATATGAGTTTTTGTTTCTAAATTATCTTGAAAATTCCAAATCAAGAAAAAAAGATGACCGCGTTGGGAATCGAACCCCGGACCGTCGCGGCAATAAAGACATTTTCCAGTCGTCGTAATCAATAGCGCATTAGCGGAAGTAGTTAATTAGGACTTTTATATTTGAGACAGTTTACCTGGAGTAAAGCGTTACAAACGCTTTTCGATTTTCATCGTAAAAAGTAGTAAAAACAGCAAATTCTCATGTGTTTCCGTAACATATAGTGTGTCAGTGATAAAGTTTTAAAGGATTCTTAAGAAATATAGCATTTATTTTTAGATATCTACAAAAAAATTTGTTGTCGAACGATCTGGAGGCCAGTCCCTTTAAAATTTTATGATTGTCGTATGCAAAATATGCCACCATACACTTGTAAATAAAAGCACCTAGGAGCACAGTTCATGTAAATAAATATACCTCTCCGGAGGGTGCGCCTATTCAAGAGGCGGAAATTACCTGTAATACAATACAATATGGACAATGTTGTTTTTATTCCAAAATCTACCTTTAAATTGATAGGGAATCGATCCTACGCATAGCGACGAAAATCTACGGTAACATGCGATATACAGAATGCGATATTTACTATCGAATTAAAAACTGTGTCCTTCCTTGCTGTCATTAGACAGTTCTTTTCAAATGTTATGGGATGAGTTGAAGTCGGATCGATTCCCGATTGAGGCAGTGCCTTATTTCATATTATATATTTGCACTCGTACCAAGCCGGGAATACAGAAAAGGCAGAATACAATATTCAGTGTATCATTTTTAATTTAAACTAAAATAAAATAGATATAGAATAAAAATCCTAGCGGCTCGTCCAGTATGGTTTTCTCAGCTGGGTACTCGTCCAAATATATCTCCGTATTGTACAGAACAATGTTAAATAACCCAATAGTATTGGATACCTTGACCGTCCAATATATTCTTTCGATTAGACGGTTCATAAAATGAAAAAGAAATGCATTTTAAATCAATGATAAAGCTGTTGACCGTTAAATGTATCCGCATGTCGTCATTATATGACTAATCCATGTTTAAGTTATTTTATTCTTTTTACTTCGCTTAGGAAACAAAAATGTTCATTACAGTACTGTGAATATATATCAGCTTGTCAAATATTACCTTTCTGCAGATTACTCGTCCAAATGTATCTCCGTGTTGTATAGAGCAAAGTTTAATAACCTACTATACTTAAACATTCTGAGCAATTATTGCTCCCGTACACCTTAACTTGATTGTGTCTACTACAACAACTCGTCAGTCAGGTCCTTGACTTTGATTAAACTAAATGATAGTATGGACACAATTAACGTGTATTAAAACTGATAAATGCAAAAACTATACTGATACAAACATTTAGTCTTACTTTTGTCGAAACTAATTCCTTGCACATCAGAGATAAATGTTTGTTGCTTATTCTATTACTAATAATAAACATAGACTAAAATGTAACATATTACATATGTCGCATACTTAAAAGACATTTAACATGACTGTAATGACTTCATTCGTTTTAATGCTAACTTCTAAAAATACAATTGTTGGTGTTACGAGTAGTAATTGTCAACAATAATAAGTTCGTAGACCTTTTAAACATTCTTTATGTTCGTCTGCAATTGAATAATAATGGCATGCAACAACATTTGAACTTTTGTTGTTAAAAAAGGCATTCCTCAAATGTAAATCCTGCCGCCAAATGTGTTGGGTTTCACGTCGTACCGACTCATCTATAGGTCATTCGGCGACTTTGCAGCCTTTTGATGTTAGAAGACGAGGGGCTAGTGATTCCAATCATGCTTTTTTAACCACTCGACACCAACTATCATTGTCTGTTCTTTTTTATTTCGTTTCCAAGTTTCTGAGATGTATATATTCTGAGATAAATACCCTTTTCCAAAGATTCCTTGTATGTATTTGCCAATACCTGTAAGCGTTTACCAAATTGTGGTCGCGGGTATAGTGAACGCAACTTGACCCCGATGGTTGACCTTTGCATTATAATACATAATAAGGCACAACCTATTATTGAAAAGGAGTGTACGTAAAACACGAGCTGCACGAGAAAAAGGAAATATAATTTTGTGTAAATATAAATTAGTATATTGGAAAGTTTTAATTGATCAAATGAAAGTATATATACTTTGATACTGCACTGTATACAAACTAATTCCACATAAATATACACGGCTACCCTAAACACCCTTGATTTCTATAATGAAATAACCGATATGAATAATCAGCCTTAGGTCAACCATCGCGGTCAAGTTGCGTCTACTATATTTTTCTTTAAAAAATGTCTAACTTTTATCTTTGAAACGTCTTAACATTTTATTGAATTAATGTAGCAGTATGTACAGAAATCAGTGTATGTAGTAAAATTTCAATCACATTTTGTTTCTACAGTGTAAGATAGTTATTCATGTATGTTCTTAAAACTATGCTGAAAAGAGATTGACTGAATAAGTTTGCAGATGAAGTTGTGAAAACACATTTATTTAGGAAGGGCCTGAATTGTCCGCCTGAAAACTTGTAGTATAGCTGTATATTAGAGTAAGTGTACTCGGTTTCGCACAGTTCACGGTTTCGCACACCAAAGAATTTTCCGTTTCTTGTAATGAAATACTTGCCAAGAGAAATTTAAACTGGTGAAATCAAGGGACCAGGTCTCCTTTTGAATGTTCCTATAGTTTTCTAAACGACAAGCTGGCATCCTGATAAAAGACAAAGATATATAAAAGTGTAGTAAAAGTATCACCCAGACAGCATAAAATTAGACACCACTGAGGGTACCTCGCTTGTGCATGGTATAGCGACATCATTATGATAATGACAGCTAAAAATACAATTTCTACAGAAGTATCAGTGTTGTGCAATTTCGATTCAACCAATATCCGTACTGTACAAAGAATTAGAGAATTTTTAGTCACGGTGTGCGAAACCGGGTACAAATATGTCCGAATAATGGGTCATTTTCTGGCTATATTGGAGAGCTAACAGTGGTGAGCAGTTATCACATGAAGAATAACCTAGTGCATAAATAAAGAGCCATGTATCTATTCTTCTGCCTGAAAATGCAAAATAATAAATTGCTTCCACATATTTCAGTTTATTTCAAGAAGTGTGTAAAAAGTGTGCGAAACCAGGTACACTGACTCTACCTCTGTTATAAGAATGATTTTCATGAAGATTTTGTGGGTGAAAAAAGTAGGTCACCAGGTCGTGGTGGGGTTTAAAGCCGTGTCATATATGTTTACAACGACTTAGAAAGCACGTGAATATCGCACGAGAAAAGTTAAACTTCGTATTAAACGACGTCAGCAATGAATTATCTTTCTGTCCCACTTAGACCACGTGACATAAAAACTGCAATTATTGAAAATTGTCGCACGCGTTCTATAGAAATTAGGATTAACGTGTTTTTATAAGAGTGATATTATCTTTGTACCGTTAGCGCTTATTTGTCAGTAGGGCATATGAAAGAATGCAGGTTATTTTGTATAAATTCAGTTTTACTCAAATACCGGATTTATTCATTAACACTTTTGAATCATTTGCAATCGCAAATGCAAAACAGTTAAATATGGATTTCTTAAAAATACTCAAAATTGAACTGCTGAACAATTCGTTTTTTTGGTGAGGAGTTTGCATATTGGCGAAAGACGATGACAGATACGTTGATTCAAGAAGATAGCCAGGTTCCGAAACTACAAAAAAGGCTAATAGCAAATCGGAGGTAAACATGTTGGATAAAAAAATACTGTTGTTTAAGTAATCTGGTATTTTAAGTATGGACTAGTGCTTACTGTTAATATATATAATCACATACAAATTATCAGATTCTATTAGATATCACTTTTCATCAATCGGTATAGTGACAATAATTATGGTTATATTCATTTTTTGTTCTTATAAAACCAGGAACCAGTGTCGGTGTTAATTAATTAATTAATTAATTAATATTAATTAATGTATTTATTTATTTATTTATTTATTCTTTTTGTTTATCAGGTTATAGTTAGTGCGTAGATGCTCGTAGGACTACGAACACGTTTTACTATATCGTGCCTTTCTTGTAAGAATGATGTAGTTCCACTTTCTAGCATGGCCCAGTTGTTCGAAACTTTAACAGGCTGTTAGTTTAGCTTAGTTTATACTAATTTGTTTTAGCTCGATTGTGATGAAAGCTTCAAGCGTATTGGAACCACTCCCGAGTCCGCTTCCTGTGAAAACCAGTACAAGGGTCATGTGAGAAGTCATGGTCGTGACCCCAATGGGGCTCGAACCCACGACCCCTGCATTAAGCTGTTAAACTAACCGCCTGTTAAATTTCTATTCAAGATACTTGTCTTGGTGGGTGGGAAACACTAGTATAATGTTTTAATTTTACTGTATTTAATGATGATTTATTGTTTATAATCCTTAACAAGTACATTTATTTTTCTAAGTTTTCTAAACTGTCGAAATATATTAATAAAGTTAATCGACCGTTAGCTCAATCGCCTGTTAAAAGTTTCGAACAACTGGATCTAGTTGTTTGCAAATGTAAGGATCGTGCTGACATGTCTATTTTATAACAAGGGAACATAAAAAATACAACTGTTGGAAACGTTTCAGTGAATGTGTAAATTACGTATTTACCCAGTTGGTTCTACACTACAAATATGGAGTTTCTTGTAATTCAATTTGATTTTTATATGTATAGTTATTCCAGTCTTGTATTTCAGTCATGTGAACCCTTTTATTGATATCCAATAACATGGGGTCATTTTTACGATATTAATATTTAGACGTTGTCAACTGAATTTACCTCCAAGTCAATCTTTTTTTTATCCCATTGATAACTGGTGAGAATATTGCAAGGTCATTTAACTCCGGCGTTAGCTAGCCTGCATTGATAGTCCCCCGATATATATACAACACTACTGAAATATAGACGGGTACAAGTCTACTTTGTGATTGGCTATTTACGGATTATCGTGGTCTAATGTTATTTTAAACCTGGGAGTAGGGTGGCTTAAGAAAATACTGAGGCGGAATATTTAAATGTAGATGAACATTTTTAACAAAAGGTCACTGGAAAAATGTTGAGAATAGAGATATTTGGTCAGCCTCTGTAGAGCTTAACTAAATATTTTTCATCAGCTTTGATAAGCTGAAAAACATATACGTGTGGACACCACGGAAGTGTCATGACCAGCGCTTTAAATATTTTTAGAATATATTTTCTTCACATTGCATTTTTGACGTATCTTTGAAATATTTGTAGAAAAATGCATATGGTTACGTATTAGCACAATAATATAGTTGTGATATACAATATTGCTTTAAAGAGTATTGTTACAGAACAGACTCTTTCAGAAAATAAGGACCTCCACTTTTCTGTGACCTATATCTTTGAACTACTGACCCCAAAAACAATGGGGTTCATGTTCTGACCACTGACAATCAACCTATGAAGATCGACGACTGTAGGCAAAAGCAATCTTCAGTCATTTATCGGAAACTGATTTTCAGCTCAAGGTCAACGTGACCTTGACCTTTGAGCAACCGATCTCAAAATCAATAAGAACCGTATGCCGGTCACGACCAACCCGCCTACTAAGTTTTAGGTTCCTACGTAAAAGCATTCTAAAGTTATCATTTGGAATCCAAGGTGACTGACAGCGAGACGAACGGTCCAGTCACAATATTCACAGCCGCCATATTCCGCGGGGTGGGGGCATAAAATGTTTTCATGGGTAGATATATATGATACAACATAAGGCAAATGTCATATTGTATGTACATGTAAAATAGCGGTAAGACGCTTCGCTGAATGTATTAACTGGTTTATGGTGAGTGACGGAGGCTAAGCTAATACTTTGCAAATATACGCGCCAAGTTTTTTGTACAAATCAGTTAGAATTCAAGGTTTAGCGACGACTTAACTATTACTGGTTTAAACCTTCGTTAGTGCCAGAGTTGAAAAACTGGCCAATAGCAGAATAAGGTTCTGTTATAATAACCATAATATACTAAACTGATAGTACTTGATTATATTAATATATTGTTATAATTATATTGTTTCGATAAGGTCTATAAACACATTAAAGACCACTTAAAAGGTCTATAACAATTACCAGACCTGTCCTACTTCTGTTGTTTACACGGAAACTTTTATGACGAAAAATCTCAAGTGCCGAACCCGGGTCGCTCGGATGCTAGTCCAATGCTCTTACCACTGAGCCAGAGTCGGCACACTTACGCAATCGTCAGAGATTAAATTTAAACTTACAGATTATGCGTAAGCGACCGTAACAGTGCAGTAGAAGCACGAGAAATCAGTGCATGTCATTAACAGTGCGCGCGTGATTGATCCCGTAAATAATATTATCAGTAGAAATTTTCGACAAGTTTTACATATCTTGAAAATTGATCTAAACATGACTTTGCTGTAAAATTTTAACATTCAATTTTGAACAGGTCTTGAAATTCGTCTGAAAGTTAAAACGGGCATACTCTTCAAATCTTCCGTCTAAATGGAGAGTACTTTATGAAACAGGACATTTTATTTAACAAAAAAAAAACAAAAAAAAACAATGACAATGATATAATTGCACAAAACACAAACACCACAAATTACCTCCAAGTTAATTAGTAATCCGCTAAAGAAAATTGTGACGATTTTCCGTACAATTGTTTAATGACAAGATTGTATTTTAGAAAATCATAATTTATATTGCATATAAATGTGTTTATGTTTGACTGTGTGGCGAGCTTATAGACAGTGTACATGTATACAAGTGGTCTGTGTATACACTGCCTGCCTGGTCTGTTAATTAGATCCAGATGTAGATAACAATTCCTTTATCCCTGTGTACGATAGTACGCTGGTGGAACGCATTTTGCACAACCAATAAAATAGCTTTAGGCCGCATAGGCCTGAATTCAATTCAGGAAGCGCTGTCGGAAACAAAGAATTGGAATATTTTGTTTATTTGGAATTGTATCGTTTTAACTGTTAGGAGTCTTACATTGATAGTTTTGGGATTTTCCGACATTCGGGGACGGAATTAGTTGAGAAAGCATGTATATTCAGAAGACAAAAGAAGACGGAAGAAGGCTACACGACGACAATTACTGATGATATTTATTGTTGAAAATTTTGTGTTGCTTCTTTAATAAATCACTGACAAGTTTATGCGTGTTTTTATTGTTATAAAAATATTTCATGGTTTATCATTCAGTTTGATATTTTCTTAGTATTTTCTCGACTTGTACTCTATCAGTACTTATGCCCCATGTGCAAAACTGGAAAAAGTGCATTGAAGGATAATGATACATTTACATTTTAGGTATAAATAGCCCTTCTCCCTCAACCTAAAAAGAATTCACATCACCGATGTCTTTCCACGTACATGTTGATCGAGGAAACTGAAAAGTTTGGGCACGAATAATATAGCACTTTTAGTTCATATTTTTGCTACTTGAACATTTTGGCACTTTCTCTTCACAGTTTCTTGTTATGTAAATGCCCAATAAGAAGTGCTATGGCTGAGAAATAAACCAACAATGCCTAGTTTATCTTTGGCCTACGATGTGTCTGCAGAACCCGTAGACTGCCCGTATCCTCCTTTCTGTGTGACTGCGGAGCAGTGGGGGTGGGGAGGGGTTGGGGGATTGGATGTGCGATTTCGTACGGGCTCCCGCAGCCTCTACGACTTTATTTAGCGAAAGTTATACATATTAGAATTAATTGAAAGCCCGTAGACCGTAGACATGTCGTAGGTGGCATTGCACAATCTCCGCACAGGCATCGTTAGGAGGCCATGCGCTGATCGTGCAGCCAACGCACGATATTCCATGGACAAAGTGCCTAAAAGAAATCGTACGGAGATTGTAGACACCTGAGACCTTCGCACGGCACTTGCAGAGCTGCCACAAGGTTCCTGCTTGCTGCAGTACCGAATGAAATCGCCTGGATATTGAGCAATCATCGCGCGGCCACCCTACAGCGGCCGCATCATTTCCGTGCGGCGGCCTTTATATGGAATAACATTTTTCAGATGGTTATATATATTGGTCATCTCCAGCACGTAAGAGTTCCGTTGGAAGCCTGCGGTGACTGCAAGAAAACTGCACTGAAATTGAAAAAAAAAAAGAAAAAAAGATACGGCACGATGCCCGTATTTAATGTGAACACATACACCGTAGCTCGTAGCCACCTACGGTGCCAAATTTAGACTAATTTATCGCACGGCGCCCGGGTCAAATGTGAATTAAGGTGTCGGCCCGGTACAATTTCTCCTTCTTTGCTGTATAGTAAAACAAGCACTTTTGGACATGGATTGTGAATTTCACAACAAAATTGCAGCATTGACAGCTCTGTATTTCTGAAGAGTAATACTATCCCAGTCAATATATCACAGAAAAACACCACCATCAACGATGAACTTTTTTGCTACACATCAAAGTATCTAGTCCATGTTTAAATTTCCCACTGACATCTGTCATTGCCACCAGTCTGGTGTAGTTTTTTAATCCTTCCGCACAGAAATGTAATCCTGAAAAACACACATAAAACAACTGTTAAAGACATCAGAAATGACAAAAAATGTACACAGTATCAATAAATACATTTGGAATATAACATGTCAAAGTAAGGATAGCGTTAAATTGGGAACTTCAAAATTTCAAAGAACTACTTTCTAGGATACAACGACCCGGAAGTACTTCTATACTGGGGTGACACCTAAATCTTATCAAATTTTTAATTTAGCTAAATTTTTCCCATAAAATCTTGTAACTTAGGGTTTTGCGAGAAAAGTTACACAAGACATTGTCATCGCTAAGAAAATTTTGTCCCGCAGAAACATTTCAAACATTAGACCTACTTTGCGGATAAATTGGCTCGGAAACAGGAATTTTGAAGAAAAAAGGCACATTACAAAATTTGCCTTCCTTCTGAAAATTTCAATCAGATTTTCATGAAATCAACTGTAATATCACTAGTTAATGCTTATAGTATGTTTATGTAACTTTAAGCTTATTTATTTTGAAAATGATGTATCAAAATGAGTATTTTACTTTAAAAATATGCAATTTTTAGTAAAAAATGCATAATTTACCCACTACAATTGCAGAAAAATGAAACTTTTAATGATTGAAAGACCAAAACCCACAAGCAAAGACCAATATGTGATTATATTTATGACAATTACTGGAAGTAAAACAGATCAATACATCACAGCCTATCTTAAAATGAATTATTTCTTCGGCTAAGCCGAACAATGCCTGAAACACCAAATTTGCAAAGCCGATCCGCGCCATCTTGGAAGCAGGCAAGTGCGGAACGTCAAGAACTCCAACTGGAGCCAGACACAGCTCAGGGTACCCCTGAAACTGTCAAGCAGTTACTGACATTTTAGGCTACAGTTCTGACTAAAGACATTAGGACCAGAGGGCAATGCACCGGTGGAACATGTAAATCGCTTACCGAAAACTAGCCGTCATTCTGCGGTGTTACACTGGGAATCACAGCTTCTGCCCGCTCGACTTAATAAATTGGTCTGGTTTATGGGTAGCTGCTGACTGGTTGTACGATTCTAAATTTCCTTCTGACATATGGAATTCATCGCCTGCAAATGACAAAAGAAAGATTGTGAACCGGTGTCGGCCTTTCTTGAGAAACAGCTGAGTGTGTGTGTAATAGTTCTAAGTGTGATCAGGAACACCTATAGAAAAAAATGACATAAATATTCACAGA
Source organism: Mercenaria mercenaria (assembly GCF_021730395.1). Classification (NCBI taxonomy): domain Eukaryota; kingdom Metazoa; phylum Mollusca; class Bivalvia; order Venerida; family Veneridae; genus Mercenaria; species Mercenaria mercenaria. Next base: position 55,876,434 of record NC_069371.1, read on the forward strand.
TTGGTACCATCTATCATTTCTTTATCATTCTGATATCAACTGGTTCAGGAACTTTACAGGAAGTCTGTCATTAAAACACTGCAACTGAATAATTGTCTACATATATGTTAGCTGAAACAGTGAAAAAGAATATTAAAAAAACTATTACCAACAACCTCTTTCAGCACAGACAACAAAGTATCTGAAATGCACATTTAAAAGAATTGAAATACATAAATGCTATGAAAAAACAACATACAGAAAAACATGAATAAAAGTCCCAACAGGAAAAGTCCTATCTAAAGATGAAGTAGAATGAATCGAGCAAAACTGAAATACAAATACCGTCAAGTTGTGTTTCCAGTCGGTACCAGGACAAACACATATTAAGGAAACTGCACGAGGCCGACCCAGGAAATCAGCCCGTTAAATATTTTCTTAGTAACACAGACCTGCGTTGTAAACCTGAAAAGCAAATCAGAATAGAAGCATCCCATTCAAGGCAGAATGTATCTGACGACGGCCTGATGCGGCTGAAGCTGAAAGCTCGGAATATGTTCTAAACTGAAAAAACAAATGAATAAATAAAATAATACACAAACAACAACAACAACAACAACTATTTTATCACACTGAAGCAACCTCCATGTAATTCCCTGTGTAATACAACCAATGTTCTGTCAGTGTAAAGAAAACTTGTTATACATTAATAATGCCGACAAATGCACTCGGCACACCGGTAAGCAATGTCCTTCAATGCCAAAATGCTGGTAGCACATTGGATTTGACTGAAATGAGAAAAATAATTATTTCGTGTAATATTAGTTATGCGTCTCATACGCAAGGGAACGAACATTCACGCAATTTCTTTACAGTAAATCTCACTTATAAGGAACTCGCATATAAGGAACACTCGGTTATAAGGAACATTTCTCAATTCCCCGATCTAATTCCTTCTTTATTCAATGTAAAAATCCTCGGTTATAGGGAACTCGGTTATAAGGAACACTCGGTTATAAGGAACACTTTTCTCAGTCTCAAAGTACAGAATTCAATGGAAAACCCCTCGGTTATAGAGAACAGACATAAAGAATAAAAATTAATGAAAACTGGAAATAAACAGGAGAATCGCTGGTGACGTCAGACTTGTCACGCGCTTTTTATGCACATGAATAAACACATATTATTTCATTTCTATGATCTTTAGTTTGTTATTTCACGGATATGATAAAAAGAAAATAAATAATATCATCATTAACTTATATTTACTTGAGAATATGTTTGAGGGCTACATGTATTAGGTATTTTATGCTATCAATAGTGAACGAAAATCAGTCGTGGACACGGTCGTGTCATACTAGCCTAAATAAATGTGTTAATTACGCGTGATTAACAATGACAAACAGTCCAGTTTACCAAATTTCAATTGTAAAAATTGTAACAGGTGCTAAAATGGACAATAGCAAAACTATAGGTATAATTTGCACTTTAGTCCGTATGTATGCGCCGTTGTCTAGTCGTAATGCACTATATGTCATAAACACCCTACTTTTAAATTTAATTAATAGTCATATTCATCATTTTGTATTAATTATTTGAACATTTATTTTATATTAGTATTGATGCCTTTTCAAATAACATGCTGCCGAGCAAGGTAAGGGCTGCAACATATCTTATAATCATAATGTAGTGCTCTCCTAAAACAAGAAGATAGAAATAGCCGACAAAAAATAAACAAAAATCACGTCATTCTTACCGACGTACATTTTAGCTTAGTTTAGGTTTAAACGCCGTGTTTCAACACTATTTCAGTCATATACACGCAGTCAGTTTACCATACCATCTCACTAGGAAAGGACCGGTACTCACATTTCTCACATAAAGATTCATGGTCGACCCGGAGCCCTTTTCAAACGTAAGTCAAATTGTGTTCGCTATACAAATTGTGTTCGTTATACAAACCTCGGTTACAAGGAATTAGTTCGCTATACGGATATAAGGAACCTCGGTTATAAGGAACAATTTTTAGAAGCCCCAAGCTGTTCCTTATAAGCGAGGTTTACTGTATATCATATATGAGACGCCTGCTGACTGGCTTTAACATCAGTGTAATAACACCGTGACCGGTTCGAGATCCAGGCCCGACAAGGAATCAGTCTCTCCGACTCCTGTTACGAAACCGACTATAGCCTCATTTATAAACCCATCCGGTCCAAAATGTACAGCTTCCACACATACGACACTGTTCATCCATGGTCTACTGCGGCACTATGTAACATGTTCACATATATACACTTATAAATTCTTCGGAAAAGAGACGCTATGCGAAATAGAAATTTTTTTTAAAAATTTAAGAAATTTAAATTTATATTTTTTTCTTAAAATTAAAGTGAAAAACTATGTGTCTTCTTTTTATATAGCCTTTTTAAAGCTTCCTGCTTGTTCAATGTCTTTGCACTATAGTAGAAGACTGACAAATCAAGAGGAGACAACTATTACTCAAATTTCAAAGAAAATTCAACTACTGAATTTTTAAAATTTGAATAAAATTAAAATTTCACAAACCTTGGAAATATCCTTTTAGCCACTGATTTGTATTGTTATCAGCTACTAGTGTGTGAAGTTTCATGACTGTAAACCCTATGGTTGCTGAGATATTCCACTTTCTGAATTTGCCATATAGGTGTCGGCCCGGTACAATTTCTCCTTCTTTGCTGTATAGTAAAACAAGCACTTTTGGACATGGATTGTGAATTTCACAACAAAATTGCAGCATTGACAGCTCTGTATTTCTGAAGAGTAATACTATCCCAGTCAATATATCACAGAAAAACACCGCCATCAACGATGAACTTTTTTGCTACACATCAAAGTATCTAGTCCATGTTTAAATTTCCCACTGACATCTGTCATGGCCACCAGTCTGGTGTAGTTTTTTAATCCTTCCGCACAGAAATGTTATCCTGAAAAACACACATAAAACAACTGTTAAAGACATCAGAAATGACAAAAAATGTACACAGTATCAATAAATACATTTGGAATATAACATGTCAAAGTAGGGATAGCGTTAAATTGGGAACTTCAAAATTTCAAAGAACTACTTTCTAGGATACAACGACCCGGAAGTACTTCTATACCGGGGTGACACCTTAAGTGAAAGCTAGATATATTAATACCATTGTATATACAAATATGTGGTAGTTTCCGTCGATTTTATCCACTTTCAATTGTCTGTGAGGACGTCCACAAGTCTTAATCCAGCGAAGATACTTCTCAAAACTTTACTTAGGTTTTGGAAAAGGAATAATCTAGGCGTTCTGGGAAGCGACTATCGGACTTGCAAAGTCCCCACTGACATCTTTTTACCATTTCTTATAAGTTTTACTTGTATATATAATCATTTTCAAAACGAATTTATCAGTTATTTTTATCGCTGTCGAGATCGCAATGTCGGAGGGTAATATTTACATTAACACCATCTGGAGGTGTGCGTCGAATCAAGCGCATTGATTGGTTGATCGCTTATCGATTTATTGGTTTGATTGACAGCCGGCGTCTGGTCAATTCCTTCACTAGAATGCATTTAGAGTGAAAGTTTACAACACATGGCACTAATAAAGCGTGTATAGCGACAACAAACATTTTGCATTACATGGAGTATTTATATATTATTATCCGGCACCACGGAGCAAGTAATGTGTTTTTGTTTTCTATCATGGCGTTTATTTCTGTTTCTCGTTCCTTCTTTGGTTGGACAGTATGGTGGTTTTTGTTGTCCAACTTTGTGTCATTTGTCTGATAACATGTATTTTACTAAATAGTAATTTGATATTTCTGATTTATTATTTGATCACATGTTTATACTAAAAATACATGTTATGTAAATAAACATGTCTGGCATCCCCAGACATTGTCAATCAACTGTGCGTTTTGTGTTGAGTTCAGTATTAAATCAACCAACTGACATTTGGTATGACACAAATTAACAAAGAAGGAACTTGATACGGACCATAGGCAAATATAAAATAACCCAATTAAATGTTCATGATGTATTTTATAACGCTTCCGGAAGTGTCTGAAATAAGATAAACAGTTTAAACATATTTTAAAGGCAGTTTTTAAGTACATTTACATCTACTTTATACTGCCCATCAATCAATACTGATTAAAACTGGGAGGCGCTTTGTCTGGGAAAATTTTTGGTAAACTAATCTTAGCAGGCTGGGCATTTCTTCCAGGGGTATATCATCTCGATCGGGATAAATAATATACACGCATCGGTGCAACGGGTGTAACATAAGAACAATAGAAAACACTAAAGTTTTGGTATTTTTTATTGAGAAAGTGCTAATGCTCATACCATCATGACAACTTTGAAAGATTCATGTATAAAAGTTTTTTTACAAAAGGAAAACAGATGTAGTTGTACCCATACGTGTTTGTATTGATAATACATATATATACGCCCCAGTCAATATGCATAAGTACATTTGTAAACACAAGGTGCGTGTCATTAAAAGTGAAATAACTTCTTTCGGCACAGTTTTTAGTATAGTTTTGGTGTGACCATCAGATAGAATATACATTTTTATATCGCTCTGTTTTTAACTCATGCATTTTGAGGCCTTGATTATTCTTGGCAAACGAATTTTGTAAAATGTTGAGGGATTCGATGACGTAAAAATCATATAGTCTATTTGTATTTTTTCTCACGAATAATGTTTTCTTTCCTATGATTGTAAACTATTGGCAGTAACAAATAAAAAATGTCTTTGAATAAGTTCGTTTGAAAATGAAAGATAATGCTCAACTATTTTGTTTGGATGATTATTCATAGATCTTGAAGTAAACTATATTTTTGGGAAACACATCCGAATCTATGCATACTTTGTTCAGATACCTACACTGACGAGATATGAAAACGCAACAAACATATGCTTGAATATATTTTGTTCAACAAAAAAAACCACCTTGAAATGTTCAACACATACACATCTCATTACTCTATACCCATTGTATTAATTCTGCGGTCTGTTGTGCTGATTAATTTTGAAAACAATGAATATAGAGTATCGAAATGGGTATGTGTTGAACATTTCAAGGTGATGCTTTTTGTAGTACAAAATATATTCAAGCATATGTGGCAATATCAAAGGGCAGGACGTGAAGTGGTTGCACACTTGGTTCAAGCGAGCGAAATGGTCGCAAACTTACAAAATGGCGGATATTTACTGACATCTTCGCGTGTTCGCTTGCTTTTTTTATCAGGTAAGTGAGTTTCTATGGTATTCTGAACTCTACGGGTATGTGCATGAACTAGTTCCATGTCTACGTCACACTCGGTTTTGCATTTCAGCGTCGTAGACATCAAATTCTCGAAGTTATTGAAGTTATAAAATGGTCATGTCAATGTTTTGATATTTGAAATGCGTCGTTTGTTGCCTATTTTTTCATTCTAATGATCAAACTTGCCTGTTTTGGGACCCTAAAACGTTACAAAACAACTCATTGTGAAGAACTCTATAAAAGTTTGGTTTTGCATGTTTTTAGGGGTAGTTCTATACCCAAATAAATATTGTTCAAGCTCTTATTTGTCGCACACTTGCACTTCAAGCAATTTCGGACGCAAACCATTTCTGGAATAATAGTGTCCAACTCTCGGAAAATGTTTATTGTGCAACTCGCTGAAGAGGCAAATCATGTAATTTTCTCGAAGTGGCAGCAGACATACTGGAATGTAATGGTTCTATTTCCAGTCACGTATAAATACGTTTGAGCAGTAAACAGAGGTTTATTTTTTAACTTTCTATGATTTTGGACCAAACATTCGCCCTTGAGGTGATAGCATACGGGTACTTCGCTCCGCTTGACGTATGTATACACTTGAGTTTTGTCTTGTGGTAACAACAGTTAAACATTTATCTCAGTTCTGCTCTCCTGAAAATTTTTAATTTTAACACGTTCATGTGTTTAAGTGTTGGTATTTATGTATTCATTATTTTGCTATACGTATATACATATATCTTATAAGATAATTAAAGTTGACGATGCATGTTTCGGAAACAAAATATGAACTATGCTGCAATGTCCTTAAAGAAGTATTTCGCATGCATCTTGTTTCCTGTCCGTATTGTGATCGTGCAACACTGACTCAATGCAAGTGAATAAACAACAACAATAATTGTACTTTAGTCTCTTCTAATGAACTCAAAACATTTAACATACAATTATATCTTCAGACTGATATATAATTTTGTACATGTATCATGGCAATGTAGCATAACGTATGCGTTCATGTTATTACATCACTGGTGATATATAAATATGTGTTTTTTCTGTATCAACATTAAATGCTCTACTTATGTTTTTTTTTTTTTTTTATATATATATATAAAAAGATCTTTATTTTTAATTGATAAAGTTAATGTATTCCAAATGTTTCAGAGATAAGCATACAATAATTGCCACAAAAACAACAAACAAAACGAAAAAAACAGTAAATTAATCGAGGGCTGAGCGCGAAACTATTGTATCTTGTTCTTTATTCATATACAGTTACAACAGTTTCGCGCTCAGCCCTCTGAACACATTATGTATCTTGATCACGTGACTAGACTTAATAAAGGAGACTTAACAAGGGGATAACAAAACAAAACAGAGTTATTAGTAAAGCAGCCAGCTCGGCTATTCGTACAAAATAGTCAGTGAACACTTACTTTTCAAGTGTAATAGTACGTATTGCCAAAGAAATTGTAATTTCAGCTGTAATGATAACTGGGAGACACAACATTCACTTAATTCTCTAACCTGAAAAAGAGAGCTGTGTTAAGTTTCAATCTAATACCTTTTGCTGTAACATTCAGTGAGATATGGGCTACAGTGGTTTTATGCAAAAGTCTAAAGAGAACAGTATTAAAAGGGGATTCAATAAGAGTTATCTTACTTAGTTATTTCAGTAATTTTGATGACTCACTGAGGACCAATTATTTACTTTAAATCAAATACAAGAATTGTAACTGGAATCTTGCCGCATGTACGCAAAACGCCGGTGCCGGTGTAATGAAGTATTTCGACCCCCATAGAATAACGACCCCCGGTCATTATTCTATAGAAAATGTGACTCCTTTCCTGTAAAATATTGACTCCCCTTATAAAAAAACTGACTCCCTTTGAAAACTCTATAGAATAACGACCCCCGGTCATTATTCTATAGATAAACTGACCCCTCCAAGTAAAATACTGACTCCCTAAAGATGACTCCCTTCGAATCTCATAGAATAACGACCCCGGTTATTATTCTATAGAAAAAGTGACTCATTCCATGTAAAATACTCACTGCCGAAATTACTACATTCAAACTCTCATACAATATCGATTCCCGGACATTATTCTATTTAAAAAAGTTACTCTTTCCGTGTAAAGCACCGGCTCCTAAAAAGACTTTCGACGATAATATCTATTAAAAAGTGATCCCCACCAAACCTAACGGACAATTTTACTAGATCTACAACTCTAATACCCTCCATTGCCAATAGTTAACATTTTGATTGTACTACTACTACTAGTGCCGCTACTTCTATTGCTATTACTACATGTACTTCTTCTCCTTCTTCTACTACTACTACTACTTCTACTACTACTACTACAACTGCTACTACTGATACTACTATACCTGCTTCCACTAATACGTCTTGTACATCTACCTCTTCTTCTCCTGCTGCTGTTGTTGCTGTCACTTATTCCTCTGCTGCTGCTGCTGCTGCTGCTACTGCAACTGCCACTACCACTGCCACTACTACTACTACTACTACTACTACTACTACTACTTTCTATTGTTGCCGCTACCGTACTTTACTGCCACTGCTAAGTATTGCAACTTCTATTAGTACTAAGTTCTATGCTAGCAGTTTCTTGTGCAGTTTTCTTTTGAAGAATTACTTCATACCGAAGTTTGCAGGGATTATTGACACTGGTGTGTTTTGTGAACGTATTGTGAATTGTTATTTTCCTGAAAAAAATGTATACACCAAGATACAGCGTCTAGAAATAGAATCCCTTTTCCCGTTGCGGAATGCTCTGATTTCTGTGTCAAGGGATGGTATCTGGGGCTAATGGTCAAACGGAAGGACGGACGGACAAGGGCAAATCTATATGCCCCCCTCCCCCGAGTGGGGACATAAAATGCAGCAATTAGGCCTTAGATACATGAGTTATCACTAAATTTGACCAATTGACCGGGGGTCGTTTCTTTTATGGGAGTCAATATTCTTCGTGAGGTTCAGTTTACTTCACGTGGGGGAGTCATGGGTCAGCTTTTAACGAGAATTTTCAAGAATTCTCTCCCTTAGTTATTGACAGTGTTAAAGCAATTCCCTTCATATTGGATTGTCTCCCTTACATTAGCTTAGGTCGTGTCATTCATGACCCAAGTCAATAATTCTTTGTCATGGATTTTGCATTGATCTAAAATTTTGCTTTGGGTTATACATGGAAATTAAGTTCGCATGTCACTCCATAGAAAGCTACAAAACATGTAGCCAGTTTTTATAAATCATGTTGTTCATAGATTCATATTATATAGAAATATTATTCTTGTAAAGTTATAAAACATTTCTGCCAAAAAAAAAAAACAACAACATTATCTGAGCTTATGATATTGCGAAATTTGTGTTGTCATGTAACAGAAAATGAAAACATTAAATAATTTGTTTTCTTTTCTTTTGAAACTTTGAATGTCGCTAAACATTGAAATCCGAGAATTATTTCATAAACGAGCTTTCCCACATAAAAACATGTATAATAGTTTTTCCTCGAGAAAAACGAAACTTGTGTGAAGATACATGTATTCCGATTTTGTTTGAATGTTCATGTCCATATAACAGTACTTTTGTTTAACTTTCATGCCTAGAAGTTTTCCCTTTAAAACATGATAAAATAAAGTAATACATAAACAATACTGTATTTGACAGGCAATGGCAAAAAAAAAAAAAAAAAAAAAAGCAATTTAACAAACTTAGAAAACACACATGATAGTAAAACACGCACACACATGTTTTATAAACTGGCCTTGATCCTAGGTTTTCCATAGAGATCAAGAAAAGAAAGAATCTATGAATTATGAATCAAATTTCTGATTTTTCTTATCAGCATTGGTGTATGTGTATCATTGAGATCCGAACTCATTTTTTTTTAAAATTAGCTCTCATTCATCCTGTCTACTTATCTAAAGTGTCTAAGTTACTTAGTTTTGTATAATCAATGATATACATAAATCAGATATGCAATTCAGATAAAGTATGTTTTGTGTACATACTATACTATACAATGCAATCATGAAATCAAATTTTTCCGTGTAAACTAAAGTTTTCAGCTGTAACAGTAAAGGCGGCTATTTTGCATGCTTTCCACGAACAAACCGTGACAAAACATGTAGGTCTTACTAAAGAGATAACCCTACCGTGCAAACTCACAGAAAGCATGCTATTATAAATAATTTTTTTGTTGTTGTTTTGTTTTCAAGCTTGGATTTCATTTCTAAAATAGAAATGATATTGCGCGTCTGTTAATTTCACCCTTTCTTTGCAAAGCGTGGAAACCATGATGTGTTCTTTGTTAAATAAATGTACACAGTCTCTCCCCCACTCACCAGCTTTCAAGGAGCGCCTAACTTGCAAATTACATAATTTCATAAGAAAACTATTCTTTGACGTAGTTTTTTTTTCCTGTCGTGGAATGTTTCAATATTCCAAAGATTTTAACTTTCAGTCAGAAAAACAGTAATTTATGTTGATTCGTATTGTTTTCCTAAACAGTTTGGTGAAAAATCAAAGCTCAGTTCTATTCTGTTCTGTTCATGTTTTTCTATTATTTGACTATGAGACAATTATGAACGTTATTATTTCAAAAGACTATATTGAATCGTACGTCAGTTGTTGGTATATGCAGTTCCGTAAATCGTTACATCGTTTAAGCTACACCAGAACTAAGAAATCCACACGTTTTTTATTTCCTGATACACTTTGAAGTTAAATGGAAGCAAGAAGCCTTTACCCTATTACACATTTAATTATACTATTGTATTGTTTATAAAGTCACTAATACCTACATATGTGATAATAAATTGTCATGTTTTGGAAAATGTAATTTATTTGCCTCTAAAGTAAAAGAAATTGAAAAAATAGTGATTTTTACTATATGTTTATTATAAGTGATGGTGATACTTTTTAAACGCAGTTGGAAGCAAGAAGATGTTAAGTTAGAATAAATATTTTCACATCAAATTGAAGAGAAGAAATTGGTGTATACTGTCATATCTGGTAAAATATTTACAAACCAAAACACATATTTGAAATTAATCATTGAAAATAAATTTCCTATATAATCTATTGCTCAAAGTTATATCAGCGGAGAAACCAATATTGATTATCGGATAATTTTCAAGGGGGACAACCTACTACGATAAGCCAGTCAAATATAATAAAAGCTGGGGATGACTATGATCTGGAGGTCATAATACTATGACCGGGGGTCCCTTTTGTCTATAGAATAATGACCGGGGGGTCATTATTCTATGGGGGTCGAAATACTTCATTACACCGGCGCTTGGGTAAGCAGATTAGTCTGTGAATATTCGAGCCGAAAAAATAGTAAACAACACCTAAAGTAACATTATACGTATATACTAATGTATAATTTTGAGTACATGTATACTGAATAATGTTGAAAAGGGTTCATTTTTTTAAATAAACTTACTGTTCACGTGATTCAAAAGCTTGATTCCTACTTACACTAAAGTAAATAAGTATAGGTTTATGTTTCATTACATTTTTGAACGTTTTAAGCCTAAAAGTGTTAAACCACTCTCTGAATCTAGATTACGTATTCATCCTTCAACTTAATAACAAAATTCAAAACTTGTAAAAATTAAAAATATAGTTGCCGGTTGCTTACTAACATTAAAAAGAAAACAAAAATGGCAGACTTTTTGGCAATGCTAAAATAAATACATTGTTAGTATCAATTAAATCTATGTAGGAATATTTCTTTTATTTACATTTGTTTCTGTACATTTGTGTCGTATGTGACCTTTTCATATTGATATTTGAATTACATGTAACTTGTATTTGACATTGACATATCAATTAATATGTTACATAGTGTCTGCATTACCCTTGACATTACATATAATATGATATTGTGCTTCCTCATTGTAACTGTAATATAGTCATTGTTAAATTTTTGTTTACTGTAACATGTGCAAATTGATTTTTGTACAAAAACTGATTATAATATATATGAGCCGTGCCTCGAGAAAACCAACATAGTGCGTTTACGACAAGCATGGATTAAAACCAGCCTGCGCATCTGTGTAACAAAGAGAGATAACTATGATGATAACTATGATGTCATTTCTGCCAAATTTTGTAGGCTATATACCAAGAAAAAAAAAGTTCTTTGTTTCATATAAAATTCAGCACTTTCAGATCACTTTTGATAAAGTTGAAAGATTTGCACTCCGTTGTAGACCTATTTTCAACAGGATAAACATCTTTGTTACAAGAAATCGAAAAGAAAAAGGGATGTCAAAAATTATGCAGTGAAATGCAAGCCAACTGGTTAGATAACCTTATATTGCCGCATAATACATGTCCTACTTTCGTTTTTAAGTAAACAACTTGAATATATGCGAAAAAGTGTCTTCTTTTGTAAAATACATTTCAAGTGTGAAATAATGCCCACTTACGCGCATATGCTTTAAAATGGAAAACGGTAAACAATATGGGTCTATTTATTAGGGACTTTTCCAATACTACGGAAGCACATTTTTTACCAAATTAAATAATAAGGGTAACTATATTTTATTTACTTTCGGCAATTCATACATTTATTTCTCAGAAAATCTTTAGTAAAACATTCTGCGCAGTTCCATTACGAAATCATATTTGTAAATGGAGAAATTTACGTTTTACTGATACCTCCCTTTGTCCGCTTCTCGGTCAAAAATGTCATCTTATGTGCAATTTTTACATTTTTTTCCAGTGTTTTACAAGAGTCTAGAAAATGTTTGAACGCGCAGAAGGTAAAATGATCACAGCTTCATTTAAAATGTCACGGATTTAACAAGTCCATTGTGACTTCATGTCTTTATCAGTACAGTAATACGGAATTTGACCAGCCCCAGATTTTAATCATCACCTCAAGTGCGAATGTTTGGTCCAAAATCATAGAAAGTTAAAAAAAAAAGCCTCTGTTTAGTGCTCAAACGTATTTATACGTGACTGGAAATAGAATTATTACATTCCAGTCTGTCTGCTGCCACAAATTACATGTTTTAGACCTATTTTCAACAGGATAAACACAGCGTGTTTCACAATAAACATTTTCCGAGAGTTGGACACTATTTTTCCAGAAAAAGTTTGCGTCCGAAATTGCTTGAAGTGCAAGTGTGCGACAAAAAAGAGCTTGAACAATATTTATTTGGGTATAGCACTACCCCTGAATACATGCAGAACCAAACTTTTATAGAGTTCTTCACAATGAGTTGTTTTGTCACGTTTAAGGGTCCCAAAACAGGCTAGTTTGATCATTAGAATGAAAAAATAGGCAACAAACGACGCATTTCAAATATCAAAACATTGACATGACCATTTTATAACTTCAATAACTTCGAGAATTTGATGTCTACGACGCTGAAATGCAAAACCAAGTGTGACGTAGACATGGAACTAGTTCATGCACATACCCGTAGAGTTCAGAATACCATAGAAACTCACTTACCTGATAAAAAAGCAAGCGAACACGCGAAGATGTCAGTAAATATCCACCATTTTGTAAGTTTGCGACCATTTCGCTCGCTTGAACCAAGTGTGCAACCACTTCACGTCCTGCCCCTTGAATATAATCCGACCGCGGTAATATACCCGATCAAGCACGCGCAAGCCAAGATGACAACGAAATGTGCTAAAAATATACTGCGCGCACTCCATCGTGACGTAACAATATGTCGTAGATCAGCCACCATGGGATCGGGATATCAATATCTTAACTTGATCGTGATATACATAAGTAAAGAACAGTATTTTTGAAAAGCTTCAATTCCCTGTTATCAGGCTCATTATGATCACACGTTTTATAAATATGTTAATTGAAAACCCCTTTGAAATGCTTCATTATAAAATTGTGTCAGCCACCTTTGAAATAGGTCCCAATTTTTCAAATTTTGTCCCCTAGGTAGACAGTTTCTATATATCTCACACATTTCTAATCAACTTGATCAGTGTCAAAGTCTGCAAATGTCTCAGCACTAGTTGGAAAGCCAGAAATAAGTCGGTATTTATAAACAGCTTTGTATTTGCAAAAGTCATAATGTATAGTTTATAGGGGCATGCCTCAATACGAATGCGCTTCTATTCTTTTATTCTATCTTTGGCAATTTATGGATAAAAGTGTGCCCTGTACATACTACAAGATGTACTTTTTTGTCAAAAATAAGTGCAACTATATTTAGCCGATATAAAATATTGAACTCAAATAAATATCACAGTACTACTGTGATAGGTTTGTAGTTGGAGGCCTTTGTTCTCTGTGGCATGGCAACGATTTGAATAAACATACTTCCGTTTAAAGTTATCAGGCCACACCAAAATGAAAATTTGTTCATCGGATTTTTTTCTGAAAAAATTGAGGCGGCGAGCGAAAACATAATTCAAATAATTTGTTTTGGTTTTTGAGAAAATCAGAAGAGCGAAGAGCGGAGAAATACATTCGTCTTAACTTGGCTCTCGATTGACTAATAAAAACCTTAGAATAGAATGTACAGCCCTTTTACATTAAAAATAATCCACCAGTGATTGAGAAAGTTTGTTCTGCAGATTCACACAACAAAGCGAACTCGTGAAAAAAGGTAATAACATTGGCATACAGTACAGTGTAATCAAATAATGTATGCTTTTGAAAATGCAGTTGAAAATATGTAATATACAACAATGCATAACCTTAAATCATAATCATGACATAGATATGTTTCTTGAATATTTACTGCTATTAAAATGTAGCATTTACAGTTCGACTTTTCGAAGTTTTTGATAAAGTCAAATATTTCTGTTGCTATTAAAGCTTTTGACTTGAATATTAACTATCAAAGTCTACACCAAAAGAAACAATCCTCATAACTCTGATTGAATTTTGACAGGGTTATACCCCTTTTTACCTTAGATCTGAATAAGAGATACTATTAACTTGATTCAGGTCTTTTAGCAATGATATTTACTTTATCAAAACTTTTACGAAAATTATATTTTGTATATCTTCTCGGAAAAACCTGAAAAACAATACGGAATCATAAACATGTACTTCGTTTGTCTGATTAAGAATGCTCTTCATAGTTTCTTTCGAAATAATGCTTCACACGTTAATTAACTTCATATTTCACTTCCTCATTTTTATATCATTGCGCTCAACTTCCATTATGCATTTCCAATTTCTTTTCTTTTTGAACTTCCTGAATTCTCTTCTTTCTCGATTTCCCTCTACCTTTTGTTTCGTTTTTTTTTTTTTTTTTTTGGTTTTGTATGAACGGTAGAAACAGGACAATGTACACTTCGCGTAATTGCATGATCTTGGTTACATGGCTCTTGATGTTAATACATCAGTAACATAATAAATACACTTCTTTCACGTCGATCATGCAGTCTTATATATGCCCGTGGAAATTCACATTACTAAAATACCAGGGAAAAAATAGTAACGTAAAAACTTACAGTTTGAAGAAGTAACCTTTTAAATGGTCTTATCTCTAAAAGTCATTTATTAATACCGCTGCGAAAAAATCCGTAAGAATGGACAATAATGTAGATACTCTAGTTCAGGTTTGGCTAAGAAATACGCAAATCTGGGGTATTTTATGTACCCCACCCACTTTATATAATGCAAAAAAATGCATAATAGAAATATTCGACCAACAATCAAGGAGATATATACTTTTTATTACGTATACAATATAATCTATATTTTTGACAATATAAAGATGGATGAGGGGTATTTAAAATATTTTAAATAGAAAAAGGGGATAGGAAAAAGTATGTATTTTACAACCGCTAATAGCAGCATTCGGCGAGTTATCTTCCCAAATCATTTAACAGGTGTCGCTACGGGCGAATAGGTTCTATCATGCGGTGTACTCTCGGCTTTTATCATAGTGTTAAAAAAGTGATTAAGATATTTAAAAAGATAGACTCGTGTAATTTATCAATATCATTTATTTAGATAGCTGTTTCTTCTGTTTTTAACATGAAATTTATAGTCTCACTTCAAAATGCTGGCCAGTAATATATAACTGAAATAGTGTCGTAGCATTTATTTTTAAGCGAGTCACATTTCTATTTAACTTGTGAGCAAAGCGGGGTTAGGTAATTTAGCTAGTTCAAAATATTGCTAAATTTACCCCTGTATGGATGCTTTGTTTCAAATAGACAATGATTACTCTGGATATATTAAGTTTGCATAAAATTCCCTGTCCACTGGCTGCATACTGATTGTTATCATAAAAATGTGCATGCCATGTGTCCTGTTAACTCTAGGGGGTTAAAGAATTTGTCCTTGAAGCAGACTTAACACTTCCTGCTCCCACGTGGGTGTTACATATTGGACAGTCTGATGTTATTGTAATGTGTATGATAAGGTTTCTTAATACTTTTAACACTGATTTGACATAATGTCTTAAAGGTCTCACATTTGTTTTTTTTGTTTTTTTGTTTTTTTTGTTTTTTATTACCAAAGCTCTACAAATCTGTGGTCTGTATATTAAAAATCCTCCGGGTGTTTTTATAATATGTAAAGATTCATATTTTGACATTCTTGTGATATTTCTACTTTGAATTCTATAGTTAAGAAACAAATGTCAGTTTTTTTTTTTTTTTTTTTTTTTTTTTTTTTTTTTTTTTTTTGTTGATTAAAAACATTTCAACTAATTGTTGGGGTGTTATCTGACGAGACGATGCTTTAGGCCCGACACAGATTTGAGACTGAACCAATGACCATTTTATTGGAAGTTTGAATTTCACTTTATGTGGGCAAGTTGCAGTGAATTTGAATTGACTGAAAATTAAAGAGGCAGCACCATAAAATTAAAATTAAACACGAGATACGTTAATTTGTCAACAGAGATCATTTATGTCTCATTGATGATATTTTCATAAAATATATGAGAAAACAGCTGTAGTAATTAACTGCGCTGATGGAAAATTGAAGGGACATCTTATCAAAGGGGCATATATTTTAACGTTTTACAGTAATTATTATTATAATTTCTGTATTATTCAAGACCTCATTGCATTAAGCTGTGTATGCAGATCTTTCCGTTTAAATTGCAACTTTAGGAATATATACTGTCTATACTGATCCTTATTTAAAGGATATGGTCTGAATACTTGCAAAATGATAAATGGATTTTCCAAGGAGGGCATTTAATATTGAAAATATACTTAAAAGCTAAGTAAAGCATTTATTGCCACAATTAACAAATATAACAATCATACAGTCCATGAATAAACTGACACACAGAAAATGCACTTTAAAACAGTCCTTACAGCTAGTCTGTTATTTTTCAAAGCATAGAATATCAATAGATATGAATAAAGCTCTTCACTCAAAATTTCTCTCAAGTGATAAACAGCTGAATTTGATGACATTGTCGGATACTTTCCAAATCTACTAATATTTTGAAGTGACAGCGACTGTTTTGTTTTGTTTGTTTTATTCATTTTTATTTGTTTACGCTGCGCTGCGTAGTTATGACTGTTTCCAGTCTAACTAATCAATCGTAGGCCCAGCGAGATTTGAATTTTGAGACCCGTTGCCAGATACAGGTCGGCGCCTGGATCGATTCCAAAGAATTAGATTCATATGAAATAATTAAAAAGGGACCTTAATTCAAGGCCCGGGTGTTATTTTGGAACATGTCTGGGTCTTGGCTGGAGTATTTATTGTTATTGTATTGTTTTTAAATGTTATACCCCCCTAAACTGTGTCTAAATTTCCAAAATAATAAATAGATTATGAAATATATATTTAAGGTATAGGTCCATGTTTCGGAGAAAAAAGTTCGAACGTCAACAAATCATAGAAAGAAAGCATTGTTTTACATGAAAATTTAACAGCGTATAAAACATTTATATTATTCTACAAAACCATTGTCAATTTACTGATATAAGTATTGAATTCCGGAAAGGGACTGCATGAAGGGGCCACACTTCTGGGCAGTTCAGCGGCTTTAAAAACTCACCATTTTTTTAAAAGATGTTACATGTCTTCGCTTTGATGCATTTGCAACATCGTGCGAGTGTTTAAACTTTACATAACTAGGTAAAACATCGTTTTTGACAATTGTTTACATTTATTTCTTTACAAATGGCATTCTTATTTAAAGGGGGACAACTCCATAAGAATATTTTAGTATCCAACTCTGTGGACAGAACAGTAAAACTATTAATGGACAGATAAGTTGTTTGTCAAGATGCTGTTCATTCGCTAAAAAAATCTGTTGTTTTGTGATATACTGCTAAACCTTAAATTTATTAAATTTAGTCATCCAGGGTAAGAGCCGCGACTACCTTACTAACACTCCTGAAGCGCCTGAGAAAAACTGCCACTGACCATGAACTACATCTATACTCTTAAGCTTTATTTTATTAATATTGAAACTTTAAAAACATTAAAACTTTAAAAACACGTTTAAAACATAGCCTTTATATACGTCCGATTGTTGACAGTACACAGGTTATTTATAGATTACACGCCACGCCTACTGCATAAATGTGTCATATCGATAAATATGCTTATTTTATATTCTCGTAAACTTTCAATGTGCTTCACCGATACCGTTTTACTATATTTTTAAAATGCTGTCATTTTGTCATTTTTTAATGTTTTTCAGTTCTGTTTTTTGCACTTTATAGTCCAAAGTCTGAATTTAATGATTATATCAGTATTAGTTACTTTACATATTACATGTAAAAGATATTTACGATCGCGCTGTATGAAATTTTGCGGTTGTTTTTGTCAAAATTCGACCGTTTCTAAGTGATTTTGGTTATTTTAATGATATTATCTTCCTAAAAGTGCTCTAGCAATATAGCTATATGTGTTCTTTAGCGATTCTGCAAATTTGAAGATAAACTATATATTAATAAATGTTTTACACGCGAATCCTGTGTACCCGTCGCCTAAATTACGCGTAAGAATTTTTACTTAAAATTTACCTGTTTACCTGTTGTTGTGACAGCGACTGTATAACGATGTAACTAATGTATACAAACTTTTCTAGGACCTATTCGCATGTAGCGCCACCTATACGCGCACCTGTTTTATCAGGGGAATTAACTGACCGATATCGCCCATTAGCAACACGTTATTTACCATATGATAAATACTAGCAATACTAATGAAAGGCGATGAAACCTTTACTTGCGTACTATTATTTGGAAATAGCTTCCGTAGCGAATGTAAGAGAAATGTCTTTTTTTTTCTACAGCAACGCATAAAACTGCCGTTAACGAAGACATTGGCTGGATGATTTTACTTGTAAATGGACAGATTCCGCCGATGGAGGTGGATATACACATGTTAAGTTTCGATTTCAGTGACACAACCGCCAAATCCGTAAGATTTCCACGGCTAATTTCCATACGCTAAAGGAAGTGGCTACGAAAAGCCTCTCAGGCTATTCGTACGTCTCTCCTGTACGAATAGTGAAATAGCCCGCAGGTGGCTATTCGGAAGGTAGTTTTGTATTACATTGTACTAAAGTCATTCAACTCATATATTTTCAGCCTATTTGTTTTTTACAAAAAGATGCATTCTACAAAAAAAAAAAATATAAAAAAGCAGAGCACATTTATTACATGTTTGTATTAATGTATCTATCCGTATCTTATGTATTATCTTACTTCATTATTCATACGGGAAGGCCGTATTCATTATTAATATTTCATTACCGTATATCTGTATCTTCTGTATTACTTTATTTCATATTTCATACTTAAATTTTATTAGCCACGATTGAAAGTGCCTCGCCGCGGTATGGCCTGGATGTAGGTGAATACAGCTATTCAAGTGGATAGAGTTGAAAACTGATATTCAGCTATAACGGAACGCTTTCTGTAACTAATATACACCATACGATGACTACAATGTTGCACATAGACATAAATTAGCCTATTCCTATATTTGAAATCACTTCCTATTTTTGTCTTCTCTGGATGTGTGACTAAAAACAAATAAGAAAAGCAAAGAAATCGGTTGAAAATATATCAGTTGAATTACTTCATTACAATGTAATATAAAACTGACGTTTCGCAAACTGCGGGCTATTTCACTATTCGTACGGGAGAGCAAAATTACATGTAACACACTGTTTCCTCCTCAATTGTAAAACATTTCACCAGCCACAACATCCTCTACCACCTACAACGTGGGTTTCGTGAAAAAAGCATGTGTCACTCAAATAGTAATGTTAGTAAATGGCCTGGTTAACGCAGTCTATGAACAAGTAGATCTTATACTACTGGATTTCAGTAAGGCCATGATAAATGAGAAAGTCTTATTTAAAATGCACAATTATAGTCAGAGGTCAAAGTCTCGAGTGGATTAAAAGTTTCCTTGATAACCGAATCCAATCAGTTGTTCTGAATGGCACCAGTTCAGATGCTATCCCAGTCCTATCTGGTGTTCCCCAGAAGTCCGTCCTTGGTTCCCTGCTCTTTATGACTTATATAAATGACCTCCCACAAAATATCAACCTTTGCAGATGATACAGCAGTCTATCTCACACTGTCATCTGCAAATAAATCAGTTACCCTCCAAAATGACCTCAACATGTTAGAAGAGTAGGAGTTGGATTGGGATATGGAGTTCAACCCCTCAAAATGTCAAACTATCCACGTCACAAGAAGGAAACATCCTATTCCCGCCCAGTACTACCTTCATGGAGTCCTACTTGAATCATTTACCTGGCGTGGATATATCAAATAATTTGTCATGATAGGTCAACTAAGAAAGCAAATCAAACGTTAGGGTTTCTGCGTCAAATCTGAACCCCTTAAGTCCATGGCTTACCAGACACTTGTTAGACCCCAGCTGGAATATTGCTCTGAAGTGTGGTCACCCTATACCCAAACCCTCATAGACTAGACAGAAGGTGTCCAGAGACGGGCAGCTTGTTTGATTAAGGCTGACTACCGTCAAACCTCCAGTGTCACAGAATGCTACAATCCCTCAAACTTCGCTGCCTTGATCTCTGACGTATTGATAATAGACTTTCCCTTTTGTACAAAAATGATTTAGTTGCCATCCCCAAAGAAGGTTTCTTAGTCCCCCTCACTCGCCCATTACGTCACCTCCTTTCACTCAGTTACAAGATATTCACAGCAATTACAGATAACTTAGCGCTCGCTCGAGTGCGGGAGGTCGTGGGTTCGAGCACTGGCCGCGTCATACTAAAGACGTAAAAAATGGTACTAGTAGCTTCCTTGCTTGGCGCTCAGCATTAAGAGGATAGTGCTAGGACTGGTCAGCCCGGTGTCAGTATAATGTGACTGGACGGGGTATCAGGTCACGTGTCTATGTCGTGAAATTCCATTGAGGCAGCACTATAAAGTTGGGCACTGTGCTCACTGCTACGTCGTTTATATGACTATAAATTATTGAAAAAGACGTTAAACCCGAACACACACACACGCATGCACGCACTTAAAGTGTTCTTTCTTCGATCCCCAGAACAGTATATCACTGGAATTATCTCCTTTTTGCTGATGTCCACCTCCCAACCCTTGAGCAGTTCAATGCAGCCATTTGCTGTATTGATCACTGCCTGATAGCTGCTTTTGTACTTTTACTTTTAACCAAGCTACTTTTCCTTGCTTTTAACTATCTTTGTGGTTTGATGCGCCAAATGTCTACGTCCCCGCGAGGGTTTGACATTATTGAAAGATAAATAGATAGAATAGAGAGGCTATTCGCACGGGACCGTACGAATAGCCACTTCCTACGCTAAATCTATTTTAAGAAACACAACAACAAGTAAATTTATGTTCTCTTATAAAATAAATTGTTTTAATTTTGGTGGGTATCGTCTTGTCTAACATAACGCCTCACTGCTAATCCGCGCCTGTATTTGTATTTATAGTCGTATCAGTTCAAATACTAGTCTGACAAGTTTTAATCCCACGGGATTTTCATGGGCAAATTTAGTGCAGTGACAAAAGTACATTCTTTATCGGAAATCCGTAGAGGACAGATCGTTTACAAAAATTCCCTCCCACCCTTCCCAGTACAGTAACTTTGTTGTTTTTTAACATATTTCTGCCGTCAAGTTTAATCTATTTCAGGGTCACAGTGGTGAACCATACTGCTGAACCCTGCCACAAAATGTACTGCTGCACCAAACATGTCACGCCGCTTCTGTTAATCTGTTGTATATTAGAGAACAAACTCTAAACGTGTGTGTGTATAAACACAATTTTGCTAGTATGCTTCTGTTGGTATATTTAATCATCATTGAACAATACGGTTGAATGAAACCGACTTGATTTTAAACTGCATGTATTTATTTATAAACATTCCGAATGTACTATCTTTTTCTTTTTGGTACTTTGTTTCTTGTTTTTTGTTAAATTTGGTTTGAATTTAAGCACGAAGATATCATGAATTATCGATAGCATGCAGGTTCGCCAGATTCTGGCATAGTATTTGCAGAAATATGAGGAGATGGTCTTAATGTCATTTATTCTGTAAAAAAACAAAACATAATTGAAATATTTTTGTAGGACATCGTTTTGTACATCGATTTATAATTCGATGACAGCTCATGAACATTATCCAGTTTTTCGTGTTGTTTTTGTTCTGTTTGGCACATTTATTTTATCTACTAGAAACATTGATGATAGTAAATACTCGGAAAGCAGGGGGTGGAGAGAGCCTTTTCGCTGGTCAGAGCCTCGGATTCTCCCTACCTCCCCCCTCTTATATAAAAATATCATAAAAATAGAGAAGAGTTAGGGTTGGGGCAGCCGGCTCGCAGCATACGATTAACCTGTCTTTCTGGGTAGTTTTTAGATGAAATTAAAACAAAAACAAAAATTAAAAAAAAATAATAATAATAATGCGTAAAGATTAAGAAAACATGACAAGTATTTGGCATATTAAATATTAATTGTCCATTCTGTATTTTGTCTTGCTGCATATGTTCATAAATAGTCCGGTATATTTTATGTTTCTTTCGGCATATTGATTGCTTAAGTACATGCATATTTGGAAAGAATTATGGTATTTCTATCTGTGGCAACGTTAAATGTCGCAACGCCGCTAAATGTCGCAACCACCGTTAAATGTCGCAAGGTTGACGTTAAATGTCGCAACCACCGCTAAATGTCGCAAAATCGTCTGCCGCTAAATGTCGCACCTTTAACGTTAAATGTCGCAAAAGATTGCCCACCGTTATATGTCGCAACACCAACGCTAAATGTCGCACTTCCTATTTGACACTATGACTATTAATCCCTTGTGTATATTTACTTTTTTGAGGGAAGAAAAATTAACAGGTTTATGTAATACAAATAATTATCTTAATGATAAGTGCTGTTACGTATAGCAACAAGAGGGCCTTGTTGACCCTAGATCGCTCACCTGAGTTCCACACCTTGCTTGAAGAGTCACGCAAGAAAAATATTTGTGAAATTATTTTGTAATAGGGCCAGTGTTTTTGGATAGAAATATTTTGAGGTTTCTTCTAACTAAATACGATTTGGTAATACTGTTGTATGTTTGTGGGGGTTGGGTATGGGTGGGGAACGGGGTGAATAACGACAGAAACACACAGCACCAAGACAATTAATAGAAAATATAAAAATTTACATTTTTGAAACGGGGCTGGGGGGGGGGGGGGGGAAGTGGAGAGAGGGGGGTTATGTGTGGGTAGGCGAAAAAGTAGGATAAGAGGGGAATGAGACGAAAGCAAACAATTTTAAGAGACTAAAAGTAAAATAATATCAAAATTCCCGCTTTACATGAAAGAATGTACAGAGGGCCACATAGGATCTTTCCCCGCCATTGAAGCTTGATAGTTACCTTATGACTGTAAACCTCCGAACAAAGAAATAGAACCCATGGCTGATTAATAGAAAATCTTCGCTTTCTACAGCTGGTACAAAACACAGTCTTCGTGTCGCGTAGTTGAACATCCTGTTGTGTAACAGGCCTGGATTGTTGCCCGAGCCGATTCCCCCCACCCCAAACCCCACCCATGTTGGCTTACTAGTGACTTATACTCATCAAAGTTGCACCCAACAATTTTGGAAATAATATTTTCTCAAAATGTAGACCCAAAACGCCCCAGAGGCGAACATTTTATACTTATATTTCAAAATTCCCCGTGAGAAGAACCCTTGACCCCTTGAAATGGGGGAGTACCCCTCCAGTACCTTAAAATTAAGAAAAAAATGCACCAGAGGCAACCATTTTATACCTGTGTTTCAAACTTTCCCGGGGAGGGACCCTGAGCCCTGAAAAAATGACAGGGATAATCCCTCCCATACACCGAAATTTTGAACAAAAAATGCAATAAAAGTCGAGCATTCCATACTTGTATTTCAAAATTGTGAATGGGAAAAGACCCTAACCACCTAAAATAAGGGGAGTGCCCCTCTAGTACGTACCTAAAAATAGACAAAAATGCACCACAGGCCAACATTTCATACCTGTATATAAAAAACTGTCCTACAAATACGGACAGAGGAACCCCGTACCTACTGCACGTCGCCGGTGACGCTTTTGTTTTAAACTGGTGCCATCAACAATTTCTGGCCCCAGGCCTGTTGTGTAACGAAATTCAGTTCGACTAAAGACATGCTATACAACGCGCGACAATACGGAGCGCGAGCTTAATGTCTCATGAGCTAAACAGGACTCCATAGAATTACATAGTTCCGACCTGAAATAAATCTAGTACTGTGGCGAGTACCACGTTAGTGCTCAAACCTTTAGATATGAAATATATAACGTATGTATGGTGCGGAACCACTGAAAAGCAAACGTGCAGATTAGAGTGAAAGGTCAATTCAGCCCTTCCCAAATCAGGCATGCATTACACAGTCTTATCTCTAAGTTTTAAAGACTGTTTAACTTACCTTATTTTGCTGTGCGACATTTAGCGTTGATGTTGCGACATATAACGGTGGGCAAATTTTTGCGACATTTGACGTTAAAGGTGCGACATTTAGCGGCAGACGATTTTGCGACATTTAGCGTTGGTTGCGACATTTAACGTCAACCTTGCGACATTTAACGGTGGTTGCGACGTTTAGCGGCGTTGCGACATTTAACGTTGCCACACTGTCTACATATTTTTTGAAGGCGTTCTATTGATGCATTGTGTTATTGGGATATTGATTTGTTATATGAACAGTAGTTAACCACCATCTTTGAAACCAGTTTAAGTTGTTTGTTTGGTATTAGTTATATAGTAAAGGAAAGAAATAATTTATTTTCGGACGAACGAAGTGAGGCCGAAAATAAGGCGTGTATGCGTATATAAACTTGATTTTATTAGTAAACATACATAACTTGCATTGATCTGATTTCATCAATTTAGAATTATTTTATTGTCGTGACTTAAATGGCGCTTACAAATTATAATCTTTATTCGGGTACAGTAAAGAAAGTCTTCTTTATTAAAATGTTTGGCTCAAGTCAATTCTAATTTCATTTTCATTTTTGTCCGTGTTATGAGCAATATTTAGTGATCCACAAAATTTTTATTCTTGTATACTACGGCAGTATCAAAATAAAAGTTCACTTGTCTAGGTTGACCTTCTCGTAACCTTGCGCTCGGTTGGTCATCTCTTATTATTGGTGTTATTGGGCGGGCGCCCTTACCGTTAGAGGGGGCCTTGACCAGGTGGTCGGCCATTCACCAGGTCCATGGATTGACTGTGTCTTATTTAAACAGGGTTATTCAACTTATCGGCCATACGATTATCAGTGATCAGTCGAAAGTTGCATTTATTATATGTACGTGTATGTCGGTACATATTATAATTTGTGGATCACTTTGCTACAAACCTCTAACACATGGGTTATGTTGAAACAGTCATGTAAATCCCCCCCCCCCCCCCCCCCCCCCCCCCCACTGTTTTCTTACGTTTCCAGTCTGCCGGTTAGCTCAGTCAATCGCTTGGATGGATTATATTTTTATTGTAGCATAGTTTGTTATAATCATTCCCTCGCACCGGTCCGTTTGTTCATATATTACATTGAAACACATTTTTCAATATTTTAATATTTTTGTGCGTTTGTTTGCTGAAGACTTTCTTGACTTAATCAGATTTTATTTTGATCTTGGTACTATGTTTCATTTCGTATTTACTTAATCTAGGAAGAATATTTTTGTTGATATATCATCTCATGTCATAGAGATCGGTGAGAGCATCTTTGCCTCGTTTCTCATTAGTGCGAAGTACTAAAACCTACAATTTCCTATTAGGTCTGGTATGTTTTGCGCTTATTTCCATAGTTTTCTGCACCTTCGCGCTGCTATGTTGCTTCCAGGCATTTTAGCTGGAGCTTTGTCTTTCATATTTTCTCATCATTTTCATATATACCATGCTATATATTTACAATATGCCATAATTTTCATTTGAAAATTTACAATAAAGTCACGGCCTTATCCCACATAATTTCGTTTTGTTTTTGCTATATTGCTTGGTACATTCACCTTTGTCTTAGAACCGATGAATTCCCTTATGCAGTCAGACCCGTACTGTAGACAGCCTCCAAAAAAGTATAACCTGCTTACTATGGTCACACGTCACCTGTCTTGAAAAAAATATATGTTTTCACAAATACCAGCATTTTCAGTTCCCAAGGGAGGTTCTGCAGCCGGGTTTGACTGTATATATATTTAAATACCCTCGCACCCACCAATAAATTAACAAAGATAATCATGTCTAGCACATCCGGAAGTGTATTTTACATCGCATTTTCAGGTAAACTGCCTTCAATAAGCGTAAATTGATAACATAAATATATTTTTTTGTAGAAATGGCAGAAAAAAACGATCTCTGATTCTGTAGGCCGCCATTGTTGTTTCCGACTTATTTAAATTTCCGTCACGTGACACTGTCTTCGTTGATTTACGGAAATCGGCGAAGACTCGCGGGTTGATTATATCTTTTAGGGACTCGCGGGTCATTAGATATTTTATCCATTATCTCAATAATATTTAGCCATCCAAGTCAGACTAACGGGCGAATGAGTACAATATATTGTTTTCTACAAATCTACAAAGTTTACAGTGATTTTGAACAGGATTATAACTTTAAAATCAATACAGTATTTGTATAAATCATGTGCTAAATATTACTGTTTAGTACGTTATGCGTAACAGATACAATACTTCAGTGAAAGTACCAAACATTTGAGAATAAATCTGTTTATCGGGAAATTGACGGTTTTTGGCTTCTATCGGAATGTTTCGTCTTGTACATTAGCTGATACAGTATAATGGTAAAATCTTTGGATACAAGTAACATATTGTTTTACGAGTTGCTGAATCTCTCAGACAGTGAACAGCGGATGGAATAGCAGTATCTGTACGAAGTTGTTATATTTACTTTATATGGCAAATGATTGCTTTAAATGGCACGAGGACTTTATGAGCTCTTTATCCCTAGTTTAACTATGAAATGTACAACTAATTATTTGCGTGTATGACAACAATGTTGTTTACGTTACAAGCTATAGAGTATAAAACATACATATATTTTCCTGTTGTGACAAGAGGATATGTTTATATTCGATACATTGAGTGATGTATAGATATTAAAAGGTAACAGGTAAGAGACCGATTCCATCTCATATTCTAATGATCAAGTTTATTTTAACAAATTTCAACAAACACGCTTGAAATGGTTAAAGCTTCATAATGTTGTTCAGCAAGTTTATGCCTATGCTAGGGAAGGTACGTTTTTCATGTACACAATGTTTATGCCTATGCTAGGGAAGGTACGGTTTTCATGTACACAATATTTATGCCTATGCTAGGGAAGGTACGGTTTTCATGTACACAATGTTTATGCCTATGCTAGGGAAGGTACGGTTTTCATGTACACAATGTTTATGCTTATGCTAGGGAAGGTGCGGTTTTCATGTACACAATTCGAGAGCAGACTTATATTTATTTCAAGGCTAAAGTTAAGACATAGAATTTAAAAAGTAAATTTGCCGTAACTTCCTTTATTAAACATCGAAACAACAACTAGATGATTGGTAAGTCAAATGATGCAGTATTCCATATAGAGATGATACCTGAAAATTAACAATGTATCTGATATTGCTTTCTGTGAGAAATCTTGTTACCGGAGTTTCTCAGTTACATAATAATTAAGATTTAATAGTTCAATTTTCATGATGAAATGCAATAACTAGTTGAAAAACTTAAGTCCTACTTAAAAAAAGTGAAGCCACTCGTATTGGGCTAGTGGAGTTGTTGTGAAATATGCTCGCTCGTTTGTGCTGCTGGTCGCTTAGCCGCAACTGGTCTAGTATACTGTAGTGGTGATTTGTTCGTATAAATTCTCTCTACCTATAATGATTTATAATGCGAACTATGCTCACGGATCTCGCGTATGGGAAAAAGAACAGTTCTGAATTTAATTATATCCCTAAATGCACACTATCTCTATAAAATTCAGTGTATTCTCGAGATCCAGTTAACTTTCAGAGGGAAAAATATAGCTTCTCTGGTCCCAATCAGTTAAAATGACTAAAATGTCACTCTTGATTTGTGAGACATGATAACAGAGATTTGAGTATATATGTAAATCATGAACCAGTGCAAATGTGAAGTACAATTTAAGTGTGTATATCAAGCAGCATCTTAACCAATTTTATTGGGTTGGTGGAGTTGTTGTGAAATATGCACGCTCGTTTGTGCTTTGCTTTGCTGTACTTCGTCTGGTATATTGCGGTGATGTTTTGTTCGTATAAATTCTCTCTACCTATAATAATTCAAAATATGATTTTGTGTCCTGAAGGATCTCACGTATGGGGAAGTGAACTGCTCTGAATTTAATTATATCCCTAATGCGCACTATTTCTATAAAATTCATTGTATCCACGAGATCCAGTTAACTTTCAGAGAGAGAAAATATAGCTTCTCTGGTCCCAGTCATTTAAAAAGACTACAATGTCACTGCTGATTTGTGAGACATGATAACAGAGATTTGAGTATATTTAGAAATGTTGAACCAGTACAAATGTGTAGTACAATCGGATGTATGCTGTTGGTCTAAAACATTGAGTAATATGCTTGATCTCTGAAATTATTGAGCTTACAATTAAAGTCAATTAAAATCATTGGTACACGAAGCCAAAGAAACATTGTATAAACAAATTATGTCTACGTGTTAGCAAATGACATTCAATATAGTTTGTCAGCTAGTCACCTTAGCGACTGGACCCATTTCATTGCTCAAGATATAAAAGACCAATTTCATGCATGCCAGACAGGATTTTCTCGTGTTTTTGCCAGTGCTGGAAAACTCGTCTTAAACCCAGAGGCGTAAGATAACTCACATGCTGCAGTTTATGAACGAATACGTAAACTGATACACTATTATAATAGAATAGTGCTTAAATAGAAAAGCATTTATTTTCTTTTATTTCTTCTATGAATTGAAGAACACGGTATGCACGAAAAAGAATCTATCACTAGTTGAAGATGTGGGCGGAAATATCTGGCTCTCGGGTAACTGTTGCGCAGTAACTCGACAGAGACTCGTAACCGCCTAAACAGGTACTCTTGAGTCAGATATTTCTATCCGAACTATGAGCCAGTGAAAGATTCCTATAATCTTTTTGATTATTTCTGTCAGGTTTGTTAATCTTTAATTTGTTTGACAACGTGGATTATTCCAAAAACTCTTCGATTACCGGTATAAAGATCAAGAGGTAGATTATGCCTCCTCAATGAGGTAATAACTAAGTAAAGCGATGTGTTTTGATGTTCATTTTTATGACATTTAACATGACACTATATCTTCACGAATTAACTAAACGAATGAAAATACCTGCCGCAAAAACTTATCTCATAGTTAAGGCAAACTAATACAATCTAGGAATGAATCATTCTCTCTGGACATTTCAGACATGAGTGGGTACCCGGGTATAACTATTGTATATCTTATTTATATAAACCATCTTTATCCTAAGTAAAAGTTTGCGAACTCATAGAATAAACTTACAAGTGACGTCCACCATCCGGCCACGGGGCCATTTAAACAATTTTAATATATTGCCAAATGTAGTCTTTGATAATTGGCTTTCAATAGCATGAACATAAGACGCGTAACTATATGAAATTAGACAAAACACAGTATTTGAATCAGTTAAATGAATTGTCGGTACCTTTGTGCAACAAAACCATTCTTTCGCATGCATGTAATGTTCAATATATCCCTGAAGCAAACAGAGTAAAATACACATATCGAACTTTTCTTGTCGCATTTCCATGTTTAACTGATCGTTTCCTTAACGATGTAGCCTTTTTATTCTGAATCAGTTATTTCATTTATCGTGAGCCCGTAGCGTTTATTCTTAACTACTGGTGACGGTAGAACCTATGATAAACAGCACCCAGACTGGATATGCTACATAATGAGATATGGTGACATCCCTCACATTTGTACGCAAACGTAAAGTGAACATCTACATAATTATGTAAATAACTATCAGCTAAACACTCTCCGATTAACTTAATTGTGTGAATAACTTGCATCGTTCTTAATTTTGTCACATGAGACGCTTATTGGAATAAAGAATGAAATCCTACCCGCACAAGTAAAACATCGCAACCTCTCCAATGACAAAAATGCACAGTCAAATCTGTATTAAGAAGTCCACAAAACCAATGAATCATTGCGCAAGTGATCGCCAACAACATGTGGCAATGAAAACAAAATATTTTTCGGGTTGGTTTCTGACGTGACAGATTAACGCAAGGAGCAACGTAGCACAGGTTACTACAAACTTTAAGGTAGAATATTCAGAGATTTTATTAGGTATACTAAATTTATAACAGCCATTTCCAAGACGACATATACATTCAATTATTGTACCCCCGACAACAAAGTTGTAAGGGGGGGTATACTGGTTTCAGGTTGTCTGTCTGTCTGTCCGTCTGTCCGTAGACGCAATCTTGTGCGCACCATCTCTCCTTATCCCTTTGACAGAATTTAATGAAACTTCACACAAGTGATCAGTACCAACAGTAGTTGTGCATGGGGCATGTTAGGTTCTTTTAGAAAAAAAATTTGCAGAGTTATGGGACTTTGTTTTTTTGTTACTATACTATATATATACATAGACACAATCTTGTGCGCACCATCTCTCCTCATCCCCTTGACACAATTTAATGAAACTTCACACAAGTGATCAGTACCAACAGTAGTTGTGCATGGGACATGTTAGGTTCTTTTAGAAAAAAAATTCCAGAGTTATGGGACTTTGTTTTTTTGTTACTATACTATATACATAGACACAATCTTGTGCGCACCATCTCTCCTTATCCCCTTGACAGAATTTAATGAAACTTCACACAAGTGATCAGTACCAACAGTAGTTGTGCATGGGGCATGTTAGGTTCTTTTAGAAAAAAAATTCCAGAGTTATGGGACTTTGTTTTTTGTTACTATACTATATACATAGACACAATCTTGTGCGCACCATCTCTTCTCATCCCCTTGACACAATTTAATGAAACTTCACACAAGTGATCAGTAACAACAGTAGTTGTGCATGGGGCATGTTAGGTTCTTTCAGTGACAAAAATTGCAGAGTTATGGGACTTTGTTTCTTGTTAACATACTATGTACATACAGTCTGCATATGCAATTTTGTGCGTGCCTAATCTACCAAACCCTTGCACACAATTTAATGAAACTTCACACAAGTGATCAGTACCAACGCTAGTTGTGCATGGTGCATGTTACATTCTTTTAGATAAATATTCTGCATAGTTATGGGACTTTGTTTTTTGTTACTATACTGTATACATACAGTCTATATATACATACAGTCCACATAATTATGCAATCTTGTGTGCATCAAATTGCAATGTACTGTGTCAGTGCATGCGGGGGGGGGGGGGGGGTACATTCATCACCTTTAGTGATAGCTCTAGTTCTCATTATTATACAAAAAGCAACAGCACATAGAACTTAGTGAAAATGGCCGCGACTTTTTTTTTGCACCCGAGGGGAGGCATATAGTTTTTGAACCGTCTGTCCGTCTTTTGATCTGTCAGTCTGTCGGTCTGTCCGCAATTTTCGTGTCCGGTCCATATCTTTGTCATCGATGGATGGATTTTCAAATAACTTGGCATGAATGTGTACCACAGTAAGACGACGTGTTGCGTGCAAGGCCCAGGTCCGTAGCTCAAAGGTCAAGGTCACACTTAGACATTAAAGGTCATTTTTCATGATGTGCATTCGTGTCCGGTCCATATCTTTGTCATCCATGGATGGATTTTCAAATAACTTGGCATGAATGTGTACCACAGTAAGACGACGTGTCATGCGCAAGACCCAGGTCCGTAGCTCAAAGGTCAAGGTCACACTTAGACGTTAAAGGTCATTTTTCATGATAGTGCATTCGTGTCCGGTCCATATCTTTGTCATCCATGGATGGATTTTTAAGTAACTTGGCATGAATGTGTACCACAGTAAGACGACGTGTCGCACGCAAGACCCAGGTCCGTAGCTCAAAGGTCAAGGTCACACTTAGACGTTAAAGGTCATATTTCATGATAGTGCATTGATGGGCCTGTCCGGTCCATATCTTTGTCATTCATGCATGGATTTTAAAATTATTGGGCATGAATGTGTACCACAGTAAGACGACGTGTCGCGCGCAAGACCCAGATCCGTAGGTCAGAAGTCCTAAACTCTAACATCGGCCATAACTATTCATTCAAAGTGCCATCGGGGGCATGTGTCATCCAATGGAGACAGCTCTTGTTTTCTTTGTTATTATGCAGTACAACAAGTTTACATTTATAGAAATGAATATGAGCAAAAGAAAGATCACTAACGAAATGACTTTTATCAGACGTCCATGATGTGAACTGATGAGGAAGAAAGTGGCAAGATGCAGATATTTCTACATTCATAGCTGCTGGAAAAGTCTGCTTATATCTATAAGTGCATAGGCCATACAGAATTGCACATGAGAGCACATGTGCATTCTTTTTTTTTTTTTTTTTTTGGCTACTGAATATGTTGTTAATCAAAAGCACTTTAAAGTCAGATTTATAATGGCATATTCATGTTGTATTGTACACAGTATTTACAATATATTAAATATTTGAGCTCAAAATATACTTTAAAACATTTCTCACTTTTGTTTGTAGACTTAAACAAAATGCTTGTACAGTTTATAATGAAATTCTAACTATGTTCTTTACTACAGAACATAATTAGCATATCTGCAACCTTAACCTTTATTTGCAGTAGATGGCACGTTTTCCTATACTCACCATTAATAACAAACATATTACAGAAATAACAGTAACTATTTGTAATTGTTACGTCTTCAAAATTAAATTACTGTTATATGAAATGTAAATTATACAACTGACATCTGTCATCAAGTTTTTTGTGACGATTTTCAAAGCGACATTTACGTCAAGGCTTTATATTACACTAGTGTAGTACCAAAATTATGTATGGCTTTATTTCACTCCCACGACGTCAAACATGTGATAATATGCGTTATGGTAAATAAAAGAACATATGTCAATGCCTGGTCTATTACTATGTCCTGAGGTTTGAATGTTACTCATAAAAACTGGTCAGCATGCCCTTTTCAGGTTTGAATTCGTATACATGCAATAACGTAGTTTCTTACTGAAGCTGCAGCAGATGTCCGTTGTCAGCTAATATCAAAAACATCTTTAATACAGACAAGAGCGAATGCCCGGGTAACCCCTCCAATTCGCTGTTTTGTAAGCCAGCTTTTTTGCTTCTTGTATTTTGTATTTGATCCTCAACGTGGCTCAAACTCACAACAATGAGAGATAGGTCATTCGGAGCACGCGACAAAAGTCTTTAGACCACAGCGGCATACTAAATATTCACTCTTTTGTTCTTTCTTTCATTCTTTTAATGAAAATTGATCGGGAAAAGAGCTGAAAAGCAGATTCTGATAACTTAATTTTCTTTCACGTGTCTTTTATCATTTTATCGTTGATTTGTTTATCTGTTACAATGTTTCCCTTTAATGCCTGAGTATCCGTTACAATCTTAAATGCAACAAGATTTTTTATTCAAAAATCATTAAAAAGTTTTCGTAATATGGACTATTCTTACAAAATATATTCACAATATATTCCCATCAGTAATTTTCCTAAAGAGAACACAACGAAAAGTCAATATTTTACAACATTGAGTAGACATATAGACTGCAGAAATGTCTGAATTACTCTATTATAGGGCTTACATTCGTACAAATACAAGTAAACCATACGGTGACTTTTCTTGATGTTAAAGGAGACCCCAGATGTTCCTCCAAGCATTTTTAATCACCTTGATAGAACAGCCGAGGTCATAAGCCATCTATATGGCTTCCTCACTTTAAGAGTTGTTACGAGCCCATATCAGTGTGGGACTGAAATATAAATCAGCGACCTTAACCAATTTGCCGCGGAGGTCTCTATCTTACTGTTTTTTTACATGAACACAGTATACGAGGAATCTTTCAAAATATATGCCACACTTAATTTGCCCATCATATAAAACTTTTTTACTATGATAAAACAATTAAGTAATATAAGAACTGACTTTTAAAATCGGTCGTAGAAATCTAGCGGTGTGCCGTAACCATGGAAACGGCTACTGAAGCTGGTAATCGCGGAAAGTCAAAAAACTTTCTTGTGTCATATTTCAAAAGGTAGTAGTATTAGAAACTTGATTTTTTCAAATTTATGAATATCTATCGTTCGCAGTGATTATATTCTAAATATCTGATTTAATTTCTAAATTGTCGTCAGCACGTGTAATTTTAGTAATAAGCACGTGCATTCAGTTGTGAACCAACAAGGTGCCTTTCTTAATCAGAAAATGTTTTCTGGACTTAATTACAACTATTGCTGATTTTTGGCTTCAAAATGTTGTATAATACGTATGCAATTAAAATTCTAAAAGTTTTTAATACGTCAGTTTAACTTCATTTTATATATTAATGCAGCGGCTTACATGCCATATCTTCCTTTTTCAATACATATGGACAATGAAGTTAATTAATAATGCGTTAAATATCGTTTTGGAATATTTAATAGATATTATATGACAAACAACAAAGTTTATTTAATTAATTGTTGGAATTGTTGGAAAACATGTGTATAAATTGTGACATTGCCTTTTGTTAGCTGTCAGTAATGTATAGATACGCTTAACATATTATAATGCATGCATAAAATTGTTCCCTTTTTCGTTGATATTTTTACTATTACTGTTACGAAATACAATACTTTAGATTTGATACTTCTATAGTTTTAATAACTAATCAAATTACCGGACTTTTGGAACCATTATGGGAGTAAACAAGGCCTAGAGTTAAGGCTTCCAGTGTGTGTAGAGCGGTTCTACCAAAGTGATGCTTACGTACATGTACTGAATAATAATAATGTTTTGCCTATTTCTTATTTTCGGGTTGGGTCACTTATTGTTACATTGTTGAATCTCGTGTTATGCAATACACTTTCCGGAGATATCATGACCATTGGTATGTTATCAAGTACTTTATATATATAATTATTTTATATAGACCAGATGGAAAAATAAAAGGAAAATACCGGATGTTTTTGAAAGAGTATGTCTGTATTTCTTTCATGCACACTTGCAGTAGCAATATACACGCTCTGCGTGCGGTTACGAAGAAAACATACACATGTTAAAGTGACAGTTTGCAAAAGGATGGTCAGCAAATGTTATCTTTATACATTTTCATTCCGGCTCCGTTGCTCCAGTAAGTCGCACATTTCTAGTTATTTTATGTACAAAACACTTTACAGTTTATTGACGAAAAAAATGAAATCTAAATGATCGTTTTACTATGATAACTTACATTCTAAACATTGAAAAAAAACATACATATACCATAATCCCGTTTTAAAAAGCAAACAGAACGTAAGTATAGGACAATGTGTATGGTCGAATTTCGAACCCAGGATCCCCCACCCCCACGCTCTACCAATTACTCAAATTGGGAAACTTGAGTAAATACTAGACGTCTCAGTGCTAGAATTTATTCTTTATTGCAACATTGTACGACTGTTCCGGTACTTATCAATATGCACACTATATTAGAATCAATTTGCTTTTAGTGAAAATACCGAAATTCAAATGGTACAAGGTTACATTCTTCATTTGTTTCTTGTAAACAATTAAATCTTGAGACCTCATTTTCAGTGCTTTACAGCATTTCAATGACATAAATCAGATATATAGCCATTAAATATAACATGCCTTCTCACCAAAAATGAAAAAATATACATATTTAGATGTTAGGTTACATTTATTAAAGAAATATTATCTGTCTGAAAATACTCCCATAAAATTTGTCATTTAGCAATAACCCGTTTACATGTAGACATGGAAATTCACAGTGAAAGTTATCTAGATTTTTTCTCAATACAATAAGCAATGCAGCTAAGCCAAAGCTATAACTGTCACATCCTTATCTGACTCATATACAAGATCTCATCAAAAACATGGAACTACATTTTGAATTGCAAAAACAGATCATCTAACATCATCTTACATGCTTGGCGAACTTCTCTTTTCGTAACACTGGGACTCATTGTCCGTGCGCAGTTAGTGGGGACCGATGCGCTATGCTAACTGCCAAATGCTAAATAAGAAGTTGTTGATGCTAAATGTCAATAGCTTAATGTTAATGTCACATACTTAATGCTAAATGCTACATACAAAAAACTATAATCCGTATACAAAATGCTAAATGTCATAAAATCTCTACATGCAGCAATTATAAGGCAGAGACTGAAGCATTCATGAAGGCCGTCTGAATGGTTGAAGACTCGACAGAAGAAAGCTCCTCAGTCGACTTTCTTACATATGCACTGTCTGTTATGGAAGTTCTGGTTAACAATAAAGCTCCGCACTAGCCAGGAGAATGTAGAGCCCGAGTATAAACTGCAAAGTAGCACTTCAGTGGATTATATCCGTTGTGGACTTGCAGGCAATGAAGAGACAGACAAACTGGCTAAGCTAGAAGCACAGTCAGAACAACCAACAAAACCTGTGTGCTACAAGACCAAAGCCACCATCATCAAGGCACTAACGAGACCAAGGATAGAGAAAGATGCTTTTCATCTCCTTGAGCAAGCTCGGGGCACAACAAACTCAATGCTCACATGTACAAGAAATATAGACTGGCATCGCCATCTTGTTCATGTGGTGAGGAAGATCAAACTGCGGAGCATATACTTCGGAGATGTAAAAATGTATGATCATGAGCGAGCTGCGACTTGGCCAATAGATACCTCAATGCACCAGAATCTGTATGGAGGCATTGAGGATCTGCGGCAAACCACAATTTTCACCAAGGCTACTGGTCTGACAATGTATTTGCAAACGAGGAGAAGAAGATAAAACAAATTCTTTTTGTCGAATGATAAATGCTAATTTTCAAATTATCAATCTTTGTGATCTTTATCTCTTCAACTAATGAATGTAACTTTTACTCATTTGGAAAAAAATAAATGTGCTGCCTGTCTAATTTAAAGCAATAACGTTGCAGATGTTACAGGGACATGGAACCGAACAATTTTGCTGTAAAATGTTTATTATATGATAGACTAAGATATGTAACAGAGAAAAAGTTATGTAACGAAGGGCAATGATTATATAACTGATATATTCAGCTCTTTATTTCAATGGAAACTTAGCAATGAGTATTTTGACATTTATTGTTTTAACAAAAAAGCATTTATCATTGACAATTACCGTTCGAAAGCCAACATTTGAAGTTAAGCAGTTCGTAAATAGCATTTTTCATTTTGCATCAACATATTTGCAGTGGCCATTGCGCATTGACCTTCCATAGGCATATCGCATTTGGTATGTTGCATTTCATGTAAAGTATTAGGCATTTTGCATTAAGTGATTGACATTTAACATTAAGTATTTGATGTTTAGTATTAAGTTATTTGCATTTTGCATTAAATAATTGTCATTTAACATTTGGCTATATTCATGGCGCACCGGCCTTCAATACATATCAAATGCCATATCCTTTGTGCTAAATGCCTATAATTATTGCCAAATGACAAATGCTACTCGTCAAATGCTTTAACTTTGTGAGTTAATAATCTGTATCCCTTACACTAATGACTGTTACTTTTAATCACGTAAAAACATATGAAGTTCTATCAGCCTGATTTGAATTAACATGTTCTGAGGGTTATGAGATGACATGATCGAAACTTTTCACTCTAAAATGTTAAGAAATATTTTTAAGAGCGACAAAGTAATGTTACAAAGGCCAATGACTATTTACAGGATGCATTTATACACTGATATATTCAGCTCTTTCTGTGAAGAAGTACTTTGCAATACGCATTTGGAATTTATTGTTTCGTATTTGCAATTATAATTGATTTTTTGACAATTACAAATGTACCATTTCACAGGCAATATTTGACATTAAGCATATAGCAAATAACATTTTGCAACACCTGTTTGACATTTAGCATTTGGCAAGTAGCATGGCACACCGAATTTCCATAGCCTTCCCAATGTCATTTCGTTTTCAAACATTTTGCATAAGGTGTTTGGCATTTAACATTGTTATCTGATATTTAGCAATTGACAAATAACATGGCGCACCAGGTTTCCATATAAACATACATGTACATTTATTTTATTAGCATCACTTTGGTAGAACCGTTCTACACACACTTTACTCTAGGCCTAGTTTACTCCCATTATTGTACTGCTTAATTATGAAGAGAAGTCCGGTAATATGATTAATTATTAAAGTGATAGAAGTATGAAATCTAAAATACTTGAATTCGTAACAGAAATAGTAAAAATATCAACGAAAATGAGAACAATTGTATGCATGTGTTATATGTTAAGCTTATGTCACACACACACACGCACGCACGCACGCACGTACACAAAATATATATGTTAAATATTCCAAGCCGAGATTCAACGAGTTATTCCCTAACTTCATTGTCCATGTGTATTGAAAAAAGAAGCGAATGAATAACGTACATGACATGCAATCCACTACATTAATATATAAAATAGTGTTAAACTGACGTATCAAAATTTTTAGAATTTTAATAGCATGCGTATTGTACAAAACTTTCAAACCAAAAATTAGCCATAGTTGTAATCAAGTTCAGGAAACATTTTCTGATTTAAAGAGGTTCCATGTTGATTCACAACTGAATGCACGTGCTAATGACTAAAATTGCACGTGCTGACGACAATTAAGAAATTTAATTAGATATTTAGAATATAATTACTGCAAACGATAGGTATTCATAACTTAAAAAAATGTGAAAAAATCAAGTTTCTAATACCATTACTTTTTGAAATATAACAAAAGAAAGATTTTTAGCTTCCGCGATTACCAGCTTCAGTAGCCGTTTCCATGGTTACGGCACACAGCTAGATTTCTACGACCGATCTTAAAACCTCCATTTATTGCCGAACTGTATTCTTATACAGGTGAAAAAGTTTTGAATGATGGGTAAATTAAAATCCTTACGGAGGGCCCGTACACACGAAAGCTTCTTCAGATACAGGCTGTACAGTCAAAAATAGGTCTGTAATGATGTAACAAGAATATATCATGTTTCTTACAAATTAGAGACGAAAATAAATGAGTGTCAGTCATATGCACAAAACTGCTTTATGTGCCCCCGCCATCTTTTGCAGGGCGGTGGAGGTGGGTGGGCGGGAGCAGTTACTCTTGTCCTTTTGTCAGCCGTCAGTCCGTTCGTCCGAATTTGTGTCATGCAGATCTCAAAAAGTATTTGACCCAGAGTAATCAAACCACACAGGATTATTATTCAGCATGCTAATTAACTTGTGCACTTGTTTTTTAAATTGGGATTTCACACGGCCACAAAAATATGCATTTAAAGGGCCTCAAAGTTTGTGTCGAATGTATCTAAACAAGTGTTTAACCTGCGAAAAACACTTTCTACAGAGGATGACAAAAAAGTACTATGGCTCAGACTCGAAGTGTTCGAGTCAGCCATTTCCGTCAAGGAATTTCGCTATCTGACTCCTGAGATTTATGTGGTCACTCAAAGGAAACCCTTAGAGTGACTCGAGTTGTTTGAAATAACTTTGAAGACATATTTCACATTACTTTTAGCACAAAAAAAATGTATTCTTGTAATTATAGATGCAAAAAACACATTGTTTGTGATAAATGATATTGATATTAATGAT
Source organism: Mercenaria mercenaria (assembly GCF_021730395.1). Classification (NCBI taxonomy): domain Eukaryota; kingdom Metazoa; phylum Mollusca; class Bivalvia; order Venerida; family Veneridae; genus Mercenaria; species Mercenaria mercenaria. The sequence goes on from NC_069371.1 coordinate 55,915,958, forward strand.
ACTTTTTATTTTACATTAAGATAAATCAGAAAAAGACCTTAGCTTTTTATTTATGAATATGTAAATAAAGATTGCATCACTTTTTTGCTCTTTTTTTGTCCTCCGCCTTTTTCGAAGAAAAAAAGGGGGATATAGAAATAGGCTTCGTCCTTCGTCTGTCCGTCCTTCCGTTTTTCCGTCCGTCACACTTCGTGTCCGGTCCATAACTATGCCATCCATGAAGGGATTTTGAAATAACTTGGCATAAATGTTCATCATAATGAGGCGACGTGGAATGCGCAAGACCCAGAGCTCAAAAGGGGTAAAGGTCACACTTAGAGGTCAAAGGTTAACAGGTTCTATTTCATGCCCGGTCCATAATCATGAGACAGAGTGTCATGCCCAAGAACCAGGTCCCTAATTTGGAATTACTTCCCTTTGTTGTTACTATAAATAGCTTATACTGGCCGGAAAATTTTTGTAGTACAACATGCATGTTACATCCAATTTTTAGGTGTATTTTGATCTATCGCTACCTGGTAAGGGTTTTTGTGTGGACTTAGATTTTTAGCTCACCTCAGCATAAAGTGCTCAGGGTGACCTATTGTGATCGTTCACCGTCCGGCGTCCGTCCATCCGTCGTTCGTTCGGACGTCCGTCCGTTCACACTTTCCTTTAAACAACATCTCCTCCTAAGCTATCAGGCCAATTTTGATGAAACTTCACAGGGATGTTCCTTGGACTGTCTTCTTGAAAAAATATTCAAAGAATTGGATTCCATACAGAACAAAAGACTTTAAAAATCTTCTTGTCCAAAATCACAGGTCATAGGGCTTTTACATTTTGTATGTAGCATCATCTAGTGCTCCTCTACCAAGATTGTTCAAATTATCCCCCTACGGTCAAATATGGGACGGCCCCGGGGGTCACATGTTTTATATAGACTTGTATAGGGAAAAACTTTTTCTTGTCCAAAACCATAGAGCCTAGGATTTTGATATTTGGTATGTAGCATCATCTAGTGGTCCTCTACCAAGATTGTTCAAATTATCCCCCTTTAGTCAAATATGGCCCCGCCCGGGGGAGGGGGGGGGGCACATGTTTTAAATAGACTTGTCCAGGGAAAAACCTTTAAAAAATTCTTGACAAACCATAAGGTACGGAGATTAGATATTTAGTATGTGTTATGTTCTAGTGGTTCTCTACCAAGATTGTTCAAATCTTGACCCTGGGGTCAGTATAGGCAACGCCCGGGTGGTCCCTTGTTTTACATAGACTTATTTGTTTTTGAAGCAGTGGCAAGGAAATTTGAACCACAAGCAAAATGTTTGATACAGATTTCAATGTTCATCTTGAATTGTCCTAATCATGACCTACTGACCTACTTTCTTGTTTTTGAAGGTATAGCTTAGAAATTTAGACCATGTCCATAACTTTTGATACTGATTTCATGCTCATCTTTAATATTCTTAACCCTGAATTACTGACCTACTTTCTTGTTTTTTAAACTACAGCAAATAACTTTGGACCACCAATTCAATTTCTAAACAGATTTCAGTAGTTATCTTGAATACTTTTTATCATGACCTACTCACCTAGGTTTTGTTAATGAAGCTTAAACAAAGAAATTTGTCACTAGTTTTGACTTTTCTATCAAAATTTAAGAAAATCTAAGCGAGCGTATGAAGTCATTTTATAATTTAACGATATTTTGTTCCCGTTCCTGATTCTTTTTTAATTGCCGGGTCATTGCCGGGTCATTTTCCACTTACTGTTTTTTTTTGTGTTTTTTTTGCCATTTATTGAGTCTTTTTAAACAATACATATGTTCTATAATTTATTATTTAAACTTGTCAACCTCAAAATAAATGTGTTGTTACCGGGTATTGTTATATGTGACCAAACAATTTCAGTCCGATGATCATTATCAACATAAGAGCCCAATACTGGTCATATATGGAAAGTATCATATTTGACCATGATTCACAACCTGGTAAAAACAAACAGTTTTACAGCTTCATTAAGCACAACAAAACAGAAAATGTCGGCATCGCCCCCCTCATATCAGATGGTCTTACTTACACAGACCCCATCCAAAAGGGTACTATCTTAAACAAACAATTTGAATCTGTCTTTTCCCCTCCCCAGCCCCTTAGTCTGAAGCATATATGTTCCAACGTCCTCTCATCCCCAGTCTCCAAGATGAATAAGATTCAGGTCACCACTGAAGGTGTGGAAAAACTACTCCATGGCCTATCCCCACATAAAGCCTAGGGACCTGATGAATTATCCCCACGCATCCTAAAAGAACTCCACCATGAAATTGCTCCTGTACTTGCCCATATATACAGGTTATCTCTCGAATCTGGCCTAGTACCCAGTGATTGGAAAAAAGCCGCCGTAGCCCCCGTATTTAAAAAAGGTCTCAAGTCTAAACCTAGTAACTATCGTCCAATTTCCCTAACTTGCATTGCTTCTAAACTCCTTGAACACATTGTTGTTTCCAATCTTATGACCTATTTTGACAAGCATAAGTTACTTAGCCAGTTCCAGCACGGCTTTAGATCAGGTCACAGTTGTGAGACTCAGCTCATTAATTTCACTCAGGAACTTTACAATAACACTGAACAGGGTTAACAAACAGATGTTATTGTCATGGACTTTTCCAAGGCGTTTGACCAGGTCGATCACATAAGACTAATTTATAAACTACAAAGCCTTGGTGTCAACCCACAAATTACCAAATGGGTCAAATCTTTCCTGTCCAGTCGATCCCAGAAAGTCGCTGTTGATGGTCATTTTTTCAGTGCACTTCCTGTACCCTGTACTGTCTGGAGTTCCCCAGGGGTCTGTTCTTGGGCCTTGTCTCTTCCTGGTATATATCAATGACTTACCAGTCTCGGTCAAATGTAACGCAAGAATGTTTGCAGATGACACCATAATATACCTTACCGTCAACTCCATTTCAGATAGTATATCTCTGCAACAAGACCTCATTAGCTTAGAAACCTGGGAGAAGACATGGTCCATGGAGTTCAACCCGGACAAGTGTGAAGTCCTTAGAATCTTTAGAAATAAAAATCCTGTGGTCTACCCCTACAAACTTCACAATATAGAGTTAAAAACTTGTGAGGCAGCCAAATACCTAGGCATAACCATTTCCAAAGATCTAAACTGGTCCAAACACATTGACAATATCACTTCCAAAGCAACTTCCACTCTTCGCTTCATACAACGAAATGTCAAAACTGACAATAAAAAGGTCAAAATTGCTGCCTATAACACCTATGTCCGCCCTCAACTTGAGTACTGTTCAAGCGTCTGGCATCCTTGGAAAAAACCCCTCACTAGCAAAGTCGAAAATGTCCAAAGGTCAGCTGCTAGGTACGTCATGTACGACTACAGTTACACCAGTAGTGTTACACAAATGCTGAAAACTTTAGAATGGAATACACTCCAGTATAGAAGGTTACACAATTCATTAGTAATGTTTATAAGGACCGAGACAGTTGCAGTCGACCAATCTCATCTTATTCCAACTAGAAACCTAAATTACCTAATCCCCAGGTCTCACACTCAGTACTTTTCTAACTCCTACTTCCCAAGGACCATCCGACTCTGGAACTCCCTACCAACTTATGTTAAATCTAGCCCCAGTCCAGTATCTTTAGAGAGAGGCTGGCGGTAGTCAGTATGTAATTCTATTGCTTCTGTCCCATTTTAACTGTAGCATACTGTCTTTTTTAGCTTTAATTCTTTTAACATTGTAACATATCATTTCTTTAACAACTGTTTCTCTGACAGCGCCGCCCAGTGATAGTCGGAAATCGGCGACTGGGTGAAAGATGTAGATGAACATCTTCATCATTATCAGTTATAAACGTAACCATGTTCTTCATTATGAGTGTCCCGTCATCACTTTCGCAACTACTCTATGCTTACAAATATATGTGAGTTCATCAAAAAAAATATTATCATCATCATCATTATCCATTGCTTTATAACTGAAACCGCTTATATTACATGACGTTGTTAATACATTCATGACTTCTTGTATCTTTTGCCGCTACCTGTGTTACGTATTTAAATCGTAATACTGATTGAGACTGATGTTGTATATCTGCAACTCAGTATATTTGCCCTGACTTCTTGATGCTCAGCTTATCACTGTTACAAGTAGACATGGTCGTTAATGTGACTGAAAATTGCTGAACAAGACGCTAAACACAAACACTGTACCGGTATATAATTTCTTCAATTTTTTTTTAGGTTTCTAAATTACAACAAGAATCAAACGGTTTTTCTTAATCAAATATCCACTAAACTCTCGATCTGACTGATTTTGTCTCCTAGCTCGTCGTGTTGACATTATTGTAAAATAAGGTATACATTTACTTGCTTCTTTTAATACGTTTTCCTGACTGTTTTCGTACTGTTATTTTATGGTCACCGAAGGCGGGGGATTAATATAAAAACTAGATCACTAGGTCAAATCAAAGAAAAACCTTGTGTATGCGATGGAAACTGTATTTTTCAATTGATCTTTATGAATTTTTATCAGAATGATTGCCTTGATGAATTCTAGGTCAAGTTCGAATATGGATTATCTGGGGTCAAAAACTAGGTCACTAGGTCAAATCAAAGAAAAACCTTGTGTATGCAATAGGGGCTGCATTTTACACCGGATCTTCATGAAATTTGATCAGAATGTGTGTCTTGATGAAATCTAGAATGTATGTTTTGATGAAATCTAGGTTGAGTTTGAATATGGGTCATCTAGGGTCAAAAACTAGGCCACCCGGTTAAATTAAAGAGAAACTTTGTGTACATAATAGGGGCTGCATTTTTCACTGGATATTCATAAAATTTAGTCTGAATGATTGCCTTAATGAAATCTAGGTTATGTTAGAATATGGGTCATCTGGGGTCAAAAACTAGGTCACTAGGTCAAATCAAAGAAAAACCTTTTGTATGCAATAGAGACTGAATTTTTCAATTGATCTTCATGAAATTTAGTCAGAATGATTGCCTTGATAAAATTAAGGTCAAGTTTGAATATGGGTCATCTGAGATCAAAAACTAGGTCGCTAGGACAAATCAAAGAAAAATGGTTTTGTATGCGATTGAGGCTGTATTTTTCAATTGATGGTGATGAAATATGTACAGAATGATTGCCTTGATCAAATCTAGGTCAAGTTCGAATGTAGGTCATCTTGGCTCAAAAACTAGGTCACTAGATCAAATTGAAGAAAATACTTGTTTACACTTAAGAGACCACATTTTTGGTCCAATCTTACTGAAAATTGGTCAGAATATTTGTTTCCATTAAATAACTAGGTCAAACATGTTTACACTGTTATGGTGTGTTTCTCAGGTGAGCGACCTAGGGCCGTCTTGGCCCTCTTGTTTATTTATCTCCCATTTTTGAAAACATGGTCCAGGCATAACTCAAATATTATGTAAGGTATTGACTTGATACTTTACATATTGATAGAGCTCAGTGAGAGAGAGTGCAGTGGCAAAGAACCATAAGTCTAGTGGTCCGGTTTTTTAATGATGACCCTTTGTTTTAAAACCTTGAATAACAACTTGAATACTATGTAAGGTATTGACTTCATACTTTACATATTCATTCATAATTTTAACATGTCTGAAACATTGCGGAATGATACTAATTTCACTTGGGTAATGATTACATTTTACTCGGACTTTATCATAGACACTTTGTGTAAAATCTCAAACTTTAAACTAAAAAATCCATATAATATTTCGATGAAAGTTTTGTAGTTTGTAGCATCACCTGGGGCATGTGAAGTAAAAACTCTAATTTGACTTCTGAAGTAGTGCGATATTTGCTTCTGAACTCACTATATGTCCATGTAAAAATACTTTGTTTTACCCAAGTGGAAACTGGCAGGTACTTGAAATTGCAGCTTTCTGATTGGTCAGTTAGAACTCCTGATGTCATGATAAAATTTTGAATAGAAGTCAATGAGGCGGAGTGCAGTGACAAGGAACCATAACTATAGGTGGTTCAAGTTTTTTTAGTATCTCTCTTTTTGAAAATTTGTCCGGGGAATAACTCATAGCTATTGACATAATACTTTACATATTCACAGAGATCAGTGAGGGGAAAAGCAGTGTTAAAGAACCACTTTTGCTGACCGCATTTGTTCTTAACATAACCTCCGTGACTGAAAAGCCCCTTATGCTGCAGTCATTTTGGGGAGCATCCACCGGTGTTACCGATCTCCGTGTTATGAGTTGCATATGCAATAGTCTTGCATTCAACCGCCATGTTAACGAAAATAATATAAACTTTAAGACATACGGTAATTCGATATGTCGTTAAGAAGTGCAATGAAAATAATAAAAAACTACATTACTAAAACTAAATTTGAAAAACATACTAATTTTATGGTTAGATGAAAATTATCTGAATTCTGAAATATAGTTTTTAGGTTTTGAATATATAGAAATACTGTATATTCAAATATATTATCTGTAAAACAGTGATAACTGATAATGCATTACCAAAACCGGTTAAGATATATAAAAGCTATATCCTAGTACATTTTCGCACAGGGAGTAAAAGTTTTCGCTAATTTCGCGAATGAATTGAAAATTAAAATGGAATTCTTGTAAAAACGAAGGATGAATATCCAACAGATAAAGCCACTTAAAAAGCGCAGTCTCCCCAAAGCAACCCACAGCACTCGGACGTGCACATATGCATATGCACAAACACAGACAAAGGTAACACAAGAAGACAAAACGAACAAGCAAAGGTACACAGTGGGGGCATTGCCTTTGAACGTTCAAAGGCGAAATCACAAATGAGGAGATTAAACCGGTTTCTGGTGCGCACCTGACTTCACATTTACACCAATCATGTTCCAGAGTCACAGAACAGTGTAGATCCTGGTGAATTTCTAACACACGTAATGGCAATAGAAAGTTCTTAATAACAGAAAGTGATTAGAGAAAAAAATGACAACAAATTTGTATCAGTGGGGAAATTATCCTAGTGGCATCGACATTTGGAATCATAAATTAAACAATGTCTGTCCCCTAGTTATTAAAAAAAAATATATTCCGAGTACAACATTTATAACATTATACTGAAATATTTCTACGTAACTACTCAGATTTTATTTTTTTCAAGATGTTCGAACATTTAGTACAGTCAAACTAAACAAGAGGGCCAAGATGACCCTAGGTCGCTCACCTGAGTAACACACCATGACAGTGTAAACATGTTTGACCTAGTGATTTCATGGAAACAAATATTCTGATCAATTTTCTTTAAAATTGGACCAAAAATGTGGTCTCTTAAGTGTAAACAAGTATTTTCTTCCATTTGACCTAGTGACCTAGCTTTTGAGCCAAGATGACCTACGTTTGAACTTGACTTAGATTTGATCAAGGCAATCATTCTGACCAAATTTCATGAACCTCAATTGAAAAATACAACCTCTATCACATACAAAACCATTTTTCTTTGATTTGTCCTAGCGACCTAGTTTTTGACCCCAGATGACCCATATTCAAACTTGACCTTAATTTCATCAAGGCTATCATTCAGACAAAATTTCATGAAGATCAATTAAAAAAAATACAGTCTCTAGTGCATACACAAGGTTTCTCTTTGATTTGACCTAGTGACCTAGTTTTTGACCACAGATTAGACATATTCTTACCTGACCTAGATTTCATCAAGGCAATCGTTCTGACTAAATTTTATGAATATACCGTGTAAAATGCAGCCCCTATTGCATACACAAGGTTGATCTTTAATTTGACCGGGTGGACTAGTTTTTGACCCTAGATGACCCATATTCAAACTCAACCTAGATTCATCAAGACAAACATTCTGATCAAATGTCATGAAGATCCGGTATAAAATGCAGCCCCTATTGTATACACAAGGTTTTTCTTTGATTTGACCTAGTGACCTAGTATTTGATCCCAGATAATCCATATTCGAACTTGATCTAGATTTTATCAAAGCAATCATTCTGATAAAAATATATAAAGATCAATTGAAAATTGCAGCCTCTATCGCATACACAATGTTTTTATTTTATTTGACCAAGTGACCTAGTTTTTGACCCCAGATGTCCCATTTTTAAACTTTGCCTACATTTCATCAAGGTAATCATTCTGACAAAATTCAGGAAGATCAATTGAAAAATACAGCCTCTATCGCATACACATGGTTTTCCTTGATTTGACCTAGTGACCTAGTTTTTGACCCCAGATGACCCATTTTCGAGGTAATCATTCTGACCAAATTTCATGAAGATCAGTTGAAAATTACAGCCTCTATCGCATACACAAGCTAAATGTTGACGGACGACAGACGACAGACGCCAGACATCTAGCGATCAGAAAAACTAAAGATATTGCTAAATATTGGTTTTCAGACTATTTATTGCATTTATATTGCCAAGTGCTGTTTTGATCCACGACCCCTGGTTTCGTATTCCGACAGTGCTACCACTGGATCATACGTTTACGTCAACTGAATGGAAATAAATGTTTAAGTAATGTTAGAAACTGGTTCATCTTTTTATAGTTTAATATTGTATTCTTCTTAACACACTTCGTCTTACTTTCCGTAATATTGTTGTCATTTTAAACAGATTGTATGGATATAGTGTTTTAACAGCAAATACTACATAATGTAAACCAGAAATGTATGATACCAGTCAACACCAGTAATGCTATATGAAAGCGGGTAGCGCAGAGTTTTTTGTAATATTTTGCTCTTTATGCTTGAATTCAACCATTACAGTCATTTTCTACGTTACATAATTCATTAAGTCAGTTTTCATAGCAGACATATCTTTAGTTATACATAAATTCTGTATAGAGATTCTTGTCCGTGTTTGTTCTCTTAAATTTCTGTCGAGATTTCAGTTTAACGTCAAGGTACAAAGCCTAGAGCTTATAGCTGTACGTATCGTTGGGACGCTCGCCTTTGATTTGTGTCGGAGTTATGACTCCTTAAAGGTCATTTGTAATAATTTTATTCGGATTACATGTATTTTCTTTCATATCATTAATTGGATTTATACAAAAATCAGGAGAAAGGATCAGTAGAAAGTTGTGTTACGTATATGTTACTCGTTTTACGGTTGAATGATTTTCACTGAGTTATGACCCTTTCTTTTTTATCTCAATTTTCAGTGATAAGTTAAGATTTACTTCCACACTCTTTTCCCAACATACAGCGTTTTCAGATGCGTGTTTCTTAAAAATACGCGTACACATCCAGGTTTAAATTTTAAAAGCTTCCGTTCACCGCCGTATGAACACATCTGCCGCCGTATGAACACATCTCTGCCGACGTCTCTAATTTGTTTTTGGGTAGGGGAAACCGGGGTAAGTCGGAACAAGGACGATAATTTCAATATGCCAATAATGTACACGATATTTGATGACGTATAAGACTGACGTTACCAGTACCTGCTATCTCCAAAAGTTGCAATGGCGGGAGATCAAAACAAGAAGATAGCGTAAGAAAAGTTTAATTTTCGACTCCGTAAGTAAATTTTAGCATTTTGTACATGTTTTGTTTCACATATCATGAGTATAGAAATATTGTTTATCGTTTTGCATGATATAAAAGTTCTTTTTCTGAGCTAACATCTGAAACACTACAATTTGAGTCACTGTCATCGGCGCGCTTTCACGAGACGATGACAGAAGGAAACACGTGGTCGGGGTAAATTGGAACAGCGTGGTCGGGGTATGTTGGAACAATGTTCCGACTTGCCCCAGTCAGGTCTATTGGTCATCTGCGGTATTTCTCCTTTCTGTCTGCCAAAATAAGGCAAATGTAAATTGGTCTACTAAAATGACAGCATTCAGAGTAAATTTAGTTGCATTTGACTTTGGTATATTGCTGTAGGCAAAACATCAGATTGTATCTAAACGCTATTTTTTCGTCTATATAATTAGTGTGTGGTGTTTCCTGATAGCACTCTTCGTTGGTTTTAGCAGTTGCAATTTTAAACTCTGTAACAGTCTAGAAAAGATGTAACAGCAGATTTGTAGGTCCTAACTGCTTAAAATGTTAACGACTGATTTTTTTTTATTTACAGCAAAATGAGGAACTATGAAAGAAAAACTTCGAAGGGAATGGCGTCTGAAAGTAACATAAGATTGGCACTACGAGAAATCCTAGTGAACAAAAGTAGTTTAAATTCTGTTGCTGAACGGTTTAATATACCGAAAACAACTTTACACAGATACTTAAAGAAAGTTGGGGGTGGTGACGTTGAAGGTCTTCAAACGGGGTATTCGAAACATCTGCAGATATTTACTAAAGAGCAAGAAACGTCTCTTGAAAACTACATCAAGTTTGCTGCAGGAATATATTTTGGCTTGACTCCACATGATATTAAAACCTTAGCGTATGAATGTGCTGTCCAATATGAGATAAAAGTTCCCGACTCGTGGCACCGTGACAAAAAAGCGGGACCAGACTGGTTTTCAGGATTTATGAGACGTCATAAGTCTCTCTCTGCGCGAATACCGGAAGCTACTAGCTTGTCACGAAGTACAAGCTTTAACAAAACAAATGTTGGGGAATTCTATGAAAAGCTTATTACAGTAATAGATAAGAATCAGTTAAAGAGTCACCAAATATATAATGCAGACGAAACAGGCATTACAACCGTCCAAAAACCACGCAGTATCATTGCTACAAAAGGTACTAAACAAGTAGGTGCAATGACATCCGGGGAGAGAGGGACTCTGGTGACGACTTGTCTGGCAGTAAGTGCAACTGGAAACATGGTACCATCAATGCTAATATTTCCCAGGAAAAATTTCAAAGATCATTTCATTCGCGATGGCCCTACCGGCTGCATAGGATCTGCAAATACATCTGGGTGGATGATAGGAGAACACTTTCTAGAGTTTCTAAAGCATTTCGTTGAGCATACACGACCAATTTCTGACAACCCTGTGCTCCTTCTGCTCGACAATCACCACAGCCATGTTCACGTTCCTGCACTTAATTATGCGAAACGAAATGGGATAATTATGCTTTCTTTCCCCCGCACTGCAGCCACAAGCTGCAGCCCTTGGACAGATCTGTATATGGCCCTTTGAAACGATATGTTCAAACAGAGCAAGATAAATGGATAAGAACTATCCCGGTAAGCCAATGACTATTTATGACATACCAGGTATCTTGCGCATAACGCTACCGAAGGCTGCAACGCCACTGAACATCATTCGAGGATTCGAGGTATCTGGTATTGTCCCCTACAATCCAGATGTTTTCACCGATTTTGACTTTGCTCCATCCTATGTAATAGATCGGCCTGAAACTAAGTCAATGCAAAATGAAAATGGAGAATATGACGTCACAGAGAAGCATGTTGTCACAAGTACCCCAGTTAACAAAGCCCAAGACACTCATAGCAACCGGCCAGAAAATGAAACATTAGAAGTGCATGATGGCGCAGAGAATGAAGAAGCTTTGAGAAACAGTGCATTTGATCTTACATATACAGAGTGGGAACGCATAAGGCAGCATATTGAAAAGGAGAACCTTGGGCTTGAGAACGTCCCCGGAGATGGGCACTGTCTTTTGTATGCTGTACAAGCTAGTCTGAAATCAGGAAACATTGCAAATTTTTCCATCGAGGAAATCGGCAATAAACTTACGGAGGAAGTCAACACGTATTCACAGTTTTACAACAAATTTACGGTTGAGGGGCAAAATATTGAAACTGAACTGGAAAGGTACATTATCCACAAAGAGTACAGCAACAACACTGGAGATTTAGTGCTGTCAGCATTGAACAGTGCCCTATAAATGAAAACGACTGTTTATCAAGTCGACGGAAATAGGGTTATAACCATTGATTTAGGGCCTGGAAGACCTGTTGTACTTCCTACGAGACACATAATGTTGGCCTTCCATGGTGAACATTATCAAGCTGTGCTAAATAAATCAGACGATCAGAACACAACAGACACAGACACTGTTGGAAAAGGTCAAGATACTCCAAATGAAAATACATGCAATGATAAAGAGGTCCAAGCAAATCCGAAAGTACAGAATGACCAAGCTACTGAAATATCAACCGAAATTCAAAGTCCATTTGATGTGGAAAAGGACAAAACAAAGGAAACATCAATAAGGTATTTTCGCCAGAGTCAGTAAGGCCGTTTCCTAAAGCTGGTGAAAGAAAGCAGACAAAAGGTAAACGTAAACTTAAATCAGCTATACTCACTGATACTCCAGAAAAAGCACGATTTGAACTTGAACAATCAAAAACTAAAGCCAAGAAGTCACGAAAGGCCTTAACTCGAGAAAAAGAGAAGAAACCGCGTACTGTTTCCTCTACTGTAAAACCAAAGAAGAGGGCCGTACGCAGCAAGCTACCAGACAGTGATTCGGACAAGACAGAAAATGAGTGCTATTGTTTAATGTGTCTTGAGCCTTATTCAAATAGCAGATCTAGGGAACAATGGATTCAGTGCATTGTATGCAAACAATGGGCACACGCTGATTGCGTTAACTCAGGTCCAATGTTTGTATGCATTAACTGCGACTCTGACGACTCCGATTATGTTCGTTAAAGAGTTTAAAACTTTGTGATAACACTTTAAGTATATGTACTGCAACTGACTGTTAGTAATAGTTATAGTATGTTTACGAGAGTGTTCCTGGCACATATCAGGGCATGGGTGAAACTAATGTGGTTAGTCTATTGCAAAGTTTGAGCTTCGGTTAGAAACGACATTAAATGTTCGGTTCAAGTTTAAAATGTTCTTTTTGTACATTACATTAAGCGTTAGAAAACATGTTCATTATAGGGGCATTTCAGTTGATAGACTGATGTTACTAATGTTTGATATTACTATAAAGTCTTATGGTTAGACTGTTTTGTATAAGTCATCTCCCTTTGATGTGCGATATGTTCGATTTCGTTTCTGTTATCTTTGCCGTTAGAAAATTTTAATGTTATTGTTAGGCGTTTCTTGTTAGGCGTTTCTGTGGTTGACTTGGTAGACAATAATACTAAATATACGCCATTTATCGACCATGTATTTTCGGACGAGCACCCAACAATCGTTTTGTGGTGTCCTTGTCGAGCATTGTGGGTCCGTATAACGATGAGGGTGATAGTTGTGCCCAAATGACGTTTTTCTTGTCTTACTGAAATTGTTTCATGCAAAGATTATGATTGTTTCCTGTTGAAAGGTGTTAATGTTTGATTAAACTTGCAACACATTTATCGTAAGTATATTTTATTTTGTTCCAATTTACCCCTGTCCGTGTTCCAACTTGCCCCAACGACGGGGCAAGTCGGAACATCACACCTTGTTACTTTGGACTCGTCTATTTTGTTAAATACCTATTCAGTATACAAAGTGAGCCGATATTCTTGAAGAAATTACAATGAATTGCTAAAATATTTATAACTGATTTGCCGAATGTGTTATAAATACACAAAACAGTTCGAAGAGTATTTTTTGTTCCGACTTACCCCGGTCTCCCCTACTTGTAACATGTGTAAATGTTGAGTTCTGTCTAACTCGGGCGTGTACGGTAGCATTTTCACTACCGTCCATAAACAGACTCTGTAATAATATGAGTAGTGCCACGTGGCATCCGCTACATGGTGAGCTCAAAGCAGGTATGGGGGTATCAGGCACAAAAAGAGTTCTTTTCTCCGTTGTGAGATATTCTCAATACTTTATGAATTAACTGTTAGAAAGAAAGAAGCTTATGAATACAGGTCATGAACTTACTGTAATAACTAGAAATTTTATGTTGTTACGCCCTTACCTTAAAATATGTTGAATATTCTGAAATATTATATTCATAACCCGTTTATAATTTTTCGTTACTACAGACAAAGCACTTTTATAGTCTCCGAATAATTTATATTTTCCCTCGTTTGTTATTTGCTATTTTTGCAACCATGTTGCTGTCACAGAGATTTTTTTCAGTTGATGTAATGTTTTGAAACCAATAGGTTATAACACACTAAATAGTTGTTGTTCTTTATTCTATATAAAAATGACCTATTTCCAATGACCGCAGCACACATCAGGACCCATTTTAAATTTCTGTAACTTACATTTTCTTGAAGAATATTGTCAGTGCTAACTAAAAATCAAAAGAAAAGTGGGGTCATGTTTGATGCAAGAAAAATAATTTCAGTCAAACACACAAACTGCAAAATCAGCTAAAAAATGAGACCCCAAATTATACTGGTGGTGTATGATCTAAGTTTCCATGAAAAATTTTGTCATGTTGTTATTTCATTATGAAAAAGCTACCTACATGTCAAGCATAGATCTGTCATGTGATTTTAGCAAAAAAAAATGCAAAGATAATAAGGAAAATAGCTCTACAGAGCAAAAAAACTGAGGACTATTTGTATCCGCCATTATGCGACTACCGGTTTTTTTCGCGCCATTTTTCTATTTAGTGTCTGTATGCCAATAGGCCAAAACTGAATCATTCATGAAACAGAAATACTATCCTTTCTCTTAAGATCTGAATTAATACTAATGCTTTTCCTACTATTGATTTGAAGCAAACAAATCATATTCGCGTTGGACGAAAACTTAAAGCGGCAGAAAACTAAATATAATTGTGCTTAAGATTACTTGGCATAAAAGAGCTCGGTATTAAAATTAGCAACGTCGCTGATCTCATTCTAGATCTAGTTTTCTCATCAATAATTCTCAAGAATGATGCTGGATTTTGATAATAAAAGAATTCTAAATTAGTGTCTGGTAAAAGACCAGATAACTGAAGTCTTCATATATAATTCAGTTTAGACAAAGTCCATTTGCTAAATGTAAATATTTTTCGGCTGGCTTAGTCGAATTGTGGTTACTCAATATACAAGTTCAAAAACTATCTTTAAAAGATAATGTGAATCTTAAAATTTGCGAAAACTATAGATAATATGATCAAATCAAACAGATGAAGGGATGTAAGAGTTTGTATGTATCAATTGTAGGTATTAAATAGAAATACTCAAAAAATATGTTTGATCAAATGCATTATTTTGTTAGTTCTTGGTAGTAATTTGTCGACTTCTGAAAATAAAAAATATTTATGAAGAACTGAAAAGTGTAGTTAGTTTCAGACTCTTCTTTAAAACTCTTCACAAACACATCTGACTGATAGACTGAAGTTCACACCAGAGTCTGAAACAGTGCTCTAAGAGGTATATTGATTTATTTTATCTGTAGGACATGAAAATAAGAAGCGACAGACTCGCCCGCACTCTGAGAGACATGTTGTTTTAACCATGACGAGAACTGACCTAGATTTTAACCATATATCAGTAAGAACAGTGTGTCGCTTCTGACTATTGACAATAAATAACAAATGCTGATTGAATGGGATAAGGCCGTGACTTTTATTATTATAATATCATTACAGAAAATTGATGAAATATCATGGCATATTGTATGAGATAGAAGTATCATGAAATGAAGCATGAAATGATAGATTTCTAGCCAAATTGCATAGAAACAAAATAGGCAACGCTATGATGCACTGTGGACGAAAATTATTAAATAGATGGCGGCATTAAGATACCATACTGATGCAATATTCAAGAATCAATGATACTGCATTCCTGTACGACTAAGCCACTGGCAGCGTAATACGGAATATTTTCTTACATAATACATATATGCGCAGGCACCATCTAGCACTGAAAACACAGTCAAAGTCGTAATTCGAAAGCAAAATGTGTATGACATATGCCGTTCAAATCAGTTCGATCAAATTAACCTCCTTAGAAATTTTGATTTAACAAAAGCCACAGCAAAACAATTTAATTACAAGCGTAAACATGGATATTACAGACATCAACCAATGTATAGTCTGTATCATATACGGTAGAACACGGACCAAATACAACTTTTCAATAACATCGACTTTTTATCTTTCGCTTCTACAACATCCACATCAAAATAATTTTTGATAAAAAGCGTTATCATAAATAATGTGGTCATAAACCGATTTAGATGGTAGAACAAAAGGGACCGAAGACAACGGTTTAATAACATGTAGCTTTTACCTGACTACTTACCTTCAGGTATTGCTACCAAATAACATATTTTAACTACTTTACCCAACACCAGCATAAATTTCTATTGTCCACATGCGTGTTTTCTTTACCCATCGCCCAAAAGAAATTTACTTTCAATACCTGCTTAAAATAAAACAAAACAATAAATTGTACTGCTGTATAATGAACAAAATGTGAGCAATCTAATACTTAATGTATGATTAATTTTAAACCATTTCCAGTTTCGGAAGGTCAACATAGTACTACTGTAATTATTACCCAATGTACAGTAAAATGCATAGTCTAATCATCATCATCATAACGCCGCCACCATCGTCATCATCGCAATATTTTAATTTTGCGTTAAAAGGTATGATTACTAGCCCAACGTCATCATCATCATCAACATCATCATCATCATGAGGATACCATCAAAATTAGAACAATTAGAACGATTAGTAAATAACCACGATATTATATTTCTTAAACTAAAGATGCTTTTGAAAAAGGCGCATGTCTCCCACAACTGCCTTATCAGACTTTCAGTGCTTTGATTATAACGCGACTGCCTTATCAGACTTTCAGTGCTTTGATTATAAAAAAAACAAGTTTCAAGGGCCTTCATTCCGAAGTGCTTGAGCCGATTTGGCAAGTTAACGAACTTGGCCGAGATATTTATGATCAAACACATTTTCGTCAAATTAGGTGAAGATCGGATGTGAAATGTTCATCTTAGAGTGCGGACAAGCTTTGTGACAGACGGACATATGCACGCAGACAGACAGACACGCACGCGCGCACGCACGCACGCACGAACACACAAACACACACACACAGAGGAATAAATAATATATGTCGCCCACACCACTATGCAGACCTGGAAAACTGAAAAGATAAGTCGATATCCAACGCACAAAATACAGGAGAATACTATTCCACAAACCGGTAAATTTGTTTAGTTATACATTGTACGTAACAGACACGGGTGCAAAGGTGAGGATCGGGCACATTGTGCCGCGCAATAGTTAACCCTCCAAGCAATCAACTGCACTAAAAGGTAAAAGGTAAAGATAATTTTATTTACCGTCGCTTTGTGAAACAATTGAAACAATTAACATAAGTTCTGCAGAGCTTTTGAGCGACCCTATTTTAAGAACAGTTAAAACCATTTATACCTTACCCCCAGCAGTTTGCTTGTACCCATTTACAGCTTGGTCGACTGTGGCAAACGTGATAAAGTGCCTTGCCCAAGGACATACCGCAATGGGAGTAGCCAGGATCCGAACCAGGGGCCTTCACCTCCGTGGGAAAGCGTCTTAGCCCTCTCGACCGATGCGTCCACTAAGCGGCACTCAAGGACATAAACAGGGGGGTGATGTCTGTTTCAACATACCCAAATGTTAGAGGTTTGTAGCAAAGTGATCCACAAATATATAAAATATATAATATGTACTGACTTACAAGTACACATTTATAAACAACTTTCGACGGGTCAAAGACCAATTGGCCGAAGAGTTGTAATCCCTGTTTAATATAAGATACAGTCAATTCGAGGAATTTGGTTGAACGGCCGACCATGTAGGTCAAGGCCCCCTCTAACGGTTAAGAAGCGTACGCCCTTAACACCAATAATAGGAGAAGGCCAGTCGAACGCTAAACTTAAGATGCTTATCTAGTGGCCAACCTAGGAAGTGAGCTTGAATTTTAAGATACTACCGCAGTATCAAACCTTTAAAAGGCATACCAAAATTGTGGATCATATTAATTTTATATAGCTCACGTGATCAACACGGACAGCGTAAAAAAGCATTTTTGAACAAACAAACAAACAAACAAACAAAATTAATTCTCCTGCACGAGTGCGTTGGACAAGTATCTCCTCTGAGACATAATAACAACGTCAGTAATAAAATTGATAATCATTGTGATCATCATCAAAATCGTCCATTCCAATATCATCATAAGAATCGTCTTGACCACTAGTCGTGTTCACCAACATCGACCTTTTCTGTTCAAAGATATTTCATTTATTCGTTGAGGATAGTCGTTTAGTTTTGACTGTATAAGCAGTGTAAACTTTGAGCTTTCATCCTAAATTATTAGAATTTTGCGACGTGTCAAAGCTTTGACATGAGACATATAAAACTGTCACCCAATGTCCAAAACACAACGTCCCAACAAAACGGCAACAAACAAATAATGACGATTGCTGCTACTTTTCAATAGAAACGGGGATTTCCCTCGAAAAGAACCCAGCCCCTGATACCGCAAACAACAAATGACTGTTGGACACAAACAACACATGAAAACATCCAAACCACAATGCATTCATGTGCCCCAGCGGCCAACCACTGCAGCCTTGCACCCAATCTGACTTAAGTACTTGATCTTCTAAACGAAGATCTGAGAACGACCCATTCACATTCGTCTTCTGTATATTTTGGATTTCCAGTATTGCTATTTTTATTTTTTATCTAATCAGATGATTTGTTCGAATGTCAGAGAGTAAGAAAAATGTACAGTCATTCCAGGGCTCGAACCCGGGATCCCTCGCTTACAAAGCAAGTGGCCTACCGACTGAGCTAACCGGCTGTCTAATACATTACGACATAATAATTGTAAATATCAAAAGTCAAGGCTACAGGTAGATTTGCAAGATGTTGTAAGTTAGGCTCTGATTGGCTAGCGAAAGGGTCGTCAGAACGAGGCAATGAATAGGTCGTTCTCAGATCCTATGCGTAGCGTAATAGATGTACTTTAGTCAGATTGCCTTGCACCCTTCTTTAATATAATGAAATACACTGTAAAGGAAAAAGACAGTTTGTTCAAAACTTATCTGCATTTTTCTTGCATCCTCCTCTCTGTGGCAACATTACTGGAAAACAGCTCTTCAAACATGTGATGAACATATTTTTATACACGAAGTGCCGACTTGCCTGCTTAGTTTTTTGTGAAGGAATGAACCGCTTTGAAATATAAAAATGATCAAAACGACCCAACCCGTGAACAACTCGTGCGTAAAAGTGATTAATCGAGGCACGTTATATTACATGGACTGGATTAGAGTAACAGAAGCAGAAATTATAGCTCATGCGTACCTACTGAAAAATAACATAGATTTATTTCTCAAGAAAACAAATTTCTTTGTTTCCTCTACCATAAACGTACGCCGTATGCCTACAGCTATTTGTAGGTTGCTTGCATAGACGTTTCCCTCTGTCACTAGTTTATGGCATTTGGTTTTGCAGGCTGCCTAGGGGTGTGATCACTACCAGCCACAACAAGGATGATTTGCACGTCGCATTTAAAATAATCAAGACCACTCCAATAAATAATTCAAAAGATACATCATTTGCTCCCATCGTTGTTCAATAAATATGTAGACTGGCTCTACAACTTAGTTCCCATTACATGGAATTTAGTATAACTGGTGCCGTTATAACCAGTAATATGTACGCTAGCAACTGTAGTTATGAAATAGAATGACCTCAAACAGTACAAAACTAGAGATTATTCAATAACCATAGATTCGCACTAGCGACCCGATCGAACTACTGGCGTCTTAAATTATCAATAAATACAGATAAACAAATTTCTGCAATAGAATAATATCGCCTGATCATCGATAATATAGTTAACAAATAATCAAGGCCTTCGAGTGGTTTATCGTCTAATTTACCAAGATTAAGAGTTCAGATGCGTAGGAACTGAACCACGAGGGCGTTAGCCCGAGTGGTTAAATACTGAAGCATCTGAACGATGAACCGTGGTAAATTAGACGATAAATCACACGAAGTCCTTCATTGTTTTCATTCTGACATGCTCATTGACATGTTTTAATTAAGAAATAATAAATTTGTTCCTATATTTTATCAGTTAATAAAATATGGGCAGGAGTTTGGATGCGTAATAATTAAATCACGACTGCCCATGTTTTATTTATTGATAAAATTATTGGGACATAATTATTATTTCGATTCTAACAACGCAAATAATTCGCATTTTACAGTACTACATTTTCAGCGTAATACGTCATTCGGGTCATATGCTGTTACTATTTACCCCCTGTGGTTAGAAAGAGTTGCATAGCCAATGGAACGTATAGATATTTGTTTCTTTTTATCAGAATTTTGAGAAGTATTTATAATTTAATAATCTAACAGCTCGCAGACTAATTATGAAGAGAATCATCAAATTAAGCGATTTGACCCTGTGTTACAAGTTACGAGCTTAACTTTATATGACGTCATACTTTATGTCATACATTTATGACGTCACCGCTGAATCTTAATTAAGCTAATTGAATTCGCTCGTAGAGATCGAAACGTGTTTTACGGTCCTACACACAAGTCAGTATGACTTTTTATCATATTTATGTTTTTGAAATGCTGTTTTCAACCGTTTGGCCCTGAAATAATTTGTATGTAATGGAACTGAAGTAGAATCTCTTATGCTACAATCATAGGGGGTGAAATGTAACAGCCAACCATATTTTATCGTAGATTCGTGTATAGGCGATTTTGCTATATGTTTATATAGCAATTGCTGCAGATCGTGTTAGAATAAATATTATGCTGGACTTCATTTACCCGAGGAGTAATTTATCGGACGTCATGCGGCAATTTGACGTCATATTTGACGTCATAATGCTCTCTTACCGGTCCGCGCGTCAACCGTTGTTTATCGCAGAATATACAGAGCTTGATTTCCTTCTTTGTTTAACTGACAATCAAATTGAGCCATGTTAGAATTTATAGGGGATGAAAATCCCCGAGACGGTAACGTCCGTATATAGTTATTCGTCTTTGATGTCTGCATATACTGAGGCAATTTTTTCGATGTTTTCCGGTTCCGGTTTATGTACACAACGCAGACTGGTTGTCTTCAAGAACATCCGATCTTCCGAATCAGTCACAGAAATTCGTAAACCGCGCCAACATGATTCTTTTTACTGCTATTTCGTAATGAAAACTGTACATGCAACTGAAAAACACTTTAAACAGTGAGGAAGTGTAAAGGCCCTCAAGTTTCTGCGTGGAGAGCAAACAAACAAAAAAATCCTAAAGCCAATACGAGAACGCGGTGAATGACGTCACCGTCGCGGCTTCCCGTAATTTTTGCGAAGTATGATATTCACTGTATGAGGTATGATGACACTAACTGTAAACTGTTTAGAGCGAACTTTAGCTTTCTTTTGAGTGTTGAATATTTCTTCGTAAGTAGATATATAAAAGATAAATCTCCATGCTAGGCAGTGCCTTAATTCATATTAATATAACATGTAAGTGGTGACTGCTTAAAATTTTACTTTAATCGGCCACCTGAGTTAAAAAAGACTTTTATGGACGGAAGTCATGCGTGGCCTGACAAAAATGATCAAACATGAAAGTATCAATATCAGACTTGGTACATATGAAGCAGAGAATATGTTTCAAAGTGAAACAAACTGAACACGTCTTTGCCGGCTAGTGATACAAACTGAACACGTCTTTGCCGGGTAGTGATACAAACTGAACACGTCTTTGCCGGCTAGTCTTTGACGGCTAATGATACAAACTGAACACGTCTTTGTTGGCTAGTGATACAAACTAAACACGTCTTCCCCGGCCAGTGATACAAACTGAACACCTCTTTGCAGCCCAGTTTTGAAGTTATGGCATTAGTCTACGTATTTATCGAACTACCCTCATATACAGTTGTTGTCTGCAGTTAAGTTTAAGGAGGTTCATTTATTTTTTGCCCAAATCAAGTTGGGCGTTTGTGAAAGACGTGCTTTTTTGATAAAAGAGATAAGTGGGGAAGGTTGTTACGGAGCAGGCATAAGAAGTACATTTGTAAATATCCTTCTGAAGTCTAATAACGATGAAACGTGTATCACAGAAATAAATTTGCTAAATAACTGTATTTCCTTAATAATCATTATTTTAAAAGTAATACTGTTATCATAACTTGTCTACGATTTTCGGGAAGAACAGGTCTTCAAAAACAAATATTGTTTCGCTCGTAGTAATTATTCTAGTTTATTTAGATATACTTAGCTTTTGTAGTTGAAAACTGAAAGCCAACTCACGCAATTTTGTTAAAGGATTAACTGTCTAACAAATGAGTATATATCACCTAATCTGGAGTGAGATCGTATTAGCAACATAAGGTTCTATATTCTCACTTCCATCGCATATATTTAATCATGCATTATGGACACGACATAATAATTGTAAAATCTATACGGGACAAGTAACATATTGTTTTATATGTTAACTGCTGAAAATATTATTTTCTCTAGAAAGCGACAAAAGTGTGTAAATATTTTACAAGTGCTAATGCTGCGCTTGCCATAAAATCTCTAAAATCATTTTTAAAGTATAAATATATATTTTTCAACAGGATCAGGTATGAAATATGGAAGGATTGCTGATTAATTAGTGACAAAACGATTGTTTAACTTACATATTTTATTTGAACGGTAAGTAAATAGTGACAAAACGATTGTTTAACTTACTCACATATTTTATCTGAACGGTAAGTAAATAGTGACGTTTAACTTACTCACATATTTATAAATAGTGACAAAACGATTGTTTTACTTACTAACATGTTTTATCTGAACGGTAAGTAAATAGTGACGTTTAACTTACTCACATATTTTATTTGAACGGTAAGTAAATAGTGACGTTTAACTTACTTACATATTTTATTTGAACGGAAAGTAAATAGTGACAAAACGATTGTTTAACTTACTCACATATTTTATCTGAGCGGTAAGTAAATAGTGACGTTTAACTTACTCACATATTTATAAATAGTGACAAAATGATTGTTTAACTTACTCACATATTTTATCTGAACGGTAAGTAAATAGTGACGTGTAACTTACTCACATATTTTATTTGAACGGTAAGTAAATAGTGACAAAACGATTGTTTAACATACTAACATATTTTATCTGAACGGTAAGTAAATAGTGACGTGTAACTTACTCACATTCTATTTGAACGGTATTTAAATTGTGACAAAACGATTGTTTAACTTACTCACATATTTTATCTGAACGGTAAGTAAATAGTGACGTTTAACTTACTCACATATTTTATTTGAACGGTAAGTAAATAGTGACAAAACGATTGTTTAATTTACTCAATTATTTTTCTAAATGGTAAGTATATAGTGACGTTTAACTTACTCACATATTTTATTTAAACGGTAAGTAAATAGTGACGTTTAACTAACTCACATATTTTATTTGAACGGTAAGTAAATAGTGACAAAACGATTGTTTAACTTACTTACATATTTTATCTGAACGGTAAGTAAATAGTGACGTTTAACTTACTCACATATTTTATTTGAACGGTAAGTAAATGGTGACTAAAGAATTGTCTAACTAATTTTTATGTATGGTGTATTTGTCATGCTAATAACCACTTTGCCATTGCTGATAGCAAAAACGCCAGTGGTGATTCATTTACAATCTTCCCTGGCAGAATAATACATTTCAGTACATCAAGTTATCAAATAAATTTCAATCTCTGCTATTTACTTTAAGAGGCATTCCCTTTTAAATTTTAATAAAATGATAGCTTTAACATCGATTGTTTATATGTCAAATAGAAATAGGCTGTGAATGGGAGTTCTTTTTGTACCGTTATGTAAAAAATGGCAACAGTTTGCCTGCAGCGAGTAATCAATTCTTTATTCTGATTGTGAGATATGCAGTCTGAATAAACAGACTCAGTCAAATCGAGTCTGTTAATGTTTTGCTTGAATGAATTCTATGCTTCCAAAGGATTTTCAAACAGATTTTATCATAATTATAAGAACTCACGATTCGATAATTAGAATGAGTACCCTATCATAATACTCATATATTTCTCTACATGATATTGATTTAGTAAATAAATTACAAAAACGTGAGTCCTACGTATAAATGTAATTAAAAGGTCAATCACGAATATCAATAATAGCAACACATTTGTTTAACAGTAAGTCACCAATCTGCAAATTCGTAGAGTTCAGCAGATTTCAAGGTCGTTGATTAAAGTATTCTGAAGTCATAAATTCTTACAATTGCTAGCAACAGCCTCGTTAATGGGACGTTGACTGTGCTTGGATACAGCACAGTTGTTGCGCTGGAAGAATGCAACATTGACCTGTCAAACAAGTACGTTTAAATAATTGTGAGGTATTTTTGTATCTATTAAATTTTGATTTCTTCAATGACGTGGTTGGACTTTATTTAGTGTACTTTGAGAAATTATGAAAAAATATGGAGGTAAGTTATTGTTTTTTGTTTATTTGTACTATCTATACTGTAAGGATATGAAAGGTTAATGTGATAACATTAAACAGCGTTAAGATGCTATTCGGTGCACTTCGTTATTGGTGGAATGTTAGCAGTCACTCGGATTTTATGTAACTTGAATATCATCGTGTGCACTATATTGTTTTAATATGATAACAATAAATAAGATAAGCCAAAAGACGGACATTGCTGTGAAGGTATCATTACTTTCAAGTTATGTGCAGACAAAACATATAAATATATATGTGTGTGTGTGTATGTTTGTTTGGTTTCGTTAGAAAGTGCTTCGTTATGAAAAGCCGGGAATCCCAAAATCAACAATCAAACAATGGGCGTTTATGTGACATTTTCAGTGTCATGGCTAGCAATTTGGCGGTAAAAAAATATTCATTTTTACTGGTTAAGGGATTATTTTGTTTAGTAAGTAAATGCAATGCCCGTGTTATGATGAAAATTATAATCGTTTAAACGAAGCTTTGGAGAGCTCAGGCGGTAAGAAGCCATGTGACGGATAAAACATATGTGTGATATGCCGGTCTATGATTCTGTTAAATATCGGATGAACAACCACGTTACAAATGAAGCCAAATTATTCTTGCCTACCTTGCGGGGAAAGTATGCATTTGTCCGAGCACGCATAAAGGATAGATATTCCTGTCTTTCCCTCGGGAAAAACATTGTCTAAAATAGCGTGCACTGAAGTGACGTTACATATTACTCGCACTATTGTGACGTCATAAACTATAAGAATAATGCCAGGAAATATCCAAATCTTTTTGTCACCACGATCTATTCTGAACGCGATAGGCAAGAAATATGATCTAACATGTCTGCCTGTGTAAGACAGCTTTTTTCCCAACCATCGGGACAACTTGGATAAAACAACGTCGCTAACGCTAGGTTTTTCATTCCACACAGTTCCTCGGGTAGGGAAAACCCGTCTTACTCAGGCAGGCATGTAAGATCCTTATATTCTGTGCACATATTCGAGTAAGTAAATTATATGTAATCTAGTATAGTTTCTTTCCGGGCCAGAGTAATACTATACATGAATACAATGTTAAGTGTTTTGGGTACGTTCGTCAACTCTGCTAAAATGTAAATTATATTCCGGTCCCATTTTGTAAATAAATGTTGAACGTTATGTTATTGTTATAATAAATTATGTTTCTGTTATATTAATATGTAAATCTTAAACAATGAGTTTTTAGATCCGTTCTTGACCCTTCCAATTTACTGGTTAATTAATACCAACGCAGTTCCTTATTGTGAAGTTAGTTGCAATTTAGTATGTACTTTTATGATTCTGAATGTGTGCGCTTTTCTGATATACATTACATACTGTTTTACGACGAGGGATATAAATATCTATAATACAATAAAAGTAGTTTGATTTTCAAATTTAAGTGTTACTTACTTTTATTTCATTATTACATTTATCCACTTTACAAAATTTTGTTGCAGAGTCTAAATCTGTAACTAGTCTTAATGCGATGCTGACTTTCATAAGAGTGATCGAAACTCATTCACAGTGTATAGACTCTCTGTACGACCAACCGGAAGTCGCCAAAAACTAGGCGTTCAGAAATCAAAACAATTTTTTGCTGTCGCGGATGGCTTGGATTTTCATTGTTTATTTCGTTAATATAGCACGAAGTAAGTGTATTTTTTATTTTACGTATCGATATGGAATTACTGTTTACGTGGATACCAAACACGCCTGTTAAAACTCTTAATATACTTAATTTCAAGTCAAATCACGTGTGGGTATTTGTTCGATTTTGTTATGAAACTGTCAATTCTTTGAAATGCATGTATCTCAAGCTTTTGCAAAGAATTGAAACCTTTGCTAATTCATAGATAAATATCTTACGCGTCGAGAAATGCCAGCATGACTCTATGGTAACGAATACGCTTTTAGGAAAATGTGTTTTTCAGAGACATATGTGCCGATTACACTGTCCCACTATTCGATATATTACTGGCCCACTAATCGCAATTTTTAAAATCCGGACTGAACGCTTAGTCGAAAAACTACGCCTATTCAAAACTTCTTTTCATTCTTATATTTCAATGTTTTGACTTTGTTTTATGATAACCAAAAGTTAAAATATAATAGTTATAACTTCTTTTGTTTTCGTAACAGTCATGGACCAGTTTAAATGCTATTACTGCAGTTTCGATTCCACTTTTCGTTTGTGTTCATTAGTAAGCATTTATCAAAATAAATTGGTCTAGCACGGCGCAGCTGTGCGCCTAACTCAATTTGGTAAGTGCGTACTAATAAATTCTAACTTGCATAGTGTTTGAAACTGATTTTTGCAATAATGACTAGATTCGTTACACATAAATCACTAGCGCATAATTCATTTAATCGTTACGTGGCACAACTCAGTGTTTGATCAATTTTCGGCATCTCAGAGACTTGTTCGGACTTTACGACGGGAACTTTATCATCTCTCACAGAAAAAAAAAACAGTTGCCGTCGGCGCGGTAACTGGTAATTTCTGCTTATTTTAATATCCGGCTCTAAAGCATCGCTGATATCATTCAAAATCAAGCAGATCGAAGCTAACACCCGGTTCTTTTTCGTTTCGTTTTCATTCATAATTATTGAGTATTCGCTACAGAACAAACTGAAAATGACCTGGCTCCTAGTGATTACATCAGTTGATCTACATGTATAAATAATATGAATAAAGCTACCACCGTCTTGAAAGATAGATGAGCGGGACTCATTTTCATTGCACACTTTGACTGTACAAAGCAACCAGGCAGACAGTGCGTGAGTCTGTAGGCGGAGCTTAAATTCAAAAAGTAATTTCAAACACTAAGTACAATACATTGAGTGACATTGACCTTGAGTATAATGGACACAGGGACCCTGCAGAAAAAGGCTTTGTTTCTATGCTGTACAATGTTTATGCGAAGTTACAGTAAGGAATAAGCAAAAGTTAAAAAGATGTGATGAAAAAAAGGTTGCCTTAAGACTTTTAACCAAGAAAGCCAAGGCCGAAGCCGGGGCGAGTAGAATTGCACCCCTATTCCCGAATAGTCGAGCTAAAAATACAAAGAAAAAAAATAAATTGTCCTGTCACACTGAGCGAAATAAATATATATTTTTTCTCGTATGTGAGCGGAAACACGTATAAACATTCATAGCGCGTGTGTCTGTAGGCGTAGCTTGAATTAAAAAAAATGTCAAACACTAAAAAGATGTGACAGAAAAGGTTGCCGAAAAAATTTAACCAAGAAAGCCAGCGCGGAAGCCGAGGCGAGTAGAATAGCACCCCTATTCCCGAACAGTCGAGCTAAAAAAAAAAAGAAAAAAAAGAAATACAAACAAAGTGTCCGTCAAACTGAGCGAAATAAATATATATTTTTCTCGAATGTTAGCGGAAACACGTATAAAGATTTTATTTCTTGTCCAAGACAAGGACATCGTTGGTGAAACAGACTAATAAGTACTGTTTCACAGTCGCAAGTGAAATACAATACAAAATTTATATTTCTTAATTCAAGGAGTTCAGAGTATAGAGCCTGCAAGTTCAAACACTTCGTCATTTCTTTATTGAATAGGCATACAGTGTTTTGGCGAATAGTGGAACAGTTTTTATATAAAGTTTTGCGACTAGGCGGCCAGTGCATAATTCAGATGCATGTTGAATTAAACAATATTTCAACTATTTAGGATTGTAAATTCATATTTGTAGGTATAAACTCATGTGCATGGATTGATAATGTAACATTCAGAAGCGGTTCTGACACGTATTTCCTTCGCACTTCCTAAATAACGGACATTTTAGCCTGAATGCATCGTCTTTTGCTATGACCAGTCGTGTTTTTGGTGAAAATACGTTTTACTTTCATGTGTTAGTGTCTATTTAACGGCAGTTTGTTGCAGAGACATTTATCATACATTGAAAAATATATACAAGAAGAATATTTATTTCAAATAGACACAGAAAAACATAAAAATAATTACTACCGACAGCTTCCAACAATTTGAAAAACGAAAGTGAACGCCTAGTTATTGGCGACTTCCGTTTGGGCGTACAGAGAGTCTATACACTGTGTCATTTGTACATATAATTATATAATAAATAGTTGGATTCAAAGGAAAAACAAAAATAATTTAAATAATTAAGTTTGATTTCACATTTGAAACGATAAAGCACAAGGACCATACCCGCATACCACCCTTGAATGTATTACTAATACTAAATACTTATATAAAGTTCGAAACGTGGATTATATCGACAGTCAGGTATATGGGCAAACAAGGGTCAACAGTGTATGACACACGAAAATGCTTAATGTAATGATTTCCAAAAAGGCGCATCTAAAACAATGGAACATGAAACACCTCATAATAAGTTTATGTTCACCTTATATTGATGGAGAATACTGAGTACTCACATTCATCTGAAGTGAAGAGAAAACTTAACTTGATGGTTATGTAGCTATAACATTGTCTTGCCCAAATGGGGCATAACTAAAAAAAACTCGAAAGAAGAGAACAAATCTCAAGCAACAAATCGGACAGTATTCGCATATCCTCCTGATCTGACGTTGATGCATATCGAGATTTATTTGAAATTGATGAAAACTGTAGCAGGAGTTGAGTTAACAAGATAGTATATCGGACGGACGGAATAACGGATGGACGTTTCAAACACTAAATGCCTCCTGTGCATTCGACACACGAAATACAAAACACATACAACCATTAAATAGTGATAGTCTCTAATCTGATGATGTATACTAGAATTTCGCTTAATGTGTTTACTGATGCATATATCGAAGATATTTAAACCAAAATATAAAAATGTTTCGTTTGAATGTTGTTGTTTTGTTTTTTTTTTATTTCAGAAAGAATTCAATACTTTGTGGTATTTATTATTGTTTCATTTACAGCGGCTTTGAAATAACGTCATTGATCCCACTCGTAAATCATAAATCTAAACGCTCTGATAACTAGTCATATATATTTGGCCAGTTGTATATTGTTGTAGTATTTAAATGATCATGATGTAAGATTGAAACTTACAGCATCTGTGTGACTACAAAATAAAAACAATGCAACTATGGATACGTAAACAACGTACGTAATCAGCGTAAGAAAGTTTTGATTGACCCACTTTTCTTCAGGCACGGACTATGGTGTTCCGTTTGGACAATCGTGACTTTTTATTTAATACTTAACCGCGATGCACGATGGTACGATGACGAAAACGCGATGGCGCGATGACATGATGATGAAACAACGATGGTACGATGGTGAAAACGCGATGGCACGATGATGAAATCGCGATGGTGCGATGGTACGATGGTGAAATGTCGATGTAATATCGCGTTTTCATCATCGTACCATCGCGTTTTCACCAATCTGACTAAAGTACATATCCTATAACGCTACGCATAGGATCTGAGAACGACCTATTCATTGCCTCGTTCTGACGACACTTTCGCTAACCAATCAGAGCCTAACTTACAACATCTCGCAAATCTACCTGTAGCCTTGACTTTGATATTAAATTTTATATCATAATGTATCAATACCGTTAGCTACAGTTGGATAGCCACTTGCTTTGTAGACGGAGGGTCCGGTTTCGAGCCCTGGAATGATGCACATTTTTTTTACTCCTTGACATTCGAACAAGTCGTTTGATTGGATAAAATAAAAATAGCAATATGAAATCCAAATATACAGAAGACGATGTGAATGGGTCGTTTTCAGATCTTCGTTTAGAAGATCAAGTACTTAAGTCAGATTGCGTTTTCACCATCGTATCATCGTACCATCGCGTTTTCACCATCGTGTCATCGCGTTTTCATCATCGTACCATCGCATTTTCACCATCGTACCATCGCGTTATCACCATCGTACCATCGCATTTTCACCATCGTACCATCGCCTTCCGGTGGTCATGCGCAGTGGTACAGTATATGCGTCAGTAAAATACAGGCTTGATACAATCTCATTTTCACATTGCACTATGTACCTTCTACATCCTAACAAGAATAAGCTGAGTTTGAATAATACCATGTGACTATTACACCCAGCTTTTTATTTATTTCATGCATACATAAAATACAAAGGACGTGGCCTTGAAGATTTTACTGTTTTAATGAACTGAGCACTGAAATCTTTGTAAAACATTTTGCAAAACAGCAGAATCTAAATGATAAATTTCTTCTCACAAAATACATTGAGATACATTCATGTATTGTTGACAAAAATACAAGTGTACGGGACTACGCATTTCTTACCGTAAGGCGATGGTACGATGGTGAAAACGCGATGGTACGATGGTGAAAATGCGATGGTACGATGGTGAAACCACGATGGTAAGATGATGATATCGCGATGGCAAGATGGTGAAAACGCGATGGTACGATGGTGAAAGCACTATTGTACGATAATGATAACGCGATGGCACGATGATGAAAACGCGATGGTACGATGGTGAAAACGCGATGGAACGATGATGAAAACGCGATGGTGCGATGGTGAAAACACGATGGTGCTATGATGAAAACGCGATATTACCTCGACATTTCACCATCGTACCATCGCACCATCGCGATTACATCATCGTGCCATCGCGTTTTCACCATCGTACCATCGTTGTTTCATCATCGTGCCATCGTGCCATCGCGCCATCGCGTTTTCGTCATCGTACCATCGTGCATCGCGGTTTAGTATTAAAAATAAGTCACGATTGTCCAAACGGAACACCGTACACGGACTGACCAGTAGTTTGGCGCTGTGTACCTAGGATATTGACCGCGTACATAGGCCTTCTGGACTCGGTCGACATCCTATACATATTGATACGTCCACTCGCCATATACCTTTTTCTTTCGGCGTAGCTGTCTAAGCCAACTTTTGACCTACTTTAAGAACCAATAAAAGTTTTAAATTTATAATTCTTCAACAAATAAAAATAGTGGGACTTGAAAGAAGTGAATACATAAATACTTTTAATTAACTACATTTTTACATTTCAACAGAGTATTTCACAGATACGGTCATGGTGAGCTCGGCTTTCTCTGTAAACTCTGTAATGTACTCTACGTACCGCTTGATTAAATTAATAGTTATAAATGCAAGTGTTTGATATAACGTTGAATCACAAAAATGCCGTCTAATTGCTGGTATATCTAGCGAAAAGTGTCAGAAATGCAGTATTAATTAAACTTACACAGGAATATTCGAACTCCTGTAAAGCGTCTTAATATTGTCAAGAAGAAATGTAGTAAACAACGCGCGGGGCACTGTTCTGTATATTGCAATCCAACATTTTCAATACTTAAAATCCGCACCAACGCTGAATATCTTTTTTCAATATATTTCTTGTTCCGGGTACGTTAAGAGAAAATGTTTCGATTTTTGTTCCAACATCGAATCAGGTCAACTTTGGTGCCATGTCCGGAAGAGTATATTGCCACAAAATATACCTTATTAAATAATAAAATAGTGTGACAGTTTTTGGTAGTGTAACTGAATTATTTTTGAATTTATTTCTTTTGCGGAAATATGAGTTAACATTGCTCATTTTTGCACAAAAATATAGTGTTTTTTCTGGTACTATATATCACTTCCCTTACAGCAGAATATCAGTTTTTAAAAATGAGATTGTTTTAACGTTATCATTGTAAATCATCGAACTAGATTGAAGAATAAAGGAAAACACGGAATTACAGTATAAAGGGGATTGAAATAAGTACATTTATTACCGCTGATAAGTATGGCAATAAGTACATTTATTACCGCTGATAAGTATGGCAATAAGATTAGTTTTGAAAAAAAAGAGCAATAAATTGATCTAGATACTTTTTTCTTAAATTTATACACAAAAAAGTAATAAGAGAACACTGTAACATACTAGATGTTTCGATACGTTCTTGTTTTGTTTATAATAAATAAATATAAAAGTTATATAACCACGTGTTTTAACCAGTTATATTAACAAAAATGTCCAAGCTAGCATCTGTACCAAATCGTTTCACCAAGATTTAATTGTTTTAACAAGGTAGTGGAAATAACAAGTAGTCAACTCTAGACAGTTTACACAAAAATGACCAAGGTTTCAACGAAAAAGGGACATTTTCAAGTTAAGTTCAACACTACCCGGTTTCAGTGTACGACATAACCTGATCCAGTACCCTTTTTGATGTAACATGGTCTCGACCTTACTTACAGCCATACTTGCACAAATATGTGTAATATGAATATTTACACTATGTACATGTTGACGGTGTATATCAAGTTTCGTTTGTTTAAGAGGAGTCGAGTGCAAAAACGTTTGAAAGACGGACAGACTATCCAAACACTATTTATCACCTGG
Source organism: Mercenaria mercenaria (assembly GCF_021730395.1). NCBI lineage: Eukaryota > Metazoa > Mollusca > Bivalvia > Venerida > Veneridae > Mercenaria > Mercenaria mercenaria. Next base: position 55,948,663 of record NC_069371.1, read on the forward strand.
TTCTTCGTGGGCATAATTAAATCACATAATTCTTCTTCTGCGTTCCAATTTAAAGCAAACATATCTAGATAAATTTAACTATTAGATTGTCAGTCAGTCCTGCAAGAAGTATGTCAGTTAGTATATACATGCAAACAACTAGAGATGCAAATGTTATAACCCTATCTGTTATACCAAACAATCTGCCATATACGTGTATACAGATTGGGCAGACTGTCCGGCATTCGGTCAGACAAATATACAACTTTTGTTTGACCAAAAGAAAATTTCGAAAACTGAGTAAATGGATGAATCAAACCTGTTTTAAATTTGATGCATATATTTGTATTAACCCTGGCAGATTTTTCTAATTTAAAAATAAATTCAGCTGAATAGGGTGTGCAAAAAGAAACATTTTTAAAAGTAGATTTATAGTTTCAATACTTGTATTTTTAACACGGTAAATGCGGTAGGATTTGTTCAGCTTTAGCCTGAAAGAAATGGAAATGTTCATATTCTGAGAAAATGTTTCAGGAACTGTAAAAATTAAAACTGCTCATTCAAACCGAGCAGGCAACATCTGAATTTTAGCATGTTGGTCAAACTGACTGGTAGACCACGTGCTTGATAAATATGAAACTAAACCTCTAAGGTATCAATACTAATAATATCCGAAAATACGGTTAGGTCTTATTAGTTTTTGCGGAGAAGCGCCTTTGCCTTTGTTATGCGTAACCTATATATATATATATATTAGCTTAAGGCGTGTGTCTTAAATAAGGTTTCATTCTTGAGAAAGAAATGGAATAAAGCATTAGTTGAAGAATCCATTAAAGGTGTGTGCCAGATATAAAAGTCGATGTCTCCGTTCCCATTATTGGTCAGCCATATTACTTTCGCTAAATTCCATTATTTGCTATCGTTTTTTACGAGAGAAAATTGTCACGTAAAAGGAAGCAGAGCTGAAAAAGATGCTACAGTGATTAAGTACACATTGACATTATCGTTGTTGTTGTGCTGTAGCAGCTAATGTTAACATAATTCAATTATTGAGGGAATTTCAACGCAGTATCTGTAATGGATCTTTTGTCAGAGTAAATGTTAGTCTTTTTTGTTATTGCTTTTTTCAAGTTAGTACAGCGTTATATGACATGTGTATTTGTAAGTATTTATACATTAAGTTAAAGGAGCTTTTATCAAATTTGCATAAAATGAATCCCAGTGGATTCGAATTTTATAAGGTCTAGGTAGTATGTAACTTATAAATGATCTGTATTGCAATGAATAAAAAAATACAAACTGTATAAGATAGATATAGTAGACACACTTCTATAAATGAATATGAATTTATTATTACATATCAGCATAAATTTAGTATAATAAGTTCGTTGGTTATTCGAATGTACTATTCAACATATTATATTATATAAGTTGAAAGTGATTATTTTCTGGTGCGTTTCAAGTCTGTCACAATTACGGTATGATTATAACCATGCTGCTATATCTTCATAGTGTTTTCTATCTGTTCTCCTTTTTCTGGGTTTATTGCTATAGTAGTCATGAGTTTTAAAGATAGGCCTACTGCATTTAGAAATTATATAAATAATTACCAGTATCAACACACTTTTAAATAAAGGATAATTAATCTAAAATTAAGTCTCTGTAGACGAAGGGTTAATATATGTTTTATCATTTGTAGGTACATAATGGATCTATATTTAATGAAATAATGAAAACGCCGTGGAGCATAAAGAATCAGGCAGAATGTGTAAGCAGCCTTGGAAGTTCGGCATTTTCAACAGATGGTGAGTACAGCAGCTGACGTATAACGGACTTTTTATGTTTGTTTTTATTATCTTATATAGTACAAATTGTACACAAACCCATGCATTTTGGAAAGTTCTTTCAGATCTGCAAACTGATCACAGAGCTTATGAAATCAAATAAATAAATCACAAAAGGGAAAACATTTCTTTGCAATCATCTTTTTGACGATGTGTACAGCTTGGGGCAACTCATTTATGCATTATTACCTGTTTACTGGAACAGTATCACGGATTTTTGTTGCAGCTTTATATGTTTTCTTAGTTAATGGGGTATATACTGAAATATTCCCTGTAGTGACTTGCTGGGTTTTTTTTTGTAATCATAAGCTCTGTGACTACTTGATTTAAAATGCCTTTCAAAAATGTACAATTTGATTTACATTCTAAAATGATGTATTATGAAATAATATACAAACATGTGGAGATTACAGCAAATAAGATTTCATCCTTTTCAGTTTATTGGAACATGCGAGCAAAGGAAGTTACAAAAGTAAATCAAAATTGTCGATTTATCACACCGGTGAATATCTTATCTTAACTACCATAATTATTTGATTTGTGAGCAAGAACTGCGAGAAATTATTTATAATTGCGTTTCGAAAAAAGTAAATTTGTTAATGACCAGAAATTATCAATCAGAGATTCTGAGACCCTCAGTTTTTCTGATCTGATCAGAGAATGTCAAAAAGACTTTTTAACCCAATCTGATTGTGTTTACCGCTTGGCAGATAAATATGTTAAATTAATAAGTTTACCGTGTTGTTTAGGCTGATCACTACCAAATAGAATGTAAGCCTCCGCAGGTCTAGTCACAAGTAGTCCAAATATAAATAGTACTAATCTTTTTTCCTTTCCTAGTGCATTTTCTCGGCAGCAACGTGCTTACTTTTACCCTACCGCGTTTCAGTATGTATCACTTTGCATTCTAATGAAATCGGCATGTTCCTATCGCATGCTAGATAAAAATGGCGGCGTAAGAATTTAATGTCACGAAAAGAGAAATTGAAAGAAGCGAAAAGTAGTAATTTCAGCGGGTTGTATTTAACGAACTGTAGTTTTCTTATATAAAAGTTAACACCCCCTTTTCTTTTTGTTTTTCTAAAGTAGCGATCTAGTTCTTTATGGGAATATAAGTCTCTGAAAATCTGATATGCTAGAAAATGTCGAAACACCGTTATGAAGTGAGTGGATTTTATATGAAATAAAGAACAGCTGGATTTAGTGGTGTTCAGCCTATAAGGGGCAATACATGTTATTTTCTGAAACCCCTCGAAAATGAATGGAAATGCCATTAATCTATTCTTTATGATGTAAAACGGTAACAAATGGCTGAAAACGCTTCAATTTCTTGTGTTTTTGGAATTTAGATCGAATTTTCGACCAGGTGGCACTATTTTGGTTCGTTTTAGGACCTAGTAAATGTCTTCTCTCGCATTTTAGCACTTCAGTTGTCTAAATAATATTGAAATTAGCATGTTTCTGAATGAAAATGACAAACATCGTAACGATTAAATGGATGTTAAATGTAAATTCCACGAATAAGGTAAAATTAATTGAAATATTGCTTGCACAGGGCTAAATTTTGCATATTTTTGGGGATGGGGGTGACCTGTAATGAATTGTCATTTCTCTATATTTTCTCAATATTTTGCACCAAAACAAAGCAGAATCATTGTGAAATAGGCGTACCTTGAGAATGAATGCAAATTCATGGAAAAATCAAACAAAATATTTCTCTTATAAGGGGCAATACATGTTATTTTCTGAAACCCCTCGAAAATGAATGGAAATGCCATTAATCTATTCTTTATGATGTAAAACGGTAACAAATGGCTGAAAACGCTTCAATTTCTTGTGTTTTTGGAATTTAGATCGAATTTTCGACCAGGTGGCACTATTTTGGTTCGTTTTAGGACCTAGTAAATGTCTTCTCTCGCATTTTAGCACTTCAGTTGTCTAAATAATATTGAAATTAGCATGTTTCTGAATGAAAATGACAAACATCGTAACGATTAAATGGATGTTAAATGTAAATTCCACGAATAAGGTAAAATTAATTGAAATATTGCTTGCACAGGGCTAAATTTTGCATATTTTTGGGGATGGGGGTGACCTGTAATGAATTGTCATTTCTCTATATTTTCTCAATATTTTGCACCAAAACAAAGCAGAATCATTGTGAAATAGGCGTACCTTGAGAATGAATGCAAATTCATGGAAAAATCAAACAAAATATTTCTCTTATAGGCTGATCACTACCAAATAGAATGTAAGCCTCCGCAGGTCTAGTCACAAGTAGTCCAAATATAAATAGTACTAATCTTTTTTCCTTTCCTAGTGCATTTTCTCGGCAGCAACGTGCTTACTTTTACCCTACCGCGTTTCAGTATGTATCACTTTGCATTCTAATGAAATCGGCATGTTCCTATCGCATGCTAGATAAAAATGGCGGCGTAAGAATTTAATGTCACGAAAAGAGAAATTGAAAGAAGCGAAAAGTAGTAATTTCAGCGGGTTGTATTTAACGAACTGTAGTTTTCTTATATAAAAGTTAACACCCCCTTTTCTTTTTGTTTTTCTAAAGTAGCGATCTAGTTCTTTATGGGAATATAAGTCTCTGAAAATCTGATATGCTAGAAAATGTCGAAACACCGTTATGAAGTGAGTGGATTTTATATGAAATAAAGAACAGCTGGATTTAGTGGTGTTCAGCCTTTATGCCCTCAGGATTCAAGGCGGTTACACTCATACTGGTCTAGTTGTTGTCTTAAAACGCCTAAAGTAGGTATTATTATCTCGTATCACTTTCTACTTTGATACATGTACCGTATCGTCTTACATCGTCTTAAAGTGTATATGAAATAAGTAAAATAAACAAGGAAATAAAATCCAGAAAAGAAAATAATAAAAACAAGCGATGTACTACATTTACGGATCGAACCAACAGCCACCTCCGCTACGCTGAGAAAACTAAACTGAAAACTTCATTGCATGAATGTAACATAAGTTTTACATGTAAAAAAGCTATTTTTCTTGACTGAGTTGTTATGAATAGGATTTAAAATGCAGTGTTTATGAAATATGATATAGTTTCTTTAAAATATATTTTGTTTATGATAATGTAACTGTCTTTAATGAAGCAAAACATACTTACATAAATGGTTAAAATCCGAGGAACCCGGAGTACTTGTAGATTCTAGAAAAAACATATCATTTGTATAAGCTTCGCCGGAATATACCTTTGAAATCGATTTTAAGACTTAATTTTGTGACAGATAATAGATTTGTACCCGGCCATAAACTGTTTGACCCACATTATAGAATTTCATATATTTTGTGCCGAAACTATGACCAAACTTTGCAGCAGAAAACATCTGATGCTATTGTTTCCACTTCTTTTACATTGTTTACTTCAAGTAAAATTGTTTGGACAGTTTATGCCTCAGTTTGTAAACTTATAGGTAATTCAGTAGTGCCTGAATCAAGTTTGACGAGGTTTCCTAGCAACTGCCGGAATCAGGTTTGACGCGGTTTCCTAGCAACTGCCAAAATCAGGTTTAACGCGGTTTCCTAGCATCTGCTGGAATCAGGTTTAACGCAGCTTCTTAGCAAAGGGTTGCACAGGTAGACAACTTCTGACACCTCCCATATTCATACATTCTAAACATAAGCATTAGGATATATATTTTAGGACATATTTGTCTAAATTCGCAAATATATTGTCATATTTTCATTAACATTTTCTTTTATGTTCACTTAAATTAGTGTAGCGCATTGTGCCTGATGTCACGTGGACAATACAAAAAAACGTATCGTGAATTCTTTTCCGTTTTATCAACTAAAATAGACTTTTAATGCCGGCTCCAGTTTCCAGTTTATTTCAAATTATCTAAAGCTTCAACCATAATGTTCCTATTGATATTAAAGTTTTATTGCAAAAACATTATAATACTTTTAGTTCTTATTCAAAAGAGGATTACAGTGAACGTAAAACTGGCTTGTTTAGATAAAATGGAGATTAAAGAGCATAAAATAACTGAAACATCATTAATTTCAAAGAAACAAATGCATACTGACAACAGTAATAAGCTTTATGAATTTGCGTTGTAACTGAATGAAACCTGGTTTAAACATAGTGTTTGCAGTCAAACACGGTATCGGAGACCGTGTAGGCATATAGTGTTTGCAGTCAAACACGGTGTCGGAGACCGTGTAGGTATATAGTGTTTGCAGTCAAACACGGTGTCGGAGACCGTATATTAGTCAAACACGGTGTCAGAGACCGTGTAGGCATATAGTGTTTGCAGTCAAACACGGTGTCGGAGACGGTGTAGGCATATAGTGTTTGCAGTCAAACACGGTGTCGGAGACCCTGCAGGCATTACAAGGTGTTGGAGACCCTGTAGGCATATAGTGTTTGCAGTCAAACACGGTGTCGGATACCGTGTAGGCATATAGTGTTTGCAGTCAATCACGGTGTCGGAGACCGCGAGGCATATAGTGTTTGCAGTCAAACACGGTGTCGGAGACCGTGTAGGCATATAGTGTTTGCAGTCAAACACGGTGTCGGAGACCGTGTAGACATATAGTGTTTGCAGTCAAACACGGTGTCGGAGACGGTGTAGGCATATAGTGTTTGCAGTCAAACACGGTGTCGGAGACGGTGTAAGCATATATAAAGTGTTTGCAGTCAAACACGGTGTCGGAGACCCTGCAGACATATAGCGTTTGCAGTCAAACACGGTGTCGGAGACGGTGTCGGCATATAGCGTTTGCAGTCAAACACGGTGTCGGAGACCGTGTAGGCATATAGTGTTTGCAGTCAAACACGGTGTCGGAGACGGTGTAGGCATATAGCGTTTGCAGTCAAACACGGTGTCGGAGACGGTGTAAGCATATATAAAGTGTTTGCAGTCAAACACGGTGTCGGAGACCGTGTAGGCATATAGCGTTTGCAGTCAAACACGGTGTCGGAGACCGTGTAGGCTTATAGCGTTTGCCGTCAACCACGGTGTCTGAGACGGTGTAGGCATATAGCGTTTGCAGTCAAACACGGTGTCGGAGACGGTGTAGGAATATAGCGTTTGCAGTCAAACACGGTGTCGGAGACGGTGTAGGCATACAGCGTTTGCAGTCAAACACGGTGTCGGAGACGATGTAGGCATATAGTGTTTGGACGTCTGTCAGTCTGTCCATCCGATCACATTTTCAAATTTTCAGTTTTTAATGATATGGAGAAATTCTATATTGCGTATCCTTCTGGTAATGACCAGTATGAGTTTCAGTCGTATAAGTCTACACCAGTCTTAAATGTTGTAATTGTATAGTAACTTATTGCTCTTTATTTTAATGGTGTAAGCATTCTTGTAATTAATACAATGTAGACACTTAAGTAAAATAACTTATTTCTGGAACTACCAAATATAATTATGAGTTTTCTATGTTATGCAAAATTATGTAAATAAATACCGCCAAATTTACTGTAATTTATCCCATATAGGAGAAGACCTTTATATATATAAAGCCTGGCTTTCTTCTTCTTCTTCTTTTCGTTCGCGGGTCATAGCGCTATAAGCCTGGCTTTCGGATCTTATCCTTTTTCAACATGTATAATATTGATATTGTAAATTGTATAAAGTAGTATGCACATATGTTTGAAACAAAATATGTTTAAACTGAATGTTTTGCAATTATCACGACATGACAAAGCAGAATTACAGATTTGCATTAAATCATAAAATTTTGTTTTTATTATTTCAGTATTTTTGACAAATAAAAGGCATCTGTTTTACCCCCAAGAATAACTTTATTCATGTGAGAATTGGTTAATACAAAAGTAGTTTATAACATTCATTTGAAGTTTGCCAGTTATTTGCAATTTCTATCTCATGATGCGAATTGTTCCATGAATCAATGGCTGTTGGTACAAAAGATATGGAAAATATATTTATTTCTTTGTAAGGGATTTATGTCCAGCATTTCCTTAGCTGTAATGTGTAGTAACACTCAGGCACATCACAATAACGGTCTTAAAGGCAGTTAAAGGTTTTTTTCATATTTTTGTCTCACAGAGACAGTTGATTTACTGATATATTTTTTTAAGTGGAACAGAATGTGTAATCCCAGTACAAATTCCGGCTGTGATATTTTGTAATGTTTTGTTTTTTCTTTTTGTATACCCAGCTCGTACTATAAACGCTTACGATGATTCACGTATTTTAAAGGATATCCAAGAATCTGATGAAGAATGTGATTGTTAACTATGTATCAAATCTTTCTCTCATTATACATAATAAGAAGCTGATAAATTCTTTGGAATATTTATCACTTTTTGTTAAGATGAGACATTGATGCGAAGTATTTTTAGCGATTTAGTGCCATCAAAATTACACGACCTGGCTGAGGAACGGAGCTTTGAAAAATATTTTTCTTGATCGCTAAACTTCGCCGATGGCGCCACTGTGTACAAATGTATGTACGTTATTGTACACCGTATAATTTTAACCATGCCGGCAAACCCGCATGCCGGATGATTCATGTGCAGTTCATCACAACTAACTATTCATACACTGATATGTGAAAATTCGATAAAATTTCAAGTTCTTTGTTCCTTATAGTACATTTCTCGATTTAAAATAGGTCATATTACCAAAAAATAATTTGCAAACACGCTTTGGATTATGCTACCGGGTTATGATATATTTAAAAAAAAAAACATTCAAGAATTGCGAGAAAGTGGGGCTCTTCATACATCTTTCACTCTTTCAGCTACTGTCACAGTGTGGACATTTCTTATTTTATATACATTTCCGAGAACATTATATCTTAACATCTCTAAGAAACTTAAATTTATGAAGCTTTTATATTTCTTTGAAAAGGGTATTGCAAAATAGCTAAAGCGTTTTTTAAGTATGAAAACTAAAACGTGCATAGTAAACTGCAGCAAGAGTCTGATATATACTAGTAGTCAAGCGTGGGTGGCATTTGGTACAGCTGTATTATATATGTAGTAGTCAAGCGTGGGTGGCATTTGGTACAGCTGTATTATATATGTAGTAGTCAAGCGTGGGTGGCATTTGGTACAGCTGTATTATATATGTAGCAGTCAAGCGTGGGTGGCATTTGGTACAGCTGTATTATATATGTAGTAGTCAAGCGTGGGTGGCATTTGGTACAGCTGTATTATATATGTAGTAGCCAAGCGTGGGTGGCATTTGGTACAGCTGTATTATATATGTAGTAGCCAAGCGTGGGTGGCATTTGGTACAGCTGTATTATCTATGTAGTAGTCAAGCGTGGGTGGCATTTGGTGCAGCTGTATTATATATATAGTAGTCAAGCGTGGGTGGCATCTGGTGCAGCTGTATTATATATGTAGCAGTCAAGCGTGGGTGGCATCTGGTGCAGCTGTATTGAATATGTAGCAGTCAAGCGTGGGTGGCATCTGGTACAGCTGTATCATATATGTAATTAAAGATGTAGTCGAGTTTTAGATAACGAATGCTGTTTTGTATGATGTACCTTTTGGATCGAAAGTCTGCTTTGCGTGCACGCACATTTCAAAATATACGTGCACGTATAAAAATATGCGTGCACGCGAAAATATATGTCTACCTGTATATTTTTATACGTGCACGCATATATATGTAAGTGCAGGCTTATATGTACGTGCGTGTGTATAATACGTGCACTTGTAATTACGCATGCATGTATAGATTTATGCGTGCATGTACATATATTTGTGCACGCGTATATATCTGTCACGTATTGAAATATGCACAACACACATACCTTTTTCTTTAACATTTATTTTGTTATCCTTTATTGAACTTTTGTACGAGTCCTAGCAATCCAAGTACCTGTAATATGTACTTGACAAAAGTTAGTCGGAGTAATGAGAAAGGGGCACACATTGTTGTAAAGTATCACAGCGCAAGTTTAATCAGGGAAAATACCGGATCTTTGTCCTATGTGCATTTTTCTTCATGGCAACTTTCCCTTGAACAGCATAAGACTGTCCAGTGTACAATAAATTAAACATTTTAGGGCACACATCTTTTACATGAATTAAAAAGACATAGTAAAATGCAGGAACATAGTTTAAATTGTACTTGAATGCGCCATGGAATTAAGACGAAACAAATAATTATGAGAGCAATGTTTGTTTTATCGCTTTGTGTTTAAGGAAAATCGGCTTAACGTAACATCTCCGGACAAATAACAATATATATTTCTAATATTATGTTTCGAATAAACAATAATTTTCATATGAGTCCGCTAGATGAAATAAGAAACGGAGCAGCCAAAATTAACAACCAGACGGCGTTCAATTGTCCATTAATTCATGTCAATTTATCCACCAACTTAGAAAATGTAGGACAAGTCGGGGAAAAAAAATTGGCACCATGTTTTGCCTATTCATCAATGTAACTTATTGATATACATTGAATATGACAGTTAAATTACGTCCGCCATGTTATACGATATTAGTTTTGTTTAGCACATTTTATAGGAATGTTCAGCTGATCACATAACTATTTTGAGTGTTTTCTTTTCAGTATATATACTGCTTTACTTCGAATTTAAAGTAAACTATGGTATCTTTTATACTTCTGAAACATGTCATGATTGTATTGTAAGTATGCATGTAAATTAAACATACTCCAGTGAAATGAAATGAAACAATAAATTAATTTAATTATCAAAGTTGATTTTAAATACCAATCAGTTTATAATGCAAATTATGTACCCTAAATGTAACTGAATCAGAGTTGTGTTTTGACAAGTATAGAGACATAAGACGTAAATAGCTGGGCAATGTTTCGTGGCTCTCTTTAAATAATTTTGTTTCTGTTATGTCAAGTATGAGAAAGAAACATCTCTTAAACATTTGTAAATTTATAAAAGAAGCTATGCTTCAACGCAACAATGCCCTGTCAAATATTACTATTTCCTAGTATAAGTATTATTATTTATGTGTACATGTACATATTTTTATGATTTTGTAAAATTGTGTCTTTGCCATCTTTCTATTACAATGTAAATGGCCAAAGGCAAGTAATTTGCAGATTTGCCAATAAAATTTGAACTGTCGTAATTTTATGACACGCGGACCTAAATATTATTCCCAGATATTCTGTACAGAGTAGACAATTTTCACAGAGAAGCTATACATAACTGGACAAACCCTTACCTCATTTTAAAGAATTATCCTAAAACTTACATAAAATGAAGATAAAAGTAGGAGTCATATATTTACTAAGAGAGATTTGCTTACGGAAAATTAATCTCTCTAATGTGATCTCGTATTACCATTTATGCTAAATCTTAATTTCACTTTATCAAATACAATCTTTAGTCCCATTTTTACGACAAAAAATGTCAAAAATGCATCCATAATGAAATCTGAACAGAAACTAGCTTAATTTAGACATCTATGGCCGCTTCAAATGAAAAATTAGTATTCAATAACCTGTCCGATATTATTTTACTAGATTAGATGGCTCCCGCGCTGATTATTTTAGTACTGTTAGTCTGTTAGGCCTGTTTTTAAATTTTGATCAGTACCATCTGGAAAATGTAAATCACTATTTTCAAGGGAAGGTATTTACTTCGCGCGCATTGTTTGCATGGATTAAGTTTACTTCGACTTTTACACGCTTCGATCTCCGGTTTTCTTTACGTTTAACTTACTAGATTATCTTCTATCAAACAGCCTAGCCCACCGTACACTAGAGCTTACAAAGAATGTGTTTCGCGTTCACTTCACAAGCTTTGAGATTACCTCTTCACAGTGAAGTTCCTTGCATATAGGTACAGTTAACATCCATCACGAAAATGTCAAGGAATTCAACATTTTTGCCATTTTAAAATATTTATTCAACGCCTGTTCAACATGTGTAATGAGGAAAATCAGCTTCAACTCATGATAAATGTTTCATGATAACGTTACACCCAGAATTCTGTTAAGAATAGAAATCCATTCATATGCTTTATATTTCACTATTCAGTTCCATCGTTTTCTTTTTCATTTTAGACAACACCACTGCTTTTAGAAAAAAATTAAACGCGTTATAGGAATAAATACAAACAATATGTTGCTCGACATTATTTTGCAATTTTATTTCCTTTTTGTTTTGTATTTCATTAACATTTCCTTCCAAAACGTTAACAAAGAAATTAATCGTTTACTGGCTACATAACAGTTGTTGGTCAGTTTCTAATACCGAGTATCCAGAGGATAACAACGTTAGAGAATAATATTGAATGTTCATATAGTATTGATTAAACATTTTATCATAAATGCTTGGTGTTTATTTGGCTGGTAAGTTGGTCATGTCCTCTCCTCCTCTCACACCTTACAGATATGCTAGAATTGCGATTAAAGTTTATTATACCCCCACAAAACGAAGTTTGGGTATGTGGTGGGGGGGGGGGGGGGTATATATAAGAGTGAGCTTGGCGGTCGGTCGGTCGGTTGGTCGGTCGGTCCGTTGGTTTCTGTGGTTTCCGGATGATAACTCCTGAAAGGCTTGACTGATTTAAATAATTTTGGTACTCAGGTGTAACATTAGAAAATACAGGTCAAGTTCGAATTTGGGGTCAATAGGTCAAATGTCAAGGTCACAGTGACCCTGAACAGTTAAACGGTTTCCGGATGATAACTTGAGAACGCTTGGGCCTATGATCATATATTTTGGTACACAGGTGTAACATTATAAAATACAGGTCAGTTACGACTTTGGGGTCTGTAGGTCAAAGGTCAAGGTTACAGTGACTCGGAACACTTAAATGGTTTCCGGATGATAACTTGAGAACACGTGGGCCTAGGATCATAATTTTGGTACAAAGATGTAACATCATGAAATACAGGTCAAGTTCGACTTTGAGATTTGTAGATCAAAGGTCAAGGTCACATTGACTCGGAACAGTTAAACGGTTTCAAGATGATAACTTGAGAACGCTTGGGTCTAGGATCTTAAATTTTTGTACACAGGTGTAACATGATTAAATACAGGTCATGTTCGACTTTGAGGTTAGTAGGTCAAAGGTCAAGGTCACAATAACACGAAACAGTTAAACGGTTTCTGGATGATAACTTGAGAACGTTTGGGCCTAGGATCATGAAAAGTGATAGCGGGGTTGGTTATGACCAGCAGATGACCCCTAATGATTTTGAGGTCAGCAGGTCACAGGTCAAGGTCACAGTGACCCGGAACACTTATTATTTTGGGTTCCAAAGGTCAAAGATCATTTAAACCTTTTCCGGACAATAACTTGAGAACGCTTGGGCCGAGGATCATGAAACTTTATAAGGAGGTTGATCATGACCAGCAGATGACCTCTTTTGATTTTGAGGTCAGTAGGTCAAAGGTCAAGCAAGTTCAGCATTGACATTGGCTTAGTTCTGTGACAAGGCCATATTGTGGGGGTATAATTCGTCACTCGTGTGACAACTCTAGTTGATATCATTGTCTATTACCACACAACAAAGTTACAAATAAAAAAAGTTGCATATGAAATTTTCAACCCAAAGTCCTTTACCATGAAACTCACGTTAAAATCAATATACATAAACAACATTCGCGCATGTCTCAACGGCAACTTCGTTCGTCGCCATATACATGTCTGCCTGTAATTTATAAAAATACTCTTGAAAAACACAATAACATATAACTACATGCATCTCTTTAGCGTGGTAAACATAACTTGCTATGTCCTTAAGAATTTTGTATTATTTGACATAAACAAAAGTTGTATTTTAATACATTTGGTTTGATTCTATAAAACGATTAAATAATATTTACTCCTTAAAGGTTTTCATAAACTGGACATTCAAGAACGAAATGAAATTCACCTTCTTATAGATGACAATATGAATCAAATCTTAATTTAGTCAATGCATATCTCTAATACGGTATATTTGCTGTCTAAATATTCTTTATAATAAAAGCAAAAAATATTATTATAGAATATTGCCCGTGACGGTAGGCTTAGACTTGTATGTTGTTCTCGACAAAAAATCTGTAACACGCTGTGTTAATTATAAGGCACATTTTCAACACATTATTGGGCAAGTCAAACACTGGATCCTAAACTAAACAAAACATTTTATACCAGAGATGCCAGTTAGTTTTATTTGACATAATTTGAATATCCCTGGATATTGACTAGTAAATAATAGATATATATTTTCTATCTGGCGCACAAGTATTTTATTTATTTCTTTTTTTTTATTTCATATCTAACCTCCCAAACTCTGAATATATATATATAAACATTCTGACTAGATGTTTTCACGCCTAGAACTGTTTTACAGAACTGCAATCTGCTACGTTTGACGTAATCACCAGTCTAGACTAGCTCCTAGACTATGATATATCTTTTTACATTTTTATGATCGAATGTAGTGAACTGAGCCAGTCTATATCCTATGTCCAATATCATAGTCTAGTACAATCCGAAATTCACAAACCTCTTTTAGGTTTGTTATCATCAATGTCAAGAACTGACCACAGCTACTGATAGAGATCATGTTTACTGCCATTGTTTATGCATTCATTGAGACCTCTGGTAGCTTGTTTACATTTTAAGGCAGAGGTCAGCTGAGTTGAAATTTTATCAGAAATGAATTTTCATTTCTCTGTATTGGTACTTGCAGTTAGATTTGAAAATCTGAAAGATACACTTCCTATGGCTTGTCATTAAATGGACATAAGGAATTAAACTGTAATTGAACAATAAAGGAGTAGAACAGATGTGTTTTTCCCCCGAACTGGTAGCGGGAAAAGTTAGCTTTTGCGATATTTGTGTTAAAACCTTGAACGTTAATAGACGGAATGCACAAATTCAATAATATAGTGGTGCATTAATGAATATCCGGGTTCAGGGGCTGAATAATGCATATTGAAGTGTTGTATTTGAAGGACAGTGAAACACAAGTACACCGGGCATATAAATCTGCAATCTTGCTCTGAGAATATTCGGACAGAATGCTTTCATTTCTTGTTATCCTGTATTCTGTAAGTTAGAAGGTCTATGGCTTTTCTGAAAGATTTTTTAGCTTTAAAAATGTGTATGTAAATACATGAAAGCATATTTTTACATCAAAATTGGTATTTATGCAGGCGATAGAAAAGTCTCAAAGTTAGAAATACATTTTAGCTTATAATTCTTGTTTGTTTCTTATTTGTGCAAATTTCGCATTTAGCATACTATATTCTCCAGTTAACTCCAGTTAGTTATCTAATGCTTTACAAATCAAGAAAACCCCATACTTGTATCCTCTTTCGTTAAGATTAGCAGAGCCAAATTGTTAAGATAAAATTAATTAATTTGTGAAAAATATAATGTTAAATAGAGACATTTGGTTACAAAATGTTTTTTTTTTGTGTTTTTAGTTGACAATAGTATAGTTTTATTCATAGAAGGCTTGTTCAGTTTACCAAATACTTCATTTTAACGTCAAAAATGTTTAATACTCTAAGTACAAGTAAGCATTTGATATTTCGCATAAAATATATAGCATTAGGAAGTTAACATTATAACTCCGCCCTTTCATTTGAAAAATGCCACATGCCAAATGGAAAATATTTAATGCCATATGCTAAATCTTAAACATTGAGTCATAATTGTCAAATGCGATAGCAAAACAATACTGTGGAAGGACAGTGCGACATGCTAATTTCCAAATGCTAAATGACAAATAATTTAATAAAAAATAACATTTAGCATTAAATAATATGAATTTAGCATAAAGTTATTGGTATTTAGCATTAAAACTGACATTCGGCAATTAGCATGGCGCACAGGCCCTCCATACAAAGCTGAATACTAACATGCATTGTCCGATGTTGGCATGACATGGTAGAACATTTTTCAGATCAGACTCATAAGACATAATGCAGATCTTTATTTCATAAAATCAAAGGACAATTAGAATTATCTTTCAGCATTATAGACATCAGATATTTGAAATTTTCGCATTTATTATGAGAGCAAGAATATTGTATTTAGCTATCAAAATTAGATATCTGGCAATAAGAATGGGGCACCAGCCTTCCATATATGCATCGGCCTTCAATAGTTTTGTTATTTATCAATCTTTGTTAAGAAAATAAAACTTCTTTTTTGTTTGGTGCTGCAGTGACTTCAGTACGGTGCTTGGTCACTGAATAGAAATCATTTTTGCTGACATTTGTTTCCTTTAATTTTGGTACAGCTTTCTTATAATTTTGTCTATATCTGCTGGCTTTCCAATTGGACAACAATTCTCGGTTTCATTAACCACTTTGAAAAGTTTTATATGGTAGCAATCATAATCTTCCTTTTTGCCACATAATATACCAAGCAGTTTCTTTATCGTTTGAATAAACTTGAACTCAACATATCTTTTAAAATGTGCTTTTGACAATGACATGCTGTAAGAAACTTTTAAAATCCATTCTTCAGTTTCAGAATTTTAATGATTAGAATAATCCTTTAAATGATACAAGAGATCACAGAGTGATTTTGGCGCCCACCAATGTGTCATTTTTGTGTGTTCCAAATTTCAAGACTTACTGACTAGCTCAAGGTCAAATTTCGTTTCCGTACACAACACTGTGCATGTGGTTTAAATTCGAAAGCTGTAACTTGAGAAATGTGAAAGTAGGTCTCTAGATCAATTTCAAGGACAAAGTTCTTTGTACACATAACTATGCATGTGCATCAATTTTGAAGACTGTAGTTTGAGAAATTTGAAAGTAGGTCACTAGGTCAATCTTAAGGTCAAAGTTTATTTCGGTACACAAAACTATGCAAGTGGTCCAAATTTGAAGGCTGTAGCTTGAGAAATGAGAAAGTAGGTCACTAGGTCAAAATCAAGGTCAAATTTCACTTCACAACACAAATCTATGCATGTGGTCCAAATTTGAAGCCTGTTCCTTCAAAAATGTGAACGTAGGTCACTAGGTCAATATCAAGGTCAAAGTTTATTTCGGTATACAATCCTATTCATGTGGTCTAAATTTGAAGCCTATAGCTACAGAAATCTGAAAGTAGGTCACTAGGTCAATCTTAAGGTCAAAGTTCATTTCGGTACACAAAACTATGCATGTGGTCCAAATCTGAAGGCTGTAGCTTGAGAAATGTAAAAGTAGGTAACTAGGTCAAAATCAAGGTCAAATTCTATTTCGAAATACAAAACTATGCATGTGGTCCAAATTTGAAGCCTGTACCTTCAAAAATGTGAAAGTAGGTCACTAGGTCAATGTAAAGGTCAAAGTTTGTTTCGGTACACAAAACCATGCATGTGGTCCAAATTTGAAGGCTGTAGCTTGAGAAATGTGAATGTAGGTCACTAGGTCAAAATCAAGGTCAAATTTTATTTCGGAATACAGAACTATGCATGTGGTCCAAATTTGAAGCCTGTACCTTCAAAAATGTGGAAGTAGGTCACTAGGTCGATGTAAAGGTCAAAGTTTGTTTCGGTACAATTACCATGCAGGTGGTCCAGATTTGAAGGCTGTAGCTTGAGAAATGTGAAAGTAGGTCACTGTGTCAAAATCAAGGTCAAATTTCATTTCGGAACACGAAATTATGCATGTGGTCCAAATTTGAAGCATGTACCTTCAAAAATGTGAAAGTAGGTCACTAGGTCAATGTCAAGGTCAAAGTTTATTTCAGTGCACAAAACTATGCATGTGGTCCAAATTTGAAGGTTGTAGCTACAGAAATGTGAAAGTAGGTCACTAGGTCAAAATCAAGGTCAACTCATGTAAAGGTTCATCTTGCCACTCAAAACCATACATGTGGTCCAAATCTGAATGTTGTAGGTTACTGACAAGAAGTTTTTATAAGCTTTTCCCTATATAAGTCTATATGAACCATGTGACCCCCAGGGCGGGGCCATATTTGACCCTAGGGGGATAATTTTAACAAACTTGGTAGAGAACCACTAGACGATGCTACATTACAAATATCAAAGCCCTAGGCTTTGTGGTTTGGACAAGAAATTTTCAAAGTTTTTCCCTATATAAGTCTATGTAAACCATGTGACCCCCGGGGCGGGGCCATATTTGACCCTTGGGGGATAATTTGAACAATCTTAGTTGAAGACCACTAGATGATGTCACATACAAAATATCAAAGCCCTAGGCCCTGTGGTTTTGGACAAGAGGTTTTTCAAAGTTTTTCCCTATATAAGTCTATATAAACCATGTGACCCCCGGGGCGGGGCCATATTACACCCCAGGGAAATAATTTGAATCATCTTGGTAGAAGACCACTAGATGATGCTTCATACCAAATATCAAAGCCCTAGGCTCTGTGGTTTAGGGCAAGAAGATTTTCAAAGTTTTTCCCTATATAAATCTATGTAAATTATAGAAATAAACAAAGGGCCATAACTTACTAAAAATTTGTTGAACCAGTCTGTTTTTCAGGGGGACACAACTAGGGTACCAATACATCATTCTGGCAAAGTTTGGTCAAAATCCCCCTAGTAGTTTCTGAGGAGATGTGATAACGAGAAATTGTTAACGGAAGGACGGACGGAATGACGGACGGACGGACGGACGGAAGGACGACGGACCACGGACGCAGAGTGATTTGAATAGTCCACCATCTGATGATGGTGGGCTAATAAACATGTTATTGTTAATAAATACATTTGCAAGATTTCAAAAGTAGCAGAATGGTTTATTCTAGATGAGAATGGTTCTTCAGTTATCTCCATTAAAAATCAGTTAGGTAAACAGATTTATGATCAGCAGTGTAACACTTGACCACTAGCACGATGTACCAAATTATCCACAGGTAATCTAGGTGCCAATCATCTCTCTGAGAGCATTTCGGATTGTACTAGACTGATAATTTCAACATCAGTCCTGTGTGAAAATCTCTAAAATAGACTGGCTTTTGTCTCTATGAAATTGAATTCGTCAAAAAAGGGAAAAATAAAGAAATATAGTTATTATCAGTCTAGTGGCTAGTCTATCACCAGTCTATTGCAGAAAACGATAGGATCGGTGATACAAGCTTGTCAATAAGTTCCAAGTAGTTCCGGACGGCTGCCCTTTCTTATTTATCTTCGCTGTTTTTATTTCCACCAATCTATTTTTAGTTCACCTGTCACGTGATCCAATCATAGGCCTCTCATTGACTCCTGAAAGAGCCAAAATTTGTTAATGTTTACCTTGTTAACACGATAGAAGTGACTTTTAGATTCGACTTTAACCACACTTACACACAACTTAATTCACAATTAGATCTCACATTACCAACTTTTAGTAACATCGATCAATCGGAAAATCGATAAATTTGCCTATATAAAGAAAGAAGGAAAAAATTACTTAAACTTAAATAGAAAAAGTTCTATTTGGAAATCAAAAATTCGATAGCCCACAAATTAGAGTTTAATTTATTCCTGATATTATGAATATTTTTTTTTATATATTTTAATATTTGGTTGTTCCTTTTTGACTTTAAATAGACCCACCTCAGTTCATATAGACTCTGTAGGAAACGGGGCAAAAAAACTTACTTTTTCAAATATAACAGATAAAATTAGATATTTTCCGCAAATAATCAAAAATCGATACCCCTAAAATGTAGAAAAATTATTCGATTTTTGTTATGTGTAATTTGTTTTAAATTTAATAATTGTTTGTTTGGTCCTTTTTGCATTTTAGTGTGTACAGTGAACATTTCTTCAAATATTCCGGCTTTTTCCGCCGTTATCCGTAAGTACTCGGAAGCTGTTACGGAAAATATTGTCGTCTGCTAGCCTCTGGTTTGCAGGGGCTTTGTCGATACAAATTGGCTATGGATTGTAGTGCAAAAAAAATGAGATTGTAATTAGACCAATTAAATGACTGCTTTAATTTATAAATACAGAATAAAATATTAAAGGAGGTTAAAGAAACAACTACAACAGAATTATCAGTTCATCAATGCTATCTTTCAAATTGAAGTTTGGTCATATTATGAACATTAGAATATGAATTTTTGTTTCTAAACTATTTAAAAATGCCTTTAATGCCTGTTTTGGTACATTTTCAATTATTCGTTTGAAAATTAACTTCATTTAGTCCCAAGATTGCACATAATTACATTAAACACAAAATAATTTAATTGTTTCAAATGTTTAATTGACCTTTAAATTTCATTGTGTATTACAATATTGCCTAGGGGTAAGCAATATCCTGTCAGCTGGGTCATAAAAGATATGTTACCCAACTTACTATAAGTGATAGGTATTTTTATGGTTTTATGGTTTTAGTGTGTTGTAATATATATTGTCGCCACAATATCACTTTCTTCTGTCTATATATCATCTTTTTCGGCGACGCCGTCTAAATTCATTTTCGTTACCTATGCCACGTGACTTCAGTTTGCGAATCAAACTACTTGATAACGCATTATAGATAATTTATCAAAGTGGAAGATTTATGCAACACTCTGCCTGATTGGACGAGAGTGTCAATTTCTTTCACTCTGTTGAATGTGCTACGCTGAGTGAAATGTAGACAAAGCGTTTATCCTAAACGACGCTGTTTACAGTTTTAAAGCTAACTTTGGCTCAATATATTTAGCAAGAATATTGATATATCTCAAAATGATAAGTAAGTTTAATAAATATGATAAAAACCTGTTTAAATACCAACATATATCAAATTAAAGAAAGAATTGAATACGGTCTGCGTATCACATGAATAAGGGTGTGATAAGAGTCTTTAATGTAGAGAAGTGCACTTTAAAAGAATTTCCTTGTTACAATTGTCGTCTGTATATGAAAATGTTTCTTGCTTTTGTGACTTATTCAGATTGCATATTAAAATGAGTATTTGTTTGCTTTGATATATTTGTTATATATTATTTAACTGATTTAATATACATGAATATTTTTCTTAAGTATGGTATGCAAATATTGAACACAGTTGAAATCTGTTTTATTATATATATGCTCTGTAATGACTGAATTTCATTACACTGAAATGAAGGTACGCTGCATGCAGTTTATCTATGTGATATGACTACGGTCAAACTTTGCTTATGAAACAGAAATATTGAAATAATTACAATTGTATGTTTTGCTTGACCTTCACTTTTTTATAGGTGTGACGTCATTGTCCAAAAATTCATGAATAGCGAATATGCTATTTGTTAAAGCGGGATCAGTTGGTTTATTTTAGAAATAAAAAAGATAATAAACAAAACAAAATTCCTTTAATTGATTTTTTTCATGTATTCTTATCAAACTTGATTTGTAGCATCTTTATTAGGCCCGCAGCCAACTTTGTTCAGCTGGGACATTTGACCCCTTTTAGGGGCTGCTAGAGCTAAAACTAGAAATGCCTTTATACAGCGTCTCATGAACAGCTTGGTGGATCTTTGTCATATTTGGTCTGGAGCATCATTATAAGGTCCTCTTCCAAATTTATTTATATAGAAACTTGGGTCCTATTAGGGACCACTATAGCTAAAAGTAGATATGCCTTTCTTCGCATTAACCACTAAAATGTAAGGAATTTTTATCAAACTCGATGTGTAACAATATCGTAAGGTCTCCTGCTATTTTGTTACAAATGGGGATAGGGACCAATTTAGCTAAAAATATAAACACGTTTAATGACCTCTTCTCATGAACCGCTTCATGAACCTTCATCAAACTACTGTTGTAATTATTCATCTAAGGATAAACGAAACAAAATTGCAACCCTAAGAAACCTTTGCGAAAAAATTAAAAGAGAACCATTTAAATTGTTAAAGTGCGGGGTTTAGTTTTGCAATTTGAAAAATGTTAGATGAAAGATGAATGTTAGATGAAAAATTCATAAACTTCTTTCCTTATTACAATTCGCCGACTATCATTTTTAAAGATATTTCTTGTTTCTTTCTCTCGGGGATTGAGTTTTTATGATTTTTACACTTATTTCATTAATCTTATGACAGTAAGAAGAATCAGTACAAACTATTACCCAGCTTTATAATTAACAGTAATAAATTATCGTTATGGACTTGTCCATCTACGAATTTAAATTATACTATTAAATGTTAATAGAGGTGTTCTGTAAATATGTACTGAGTGAAGATCCTTGCCAAAATTTCACGAAAAAAACTTAAGTTATTACGTAGTTAAGTCTATTATTTTAAAATTGTGTTCAATAAGAAAGAAAAACTTAAGACCTTGATAAATGTCATAGTTCACATGTAGAAGACAGTAGTGTTGTATAAAATACAGTGATTTAGTTTAATATACTACAGTAATTTCGTGGAGCACCCATCGGTGTTACCGATCGCCTTGTTATTAAATAACTTTAGTAGAAAATCTGATATGACGGGGGCATCATGAATATTGAATTTATTGAGCGTTCTGTCGGATCGCCCAGACTTGCCCGTGTTTAACTGTGAGATGCATCGTTGCAGTTTTAAAGATGGAAAGTCTATATCTAGTTCAGCAAACATCACCTTAAATCCTGACAAAATATTTTTATTTGAAAATATAATGTACTAATCAGTCTGAAAAATATCTTCCGGACTGTTAATAGCCGAAAAATACTGTACAACATAGTCTAGAGTTACCCTATAAGTGTTCTTTTTAATACATTATTCTTTCAGTAACAACCAAAAATAAAGCTTGGCATTTTTATCAGGAGCTTTTAAAAGCAAATATGTTGTTTCTTTATCTTCTTTTTGTAACTTCTAACATATTTCTTTTAACCATAGCGTTCCTACTTTCTCCAGAAAGACCGCCGCTGTAGCCTAGTGGTAGAGCGTCAGCTTCGAGAGTGGGAGGTCGTGGGTTCGAAACCAAAGACTCAGCATTAAGAGGGTAATGCTAGGACTGGTTAGCCGGGTGTCAGTATAATGTGACTTGGTGGGGTATCATGTCACGTGTCTAAACTATTAAACGTTCTTTAGCATCATTATAAGGTCCTCTCCCAAGTTTGTTCAAATAGGGGCACCCGGCCCCTTTAAGGGACCGCTAGAGCCAAAATTAGAAATACCTTTAAACGACTTCTTCTCATGAACCGCTAAAAGGATTTTCATAAAACTTGGTCTGTAAATCATTAGGTCCTCTCCCAAGTTTGTTCAAATTGGGGCACATGGCCCCTTTAACTGGCCGCTAGAGCCAAACATTAGAAATACCTTTAAACGACATTTTTTCATGAACCATTAGAAGCATCTTCATCAAAGTTGGTCTGTAGCATCATTATAAGGTTCTCTCTCACTTTAATTCAAATGGAGGCAATTGGCCCCTTCTAGGGGCCACTAGAACTAAATCTAGAAATACCTTTAAAAGGCTTCTTCTCATGAACCACTTACTGGATCTTCATCAAATTTGATCTATAGCATCATTATAAGGTCCATTCCCAAATTTGTTCAAATGGGGCACTACTAGAACTAAAGATATAAATGCCTTTACAAGACTTCTTCTCATGAACCACTTAATGGATCTTCATAAATTTGATCTGTAGAATCATATAGGGTCCTCTACCAATTTTATTTAAATGGGGGCACTTGGCCACTTCTAGGGGCCGCTAGAGCCAGAATTAGAAATACCTTTAAACGACTTCTTTTTATGAACCGCTCTTCTTCAAAGTTGGTTTGTGGCATTGTTATAAGGTCCTCTCCCAATTTTGTTCAAATTGGGCACACTAGAACTAAAAAGGAAATGACTTTAAAAGACTTCTACTCATGAATCGCTTGATGGATCTCCATCAAACTTGGTTATAGCATCATTAGGAGGTCCTCTCCCAAATTTGTACAAATGGGGGCAGTCGGTCTCCCTTTTAGGGGCCAGAAGAAAGAACAAAAATGTAAATGCCTTCAAACGACTTCTTCTCATGAACTTCTTGGTGGATCTTCATCAAACTTGATTTGTAGCATGATCATAAGGTTCTTTACTATAAGTTTTCAAGTAGAGATACCTGGCCTCTTTTAGGGGCTGCTATGGTTAAAACCAGAAATACCTTTTAAACAACTTCTTCTAACGATTGGCTAGATGGATTTTTATCAGACTTTGTTTGTAGGATCATCATAAGGTCCT